>NC_136508.1:63617749-63637749 GCF_053919585.1 Euprymna scolopes
ACCAATTGTATCTACTTAATTGTCATGTCGAAATTAGTAAAATATATATATATAAAAAATTAAAAATGATAAAATAGAAAATTAATTACTTATGAAAATAGTTTTTCGAAATACATTGAAAGTTATATTTAAATAATAAACAGTATAAACAGGGGAGATAACTGCAGTCTATTACATTCCCCCCTCCCACAAAATAATGGCGTCTCAATCGATCATGAAACAATGAAAGTACGTTTTATATAATGATGTAGTAATGTATTACTAATTGCAACATGACAACTAAGTCGATAACCTTGATTTTAGTTAAAATTGACATAAAAAATTAAGTAGATAACATTTGTTTTTTTAGTGGAAATTCAGTTTTGCAGCTTTCGATTTTCGTTCTTATTCCGAAGAAGTACCAAAATTCTAAAATAGAGTGATATGGTAATCATTACTATTGCTGACATAAATTATTTTCTAGGAAATACAGTTGGTAAATTAATCAGAAACAATTTAGTTTGCTTTATCTATTCTTTTCGGCCAGGGATTTATCCCGGGCCCCCAAAATCAACAAAGATTAGACCATTCCTATAATAACATAGTCCTTGTTGATTTTGCGATAATACGACGGGATTTTTTTTTTAGTAGGTTAGGAAATGTACTGTTTACGATATGTCGTCCTCCCCTAAGTTCAACAAGTTTTAATAATTTAATGACAACTATTTAATGAAACCATTTAATGGCACCTAACGCATGCGTTCACATTATTACAGTATATTACGGCTCGTGCATGTATGCGTTTACGGTAATATGGTACGTGACATAAATTATGTCTAAAAACAGTAACTGTGTCTGGAATCTACAGCATGTCATTGATCAGAATGTTTGATTAGCAACTTTTTCGTTCGTTGCATGCAAGTGTGCATGGTTCTATGTATGGAAATCGAGTAGACCACACTTGCGTAAATGCATGTATTATCGCTCACGGATGCCGAGAAATAATTTATAGTATATCTTACAAAAAAATCACCAAAAAGGAAATTATCTGTGCAAGAAAGAGCCATGACACGGACCATTTAACGTGCCCAAGATCTACAGTCGACTTATACACAAGTAATACATAAAATGACACAATTTTTGGTCTTAAGGTACACATCGACTTATACACAAGTATGTACGGTACGTCTTCATATTTATTTATATATTTTATTTTTTTAAATCCTTTGAGATGAGGCTTCATAATACGTATATTCTTTCTTTTGCAAACTGTCATCATCGTCGTCGTCGTCGTCGTCGTTATTGTTTGTTGTTTTTTTTCCACCACGTTTAAACCAACTCATCCTCTGGCCTTCTTCAGGTTGTTAATCGCGACAGGATAGGAATGCCGAGCCTTGTAACTGCATCCTCTGTAAGTACTACCTTCCATAGTTGCTGTTGTTGTCTCACCACGTTACTGGGGGTACAGTTACAAAACTCAGCATTCATATCCCGTCGTAGTTAACCAAACTTAAAGAAGGCCAGAGGATGAGTTGGCTGAAACATGGTGAATAAGCAGCAGCAGCAGCAGCAGCAGCAGCAGCAGCAACAACAACAACAACAACAACAATAATGATGGTGAAGATGAGGATAACAGTCCGCAATAGAATGAATACACAAAGTCTTCACAAATTATTCGAAACAAGTGAGGAATTAATATTACATAATGTTCAGATCGACCGAAATGTCTCAGCCAATCAAACAAGTCTGCTGTTGATATAACCTTTCGCCTTTTTGTTTGTTTTATGAAATGAAACAGATGGCAGGAGATTGCGTAAAATTTCATAAGTTTGCTAAAAACGATTCTTCAGTGCTGAGGGTGGGGAGTGCTGTGTGGGCGCTCACATTACACCAAACACACACCAACCTTTATCAAATACAGCGAACTGGTTCAACAACTCCATGCAAACATATTGTAAGTACGTTACTTTCAATAATAATAAAAAAAAAAATTTAAGAGAAAAAAAAAAAAAAAAGAAAGAAAAAAAATGAAATAAATTAAAGAATTCAAAACATTAAAAAAAAAAAAACTAAAAATAAGAGGAAACTACTTCATTAAATTAATGTGAAATACTTTTTACCGTTGTTATAGTAAAGACAGAAAAAAAAATAGAAAAGAAAAAGAAATAAAAAATACAGATATTAAAGAGTGAATGATAAGAGCCTGTAGATGAGCCATAGATATAATGGTCTTTTTGTGTCTTTTTGTATTTTAGTAACTGAGATCAAAGACGGTGTGGGGTGGGGGTGGGGGGCATTATATAAAATATTTACATTGCAACTGAACTTATTAACTTCCTGTTCCGGCTATGACGGGAATCTACACCCCGTGATGAGGTTCCAATATGTAAAGGAGCAATTTCAGCATTTTTTTTCTTTTCTTGTTGACATGATTTTTGATTAAAACAAGAGATGCCCGCAGAGACATTTTCCCCCTCTCTCTCCCTCCCGGTCTGTTTTAGTGGAGCAGCTTAATGTGATTTTTTGCCAGAATCGTTCATTTGGTGATACAAGGATGAAATTTGGCATCAATAGTCTCTGTAAGTTACTTTTTCAGAAAAAAGTGCTGGCCATCAAAAATTCCAATATGGCGACCATTTTTTTCAAGATGGCCGCCAGCAAACCACAAATTTCCATAAACGTTCATTTTTTCCAACTTTTATGCCTAAAAAGGACTGCTAATGCAAGGATGACAAAGTGGATAACCTGTTTTTGCCTATAAAATGCCCCAAAAGGCTTACAAACCATGCTAGCCATCCTGAAGAAATCAGGTGTTCTTAATTCCGTTACCTTCTTCACTCCATACAAGCCCCTGAATCAACCCATTGAGAAATTGTGACCAAGGCGGCACATCTCACGAGGATCAAATTAAGTACCACCGTTTTTTCCACAGAAGGAGAATTTTGCAGAATATTATGACGAGAGTGTATGTCGCTCACTACCAGGGCACACTGGTGACAGACACTGCTGTGGAACTCAGCATGGGGTTCAATATCAGCTAAACTCCAGTTTAGTATCCCAAATGCTATCTAGCCAGCCCCTAAGGTTGGATAGCCGCACCTGGATTGACAGGATGTGCCAGCGCGGGAGAGCCGAGCCAAGGATGACAGGGGCTTTATTGTTATCCGGATGGTGTACAGATCGCACGGGATTTAAATGATATTGGATGAACGATCGGGTTAGGTGTAGGGCAGCAGCATGAACCTAACTGTATCCCATACATCAAAGTGTCAAAGGTGGTAAGGTGGTAAAAGGATAAACCCTCGGCCTACACCACTTCAACGACTCTTACGATGCATGCCAAAACTAGACAGCAAACTGACTGGAGTAAATGTTGCCTTTGTCAGGTTGACAAAAGAGATGAAACTCTAATTTCACCTCTTAGCTCATTCCAGAGGAAAGAGGACTATGCTGGATATGCGAAAATTGCAAAAAATGTGCCTTTGTTTTATGCCCTTAATGATATGCCAATACCCTTTAATCCAGCACGGTTAGATGAAGGAGAAGGCATAGAAGCCACACTGATACGAAATAAAGCAAAATATCACCAAAGCTGCCGACTATTGTTCAATAACACAAAGCTGTCAAGAGGACAGAAAAGGAAAATAACCCCCAGTACATCAGGCACAGAAGAGAACCGTGAGAAGAGACAAAGGACCTCAGACCCTCCAGAGGTACAGTGCTTCTTATGTGAAGAAGAGAATGAAATATCAAATTTAAGACAGGCAATGACCATGCAGCTGAATGAAAGGCTTAATCAGTGTACCCGGACCCTAAACAATGGAAAGCTCCTAGCAAAGTTAAGTGCTGGTGATGTTGTTGCCTAAGAGCTGAAGTATCACCCTCGATGCTTGGCACAGTTATACAACTCAGAGCGAGCACATCTTAATGTCATGAAGCAAGAGGAGAATGACAGCGGTCAAGGGAAAGACGTTTACCCCCTAGCGTTTTCAGAGCTTGTGATCTACATCATGGATAGCATGGTTACCGGTACAGAAACAACACCAGTGATATTTCGACTTGCTGATCTAGCCTCACTTTTAAAGCGTCGGCTGCAACAACTAGGTGTGGAATCCCCAGAGGTCAATTCTACCAAATTAAAAGAGCAATTACTCTCTAGGATCCCTGAGCTTGAAGCACATAAGAAAGGGCGAGATGTCCTTCTTGCATTCAGAAAAGATGTAAGCACCATTCTATCTGATGCTAGCAAGTACAGTGAAGCCATTCATCTGGCTAAAGCTGCTGATATCATCTGGAAAGAGATGCTGGCTCACAAGACAAAATTCAGCCAGGCATTTCAGGAAGAGTTTGGAGAGGAAGCCGTTCCCCAGGCACTTCTGCAGTTTGTTTGCAGTATTGAGCATGGGGTGGACATAAGGTCCCATCTGAATCGTGGTATTGTGCAGTCAGATGTGGCCATTGCTCAACTACTACAGTTCAACTGTTACTCAAAGTACAGGGAAAGTTCGAAATCTCAAAGACATGCCAAAGACCATGAAACATCATTTGCTGTTTATGTTGGAATGAAAGTTTTTGCAAAGACAAGAAAGAGACAACTGATCGACAAGCTGCATGAGAATGGAATAAGCATATCTTATGACAGAGTTTTGGAAATATCAGGACAGTTGGGTGAGACTGTTGTAAAGCAATATGTGGAAGATGATGTTGTGTGTCCACCAAATTTGAGGAAAGGGCTGTTCACAACATCTGCTGTAGATAACATAGATCACAACCCAACAGCAACAACATCAAGCACATCTTTCCATGGTACAAGTATTTCAATGTTCCAGCACCCAAGTTCAGATAATGTAGGAGAAGCACGCATCTTGGCCAATGTTGCAGAAGGTCGGACGAAGAAGGTCCCGGATCTTCCAGAGTCATATACAAATATTCCACCAGCCTTCTTCCGTAAGAAGAATTCAGAACCAAGCATCCGGGATGACTTTTTACTTCCAGATCCCAGTCTTTTCCAAGAGGAGGTCAAGCTTGAAAATGAATGGTTGGAAAAGGTCCATAATACCACTGATGTAGAAGGTTCACCAAATGTAACATGGTCTGCCCATCATGCAAGCAACCAAAGAGCAGAATTTGTGACTAGTATAAATGCTTTGCTGCCCCTTCTGCGAGATCAAGCACACAGTGTTGCCACCATAAAGCATGCTATGGACAAAATCAAGGAAACTGTGTCGTTCCTCAACCCAGGACACACACCCGTTATAACAGCAGACCAGCCACTCTATGCACTGGCGAAACAGATACAGTGGCCTTGGCCAGACATATATGGGGAGGACAAGTTTGTAATAATGTTTGGTGGACTACATATTGAAATGACAGCCTTTAAATCAATAGGGTCAATGTTAGAGGGCAGCGGATGGACTGGTGCACTTGTTGAGGCAGAAATAGCATCTTCAGGCTCTGCAGATTCATTTCTATCAGCTACAAATGTTACAAAGACTCGCCAAGCTCATCAGGTTACAGCAAGCAGTTTATTCAAGCTCTTGAAGAAAGGTTACAGTGCATATCTTGTTGAACAAGAAAACAGTGATGAGAAAACTGTCACCTTTGAAGAGTGGTGTGGCTTCTGCAGTAAAGAGAGTCCTCTGTTTCAGTTTTGGTTCTTGATTCTGAACATGGAGCTGACCATTCTGACACTGATACGTGCTTTCAGAGAGGGAAATTTCGCATTGTATCGTGAATCTCTGGCAGAACTGATACCCTATTTCTTCGCAAACAACAGTGTTAATTATGCACGATGGCTTCCAGTTCATCTTCGAGATATGATGAGCTTAGAGAGGCAACACCCAGAGGTTGCACAACAATTCCAAAATGGAAACTTTGTAGTTCACAAATCTGACAGGCATTTCTCATCAGTCGCCATTGACCAAGCCCACGAACAAAATAATGCTAGCATCAAAGGAGATGGTGGAGCTATTGGGCTGACAGAAGATCCAGCAGCTCTTCGAAGATGGATAGTGGCTGGGCCAGAAATAAGGAAGTTGGTGGCCGACTATGAAACAGCATCAGGGAGTAAGGATGTGAAGAGTGACACTTGTCACCATGAACAGTCACCTGCAGCTCAGAAGACATTCCTTGAGAAGGTTCAAAGGCTCACCATGGTCCTAGAGGAAATGGGCAATCCATTCACTGAGGTGACAGGAGATCTGCTGACCCTTGACACAAAGGACATAGCAGAATCATCTGCGGCTGAACGTGTTGCTACACATCTTCAGAAGGGGAAAGAACAGTTCAAAACGTTTATGGATAAACTTAACGATGGTCAATATTTCTACCAGTCCATCAAGAAGAACAGCATAGATTTCTTCAAAACGGGGACTGGCCAAAGCAAACAATCTGAGAAGAAACTGCTAAAGGAGGATTGCCACCTGTTTTCCCGCCTTTTCATCTCTTGCCAAACTAGAGGTTGTGATCTACAGGAATTTTTCAAGCATGAGAACCAGTCGTTTCCCCCCTCTCTCAGCAAGAATTGTAACCTACGTCCAAGTACCAAGTGAGATCTTGTGGAAATTCTCCAAGGGCAAGTCCAGCTTCCAGAGTCCAAGCCAGAATCTGATGTACTGATTGTTGATGGGGCTTCACTTGGTAATGCTGTTGCACCAAAAACACCAAAGACATTTGAGGAATATGCCCAAAACGATATTCTTCCCTTGGTGCAGAACTACAGCCACACTCACGAGAGAACAGATATCATTTTTGATGTATACCATAAGACCAGCCTTAAGTCAAAGCTAGATCTAAACGTGGAAAGGCCATCAGGAGGAGAGTTACCGCAAAGAGCAAACCACCTACAAACTGGAAGAGCTTCCTTCGAGACAGCACTAACAAATCAGAACTCTTCCACTTCCTTGCCGATGCCATAGCTGAAATGACCACAAGCAATGCAGTCCTTGTGACTAGGGAGGAAATCGTCCTTACCAGTGCCAATTACACCAACTTCAGCTTAGAAGAATTGGCACCCTGTATGCATGAGGAGGCCGACACACGGATATTCTTACATGCTTGGCATGCAGCTAAGGAGGGCTACAAGTCTGTACTGGTTGATGCAAATGACACAGACATTGTAGTAATTGCCATATCGATGATGCCTTCTCTCACAGCAATTGGTCTTCAGGAAATGTGGGTGAGATTCGGCAAGGGGGAACACACCAGGTGGATTCCTATACATGACCTTGTGTCCAATCTAGGACCAGAGAAATCCAAGGGAATGTTGTTCTTCCATGCCTTCACAGGGTGTGATGTTGTATCTTCTTTCAATGGCAAGGGAAAAAAGACAGCCTTGCAGACATGGAATGTATTTAATGAAGTCTCAGCCACATTTGCAAAACTCAGTCTCAGCCCATCTGAAATTGAGGAGTCTGATCTACAAGTATTGGAGAAATATGTAATTCTCATGTATGATAGGTCCAGTGCAACCTCATCAGTAGATGACGCAAGACTTGACCTCTTTGCACGGAAGCAAAGGTCATATGACTTAATCCCACCAACTCAAAATGCACTCAAGGAACATGCCAAAAGAGCTGCCTATCAAGCGGTCATGTTTGGGGACAAAGTGTCATACGTGATCCAGAACTTCAGTGTCCTTCAAAGTGGGGATGGCCAAAAGAAGATGACTCTTGGAAAATTGTGTGGACTTCACTGGAACCGATTTCAAAATGCTGCAGTGAACTGACAAAATGTGGATGCAAGACTGACTGTGGTGGAAGGTGCAAATGTAAAAAGACTGGGTTGCATTGTACTAAACTTTGCAGTTGCCCTTGTCAAGCTTCTACAGGAACACTAGAACACTGAACGAGCTTAAAGTGAGTAATATTATGACAACAAAACCAACTTAAGCTCGATAAACGCACTGTATTATACAATAATATGCTGAAATTTTTCAAAATTTGGACTCCTATGGCGGCCATCTTGGAAAATGGCCGCCATATTGGAATTTCGGGTGGCCAGCACTTTTTTCTTAAAATCTACTATCCAGCGAATATTTATGCCAAATTTCATGCTTGTATCATCAAATGAACGATTGTTTGGGTAATCTGCTCCACTATTTGTCTGTCTACATCATTCAAACACGGTAGAACTTGAATGCCCACTAGACCATGTTGTAGTCAGCTGGAACTCATCCAAATGGTATTGTGCTAAACAGACGTACATTTAATGGAAATAAACTTTGTTCATGGAAACTCCGTAAATTATAGGTACACAGAAGGAGAGAGGAAAATTAGTAAAAGTTTTTGTTGTTGTTGCTCTACAAAGGTGCACAGTCGAGCACCTACCACAAAAATAACGAAAGAGTAGAGGAAGGCATCAAAATCACATTAGATCACTGAAGTAAATGACATGGAGGCTGGGTTTCTCTGTACAGAGGTTTGTCAGGACAACCTGGCATAAAGGTAACCCTCCCAGTAAACTTTGACTAAATATTCAAAATAATATATTATTCGCAATCAAAATAAAATCAACTCAGCATGTCCGAAGAATGGAGCATCTTTTGATGTGAGGATTGATAACAATGATTGAGACTGGACAGAAATTAGATTAGTTAAGAGGACGGCTCAATATGAATTTGTTCACATTGGACTTGAAAACGACCATGTTGTAGTCAGCTGGGAATCATCCCTGTGGTACTGTGTTCAACAGATTGATGACCATTTGGGAATGCTGCGCACTGTACCGTAATAACTGGGATATACATGCAGCTCGGGACCACTCGTGAATTTGATATTCCCTGTAAACTTCCTCCTTTGGAGGAAGCTGGCATAGTCCAATCAGGGCTGAATGCCACATCAAGTATTACTGATTCGTCACAATATCTCTTCTAAAAAATAAAGAGTCTGTAGTTAAAAGAAGAGGATATTCCTCTTCTGGATTTTGAATTTGGTTTTAGTACTCTACCGAGATAGGAAAAGGCTCAGGATGGTAAAGAGGGAGTGAGAGAGAGGGAGTGAGAGCGAGAGAAAGGAAGAAGGGAAGCAGACAGACAGAGATAGAGATATGCGGTGTATGGAGATAAATAATATAAGAATGATATGATGGGTGTGTAATATGAATTTTAAAGACTGGCTTAGTTCTGATGATCTCAGAGGAAGTTTATATTTGGGCAGTCTAGCGAGATGTGTGCAGAACATGAGACTTTGTTGGTATGGTCACATTGAAACGAATGGATGAGAGTTCTTGGGTTAGTAGATGTAGAATAGTTGAAATAGCAGGTTCTATTCACACGGGAAAGGACAAGGGAAACGTGCAAGGAAGTGATAAAGATAGACGGATTGGGGGGAAAGGTATGAATAAAGACTTAAGCAGCGATAGGTTACCTTGAAAGTCAATTTCCGAAACTGTCCAACATGTAAACCGGGCATTAAACCGAAATATCGTCATGTCATTATATCCGATTATCGCATGTAAATTTAATATTCCCTGTGAATTTCCTCCTTTGGAAAAAGTGGCATAGTCCAATCAGGGCTAAATACCACACCAAGCATTACTAATTCGTCACATCTCTTCTGTGAGAAAGAGACTAGTGAAGAGAAATATATATATATATATATATATATGCATATATATATATATATATATATATATATATATATATATATATATAGTCATCCACATACAGTACTGTTTCGCTGTTTCACAGCTCATCAGCGCAGCTAAACAAGCAACTACCTCAAGCCAGGATCAAAATCCGATCGCCCAAATGACAGTCGGAGTTTCTAACCATTGCGCTATACGGCTGCTGCTATTCGGGCAGTGAATTAACAATGTTTTGACATTGTCCAAATACCTAAGCTCAATTTGTTTACACAAAGAAAATCGCTTCATACGCTAATGGTAATTTGAATATCACTTCCCAAATGCTCAACCTAAGATAGGGAGCATACATATATTAAAAAGGGCGACTTTCTAAGTAAATAAAAAAAATGAGCTCCGAGGCGGAGCCAATTTTAACCGTATGTATCGCTTGAAAAAATAACCATAACAAAATATATATATATATATATATATATATATATATATATATATATATATATATATATGAGCAAACAGTTAATAAAATATGTTAAAAAACACTTTGAAATGAGTTAAAAACATATTTATATCTGAAAAGGAAACACTAGATAAATGGATAGTCCTTAATCCGCAGAGTTTCCAAAAAATACTTTCCTTCTCATCAGAGGGTAGGAATTAGCAAAATGCGGGATCGGATTTTGCATGCAGAAGTATTTGAGGAAACAACAAGTAAGTCAATATATATATATATATATATATATATATATATATATTTATATATATATATTTTTTTTTATTTATTTATTTATTTATTTATTTTTTACTTACGTTCACCCCTAACAAGGCATATTGCAACTTGGATGTAAGGGTCTACTATTTGGGACCATACTTAGGAAAGATTAACAAGATGTTGGTTTATGTTACATTTAAACTTCTGTATACCAGTACAATAAGGGAAGCAGGTAGCAGGAGGGGAATTCCAAAGTGTAGCTGTCTGAGAGAAGAAACTATTAGAGTAGAAAGCTTTCTGGCATTTAGGGACCTCAACAGTGAAGGGGTGAGATTTTTTAAGCAGGTTTATCGGGGATATGTTGAGGAAGCACAAGTGTAACGAGTTCATCAGAGCACATTCTATTAAAATATTAGTAAAACAAGCACAGAGAGGCAACATTGTGGTGATGGGACAGGAGTTGGAGCTTAGTTGACAAAATGGGACTTATTAGATTAAAAACTCTTTTTGGACCCTATCCAAGAGGAAGAGACTAGTGGTTGACACGCCAATCCAGATGTGGCAACAATACTCCATGCATGGGCGAATGGTCGCCTTGTAGAGGTACATGATGCTTTAAGGCATGAGTATTCTTCTAGCTCGATAGAGGGAACCACCTTCTTTGCATTACTAGATTTCGAAGTCAGTTTTGTACTCTATCGAGACAGAAAAAGGCGCGGACAGATAAAGAGAATGAGTGAGCAAGATAGAGAGAGAGAGAGAGAGAGAGAGACAGAGAGAGAGAGAGAGAGAGAGACAGACAGACAGACAGACAGACAGACAGAGACAGAGACAGAGAGACAGAGAGAGATTGAGAGGGTAAAGGAGAGAGAGAGAGAGAGACAGACAGACAGATATAGAGAGACAGATATAGAGAGACAGCAAATATGAGAGAGCTGGAGATGACCTTCATTGTAAGAAAAAGGAAGTTAAATCCGCCTTCAATGTGCATCGCCATCTTTATTGATTTTAATTTTTTTTAAAATTTTTTATTATTTTTTTTTACATAGGCGTCACCACTTATCAAGGCTGAAAGGCCACTTAAGGATAAGGGTTAAAGAGTATATAGTAGTCAACAGGACAATATAGTAATCGATAGTAATGGAAGTTCGGTAAATTTGTTAACTTAAGTGGAACGGCTCATCAAGAACTTGTTTACGTTGGACTTGAAGACAACCATATTATAGTTAGCTGGAAAGCAGGAAAACGGAAGACAATTCCACAGGCGTGCAGTTCTAAGAAAAAAGCTTTGATCATGGAATCTGCGTTTAGGTTTAGGCACAGATAAAGAGTGGGGGGGGTTATTGATAGCGTTTTCAGCTAGACGAGGGTTTCTTGTGAAAGTTTGGCGAGGGGGGGGACCATAGATTGAAGCTCAGTCGAACACTTTCCATGAAAATAACGATAAATTGATTTCTTTATGATTTGCTGCCCTCTTTCCCGGGGCAGGTCTGCCATCAAACCAGCAGCTAAGCATAGGTAGACTTCAGGTGACTGTCAGGTTAAACAAAAGGCCATTTTTTAATGCGTGTTATATTGCTCGAAAGCCATAAAACAACCAGCGCCATCCGCTTACCTCCTCATTATGTCACTTACACGGTCGGGTGGATGCTGCAGCTGTGCAGTTAAGTAGCGCAAACTCTTTGAAACAGTTCAATCGCCAGTATGATAATCAATCAGCCGATGACGCAAATTGCACGAAAACAACAAGTTCAGCTTGGTGTTATTCACTTCCTTCACACCACAGGAAGATGTGACACAAGACCGGAAGTTGGGGGAGAGCACACTGATTTATTAAAAATTGCCTGGACAACAGCTCTGTCGCTATTCTGCGGTAGGGGTGCCTCAAGCAGTAAACAATAAGCTAACTCCAGCCAAAAAGCAGGAGCCAATAGCCTGAAACGGTTAACCACCTAGAACTGCTCAGGACATCAGCCGTTTCTCACTCAACAGGGAAAAGGCCATTTCAAAAATGGTTTATATCCTGTTAGCTTTGAAGCTGAGATAACTCCCTTCAGCTGAAGAGTCATCAAGTTCAGCTTGGTTGACTTTGGGAAACTGAGCGCAAAACCGACTTACAAAAACTGAGCACAAGAGCAAAGAGTCTAAAAAATGGTAGGCTCTTCTTTATTTCATACTAGCAGGTCACCTGGCGTTTCCCGGTCATAAAATATGCTTAAATATGATATTTTGATTAGTGCCGATTTCGTATTTATTATTATATTATATTGGACCCAATATATAGTAATGATTTAAAATGCTAAAAAAAAAAATGACTCATGCGTCACAACCGAGAATCGAAACCAAAATATTTAGCTTACAATTTACCTTTGACGTTAATGACTGTACTATGAAAACATGCCTACTGTAAAGCTAAAAATTAAAACATGAACAAATAGCTATTACATCACGCATGTATATTCGTAATGTTGTCATTCGACCTTCACCTGGCAAATTTCATTTTTTTAATTTTCACACTTTTGCACCGATTTTTCCCACCTAAAACCCAAATATAAAGTTTTGAATGGGTTCGAATATCCTATATATGAAGTTTCATGTCTGTAAACCAAAAACTGACGGAGGAGTTTAGTAGGCAAAATTTTTTATACAAATATATATATATATATATACACATACATAAATATATATAGAAAGAGTTCACTATAACCCTTTTTACTAAATATTATGCAAGTATAAATCATGTAGAATATCTGCATGAATATAATTACACATAATAGTTAACTAAAGATGATCATCCTATAAGAAAACCGAAAAAAACTAATAGGAAATTAATTTAAATGAATGTTTAAAAGTAATGCAAATTAGCTAGATCTGTTGCAGATGAATGCAATTCCACGACCCATATATAACAAAGTTGTATTTTCTTTTTTATTTTTTTTAACATGGGGGTCACCACTTATCAAGGCCCGAAGGCCACTCACGGATAAGGGTTATTGTGTGTACAGTAATCAATGAGATAGTATTGTAGTAATCATTAGTATTGGGTGGTTAGATAGAGTGTCTTACTTAAGGGGGCGGTTTGTCAGGAGTTTGTTTATGTTGGACTTGAAGACATCCAAGTTGTAGTCATGTGGGAAACAGGCAAGTGGCAGAGAGTTCCGCTGGCATGCAGTTCTAAGAAAGAAGCTTTGCTCATGGAATCTACGTTTTGATTTAGGCACAGATAAAGAGTGGGGAAAATTATTGGTAGTAGTTTCAGCCAGACGGGTGTTTCTCGTGAAAGATTGGCGAGGGGGGACGAGGGATTGGAGCTCAGACGAACACCTGCCATGGAAATAGCGATAAAACAAAGACAGGCTTGCAATGTCTCTTCTGTGGCAGAGAGGTTAGAGGGAAGAGAAAAGGGCATCCCCCACTAAACCACGAAGTCTATTTTGTACTCTGTTAAGGCAGGATAGGCTATTTTTAGCAGCTCCTGCCCAGATGTGGCAGCAGTCCTCCATCCTTGGACGTACTTGGCTTTTATATAGATAGAGAATTGCATCAGTAGTGAGATATCTTCTGGAGCGGTAGAAGGATCCCACCATTTTCCCAGCGTCCCTGGCAACAGATTTGATGTACGTGTTCCATTTTAGATCAGGAGTAAAGGTCAAGCCCAGAAGCTTGTCAAAATATGGAGCCACTCCAAGACGAGAGACATCCATTTCAATTGATGCCAGATGGGGATCAGAGCGTTGATGATGCAAAGATAGAAGCTTGGTTTTGGATGCATTAAAAGTAACCAGCCACCTCTTCCCCCATTGTACCACGTGCTCAAGATCAGAGGAGAGAGAATTAGAGAGAACTTTGTCATTTACGGCCTTTGATGTGTTGCCATAGATGGTCGTGTCATCAGCATAGATATCAACGAATGATTTAAGTATGTGTTTTGGGAGATCATTGATGTAGATCAGGAAGAGAGTTGGGCCCAGGATTGACCCCTGAGGGACTCCAGCATTAATACTGAGGGCCTCTGATTTCTGCCCATCAACCACTACTCTTATGAACCTATTGGAGAGAAATGATTTAACAATTGAGAAAACATTTCCAATGATACCGTAGCTAGAAATCTTGTGAAGTAGGCCCTTATGCCATACCTTATCGAAGGCCTTCGATATGTCAAGAGCAATTGCCCTGGAAAGGAAACCTTTGTCTTTTTAAAGAAATAGAAGAAAGGGTTTTTAATATGAATATCAATACACAAAAAAATAATCCAAATTTATAGGAGTATAGATTGTTTTGCAAGGGAGATAACTTTTCTTTTTTATATATACTTTTATGTACCCCATACAAGGGATACTGCCACAGACATAAAAGACTGTTGTAAATAAGGGCCAGATTTATAAGGAACATCCCAAGTAGGGAGTTGTACAGCAAGGTATTTGTCCATATTAAATCGAAATTTTTGCACGGTGGTATAAACAGGGAAATAGAAAGCAAAAAGACGATTCCACAGGCAAGTTGTCTGAAGAAAGAAGCTATTACAGTCGAAAGTTTTCCAGAATCTGAGGACCTCTACAGTGAAGGGATAGGATTTTGCTGTTAGTCAGGTATGTTGGAAGATATTTATAGTGAGGGGACACAACTGCAGTACATTTATAAGAGCACATTCCGTGGAAGTATTTGTAAAGCAAGCACAAGGCTCTGACATTGCAGCGGTGAGGCAGGCTGGAGCTTGGTAGAGTATGGGACCTATTAGATAGAGATTAAATAGAGACTATTTGTTTTTGTACTTAGTCCAAGAGAGAGGGAGACTAGTAGTTGGTGCACCAGCCTAGATGCGGCAACAATACTTTGTAGCAATAACCCCTACAAAATCATCATCATCATCATCATCATCATCATCATCATCATCATCATCATCATCATCATCATCATCAGCAGCAGCAGCAGCAGCAGCAGCAGCAGCAGCAGCAAACAACAGCAGCCAAAGAATAACAATGCCTAAAAATATTTGCTTGACTTGAAAGCTTTGCACTGATTGGAGCAAATACTTAATTTCGATCGGAATTTAACCAATCAGAAACACAATCCTGGAGCCGATCACCTGCTCTCCATTCTTATATAAAGAATTACGTTTACACTTTTTGATCTCTTTTGCAGCAAGAGGATCCAGCTATGTAATCAACCCCATATACCTATTTCTAGACGTTGCATCCATATCTTGTTACCTTGCATATACCTTCTTCTTATGATGACAAGTGTTAGGCTTCGAAATGTCTGGTATAAAGAGCTTTCATAATCTCTACACACTATAATATTATTGTATTCTTTTGTTGAAAATCTGTATGCATCAGTATATATTTTTCTATTATCAATATCTTTTTCTCTGGTATATATATATATATATATATATATATATATATATATATATAATTATTTACCATAATAATCATTAAATACCTACAGTGTTTCATCCTTTGAGAATTATCAGTGCAGGGTGTCATGATTAACACCGGTCAAGAGATTCGAACCCAGCAATGAAGCAATCTCTGATTCCATTAGCAAGGACGAAATCCATTCAACTGCTGTCAATCATGAGAAATATCGTTAAAATTTAAACATTTATTTTGTAAATGTTTTTAACGTCTGTTAAAGTGATCTAATCATTATATGCGAACTAAAGTAACCGACTTTATTTTAACTGTAAAGTGCTCAACGATAAGAAACGAGTTCCTTAAAAGGGCTGACATAATTATTTACTATAATAATTATTAAATACCTACGGACACTAGCGTTTCATCCTTTCAGGAATAATCAGTGCAGGGTGTCACAATTAACGCCGGTCGAGAGATTTGAACCTGATAAGGATGCCATCTCTGACTCCATTAGCAAGGACCAAACATATATAGCATTGTTAGAAATTTTATTTATTTATACACACGTATTGAGCACCTCTGAAAAAATATTAGTTTTTAGTTCACATTAACAATATATTTAAACTTAATATATATATATATATATATATATATATATATATATATATATATATATATACTAGCTGTACCCTGCCACACGTTGCAGTGGCTCAATTTGGTGTAATGGAAAAATTTAATAAAAAGAGAAAATGCATGTTTCTTATATTCTTAGTACAGCAATCCACTCCAAAAAGTGAAAAAGAAGGCGAAAATGAAAAATGGTACTCTTGCAGAATTTGATCTGGATCCTCGGGAGTTTCTGTCAGTCATTCATGGTTTGGACTCAGTGGATGAAGCTGAACGTAGCAAAAATGTTGAAACGCTAAATGTTTTTTTTTTGTTGTTGTTTTACAAAAATGTCGGGAGTTGAAAATGTTGAAACGCTAAATGTTTTTTTTGTTGTTGTTGTTTTACAAAAATGTCGGGAGTTTCTGTCAATCATTCATGGTTTGGACTCAGTGGATGAAGTCGAACGTAGCAAAAATGTTGAAACGCTAAATGTTTTTTTTTTTTGTTGTTGTTTTACAAAAATGTGAGTTAGTAATTAATATTTGGTTGATGGTGGGGGGAGGGGGAGTTACTATACACAGATTCGAAAAAGTTGTCCAAAAACAAATAAATGAAAGCAAAGGTAAGGTAAGGTAAGTTACGTTTCTACCTAACTGGATAATTGTTTAGTGTTTTTATGTGATATAAAATGTTTAATTGGCTCGAAAAACACAAATGGTCGCGGACTTTCTTGAATACGTTAAGTTTGGGAAAGTAAGTTGAAAACTAAAAAGTATACAAAACAGTGTCTGAAACTCACCGAATATATGTTACCATGGCATAGGCTGGCATAATCAATGGGTTTCTGACAGTATTTTGTATAGGATTTTAGTTTTAACTCACTTTCTCTAACTTAAAGTAATCAACAGTGTCCGCCACCATTTGTAGCTTTCAAATACACCGATAAACACTGTTTTTCAAGCCGACTAAACGTTATATCAAATGAAAAGGGTTTATATTACTAAACACAGATACAAAGAAGTTGTCAAAAAATAAATATATAACAAATAAATGTTATTAAAGGCAAGAAAAGTAAATGTTCTACCTAACTTGATAAGATTTTAGTGTTTTTATGTAATGTATAATCGGTTCAAAAACATTCAATGTTTATCGGTATATCTGAAAAATACAAATGGCAGCAGACTGTATCGAACACGCTAAGTTTGGGGAAATTTTGGGAAAATGAGTTTAAACTAAAAATTTGTTCGGAACTCACTCAATATGTTACCATGATGTAGGCTGGCATATAATCAGTGGTTTTTAACTTTTGCTCGATACAGGTGACGACTTTTAAAAGTCCCTTTTAGTGATTACCTGGTTTGAGGACATTTGTACAACTAAACGGCAAATCTGCTCCAAAAAATCTGGTATTTTACTTTAAGGCCCGTTTCACGTTCATAACGAAATATTTTATTGTAGATTTCGGTGTGCTAAAAACGAATCTGCAAACCGTTTCCGCAGCAAAAATAAAGTTTTCATGATATTCATGAAATTACTTTTTCGAAAAGTGGGTGATCACTTTTCAATGTAAATTTAACTTAGAATGAGCACCCCGTTTCTGGCCACCTGAGAGAGGGGCATTTTTCTGTGTGTTTCTTGGCTAAAAAGTTTTTTGTTTGATTTCTTTTGCATGGTAATAACCCCTGAACTCCGGGAATATTTTCCATTTCACAGCCGTAGCCTTCGTTTATGCTATGCGTGAGCATAAACGAAAGCTGTTTAGCCAATAAACATGGGAAAAAATCCCCCCCCTCTCTCTCAGGTGGCTAGAAAGTGGGTGCTCATTTTAAGTTAAATTTACATGGAAAAGTGATCGCCACTTTTCGAAAAAGTAATTTCTTCATATCATAAAAACTATTTTTTTGCGATGGAAACGGTTTGCAGATTCGTTTTTAGCACACCGAAATCCACAAAAAAAATTTGTTATATACGAACGTGAGACGCACGGCCCTTAATGGAAAATTATATAAAAATTCCGGGGGAAAATAGTTTTCAATAAAAACAGCAAATGAATTCGATAGAAAAAGATGGATGCTATTTTTTTTTTTTTTTCTGTGTGTTTCTTGGCTAAAAAGTTTTTTGCTTGATTTCTTTTGCATGGTATTAACCCCTGAACTCTGGGACTATTTTCCATTTCACAGACGTAGCCTTTGTTTATGCTACACGTGAGCATAAACAAAAACTGTTAAAGTTCCATGGCGACCCGCAGAATTATTTAATGGTCATTCCCTTAGTCCCACACACTAGTCAAGGCTAACGCATCCGCATATAACATTTTTTATTCATTTACTTACGTGGCGGAGTTTCTATACTGATAGATTTTTTGAAATTTTTTCACTGGATTATTATTGATTGAACACTAACCAGATTATGAAAAAAAATAGAAAAAAAAAACATTTCAACATTTGAAAGGGGTACTCACTTTTTAGTTACCACGTTCTGGTAAATCGGTCACTCATTTTTTTTTTTTTTTCTAAATACGGAAGTGTCTTCGGGAGATATAAAATAGTGGCATGTTGATGAAGCAATATATCAGGAGGCATACGGGATGGAAAATTATTGGTAAATTTTTAGATTAGGTCCACCTCCTCAATTTTCTTTTAAATGACGACTTGTAATGGTTTTCGACTATGCTGAATACAAAAATCGCATTGAAATTTTGCAGAAATAAGTAGTTATCAAGATATAAAAGCTATATTATGCATTGTAATCTTTGGCGGCCATCTTTTTTACGCGCATGTATTTGTTTATGGTGCGTGAACACGTAAAAAGATGGCCTCCAAAGAATACAATGCATAATACAACTTTTTATATCTTGATAACTACTTTTTTCCGTAAAATTTCAATGCGATTTCCGTGTTCAGCATACTCGGAAACCTATAAATGTCGTTATTTAAAGGAAAATTGTGGAGGTGGACCTAATCTAAAAAAAATACCAAATTATTAAACATTTCTCCAGCATGTTAGTGAAATTTATAATACTTTAAAAAAATTAAAAAAAAACAAAAGTTTTGAAAGAAAACAAAAACCTCACCTTTCATAAAAACAGATAAATTATTGTAAAGAAACACCAACTCACCTTTCATAAAAACAATTAAAAAAAAAACACCCACAAACTGACTTAACTAAATAAGTAAAAAAAAAAAAAAAAAAAAAAACTCGAAACTTTATTTTCATAAAAACAATAAAAAAAGTCATGTTCAATCTATTTTTTTTTCTTTGAGAAACAAATATACTTCTGACTTACAAATGCGGTAGAGGCTCATATTATTTTTACTTTCTATGGTTTTGATATACCGCGTTTTTATTGGTTACAAAATGGGTGACTGATTTATCAGAACGTTGTAACTAAAAAGTGAGCACCACTTTCAAATATCGAAATAATGATTTCTTTTAAAAATTTTTTTTTAATAATCTGTTTAATTAGTGTCCAATCAATAATAATCCAGTGAAAAAAAATCCAAAATCCTATAAGTATAGAAATTAAGCATGGAGTGATGGTTGTACAAGTATGCCACTTACGTCGCCTTCCGCATTTTCACAAACATTATTTACGTTAGCTCTTTTCATAAATAATTAAAAAAAAAAGTAACTAAACCATTTATTGATAATTTGTCACGTGTAGAAATATTTATTTATTTATTTATTTATGTAGGCTTAACTCTTTTCATGAATAAGAAAAGTTTTACTCTTTAAGAATAATAAAAGGAAAAAGTTACTAAACA
>NC_136508.1:63642749-63680249 GCF_053919585.1 Euprymna scolopes
ATGCTAATATAAATGCTATTATACAATGCTACTATACAATGCAACTATACAATGCTACTCTACAATGCTAATATACAATGCTAATGTACAATGCTAATATACAATGCTAATATACAATGCTAATATACAATGCTACAATACAATGCTACTATACAATGCTAATATACAATGCTAATATACAATGCTAATGTACAATGCTAATATACAATGCTAACATACAATTCTAATATACAATGCTAATGTACAATGATACTATACAATGCTAATATACTATGCTACTATACAATGCTACTATAGAACGCTACTCTACAATGCTACTATAATATGCTAATATTCAATGCTAATATACAATGCTATTATACAATGCTAATATACAATGCTAATATACAATGCTAATATACAATAATATACAATGCTAATATAAAATGCTAATCTACTATGCTAATATACAATGCTAATATACTATGCTAATATACAATGCTAATACACAATGCTTATACACAATGCTACTATACAATGCTAATATACTATGCTAATATACTATGCTAATATACTATGCTAATGTACAATGCTAATATACTATGCTAATATACAATGCTAATATACTATGCTAATATACTATGCTAATATACTATGCTAATATGCAATGCTACTATACAATGCTAATATACAATGCTAATATACTATGCTAATATACAATGCTAATATACAATGCTAATATACAATGCTAATACACAATGCTAATGCACAATGCTAATACACAATGCTAATATACAATGCTAATATACTATGCTACTATACAATGCTAATATACAATGCTAATATACTATGCTAATACACAATGCTACTATGCAATGCTAATATACAATGCTCATATACAATACTAATATACAATACTAATATACAATGCTCCTATACAATGCTAATATACAATGCTAATACACAATGCTAATATACAATTCTACTATACAATGCTAATATACAATGCTACTATACAATGCTACTATACAATACTAATATACTATGCTAATATACAATTCTAATATACAATGCTAATATACAATGCTCATATACAATTCTACTATACAATACTAATATACAATGCTAATATACAATGCTAATACACAATGCTAATATACAATTCTACTATACAATGCTAATATACAATGCTACTATACAATGCTACTCTACAATGCTACTATACAATGCTAATATACAATTCTAATATACAATGCTAATATACAATGCTAATGTACAATGCTACTATACTATTCTAATATACTATGCTCATATACAATGCTAATACACAATGCTAATATACAATGCTAATACACAATGCTAATATACAATGCTAATATACTATGCTAATATACAATGCTAATACACAATGCTAATATACAATGCTAATATACAATGCTAATACACTATGCTAATATACTATGCTACTATACAATGCTAATATACAATGCTACTATACAATGCTAATATACAATGCTACTATACAATGCTATTATGCAATGCTAATATACAATGCTACTATACAATGCTAATATACAATGCTAATATACAATGCTAATGTACAATGCTTCTATACAATGCTAATATACAATGCTAATATACAATGCTAATCTACTATGCAATAAACAATGCTAATATACTATGCTAATATACAATGCTAATACACTATGCTAATATACAATGCTACTATACAATGCTAATATACAATGCTAATATACTATGCTAATATACAATGCTAATATACTATGCTAATACACAATGCTAATACACAATGCTAATACAAAATGCTAATATACTATGCTAATATACAATGCTACTATACAATGCTAATATACTATGCTAATACACAATGCTACTATGCAATGCTAATATACAATGCTTATATACAATACTAATATACAATACTAATATACAATGCTCCAATACAATGCTAATACACAATGCTAATATACAATTCTACTATACAATGCTAATATACAATGCTACTATACAATGTTACTCTACAATGCTACTATACAATGCTACTATACTATGCTAATATACAATGCTAATATACAATGCTAATGTACAATGCTACTATACAATGCTACTATACAATGCTAATATACAATGCTAATATACAATGTTACTATACAATGCTAATGTACAATGCTACTATACAATGCTACTATACAATGCTAATATACAATGCTAATATACAATGTTACTATACAATGCTAATGTACAATGTTACTATACAATCCTACTATACAATGCTAATATACAATGCTAATATACAATGCTAATATACAATGCTAATATACTATGCTAATAAGCAATGCTAATATACAATGCTAATATACTATGCTAATACACAATGCTAATACACAATGCTAATACAAAATGCTAGTATACTATGCTAATATACAATGCTACTATACAATGCTAATATACTATGCTAATACACAATGCTACTACGCAATGCTAATATACAATGCTTATATACAATGCTAATATACAATACTAATATACAATGCTCCAATACAATGCTAATACACAATGCTAATATACAATTCTACTATACAATGCTAATATACAATGCTACTATACAATGTTACTCTACAATGCTACTATACAATGCTACTATACTATGCTAATATACAATGCTAATATACAATGCTAATATACAATGCTAATGTACAATGCTACTATACAATGCTACTATACAATGCTAATATACAATGCTAATATACAATGTTACTATACAATGCTAATGTACAATGCTACTATACAATGCTACTATACAATGCTAATATACAATGCTAATATACAATGCTACTATACAATGCTAATGTACAATGTTACTATACAATCCTACTATACAATGCTAATATACAATGCTAATATACAATGCTAATATACTATGCTAATAAGCAATGCTAATATACAATGCTAATATACTATGCTACTATACAATGCTACTATACAATGCTACTATACAATGCTAATATATAATGCTAATATACAATGCTAATATACAATGCTAACATACAATGCTAATATACAATGCTAATGTACAATGCTAATATACAATGCTAATATACGATGCTAATGTACAATGATACTATACAATGCTAATATACGATGCTAATGTACAATGATACTATACAATGCTAATATACAATGCTAACATACAATGCTAATATACAATGCTAATATACGATGCTAATGTACAATGATACTATACAATGCTAATATACAATGCTAACATACAATGCTAATAAACAATGCTAATGTACAATGATACTATACAATGCTAATATACAATGCTAATATACAATGCTAATGTACAATGCTAATGTACAATGCTAATATACAATGCTAATATACAATGCTAATGTACAATGCTAATGTACAATGATACTATACAATGCTACTATACAATGCTAATATACAATGCTAATATATGATGCTAATATACAATGCTAATGTACAATACTACTATACAATGCTAATATACAATGTTACTATACAATGCTAATATACAATGTTACTATACAATGCTAATTTACAATGCTACTATACAATGCTACTATACAATGCTACTATACAATGCTAATATATAATGTTACTATACAATGCTAATATACAATGTTACTATACAATGCTAATATACAATGTTACTATACAATGCTAATTTACAATGCTACTATACAATGCTACTATACAATGCTACTATACAATGCTACTATACAATGCGATAAAATGTAGGATGGTTGTATCTATTGTACTTTTCAAGGAATTATTGTTGGTTTCTAACAAAACGATGAATTCAAAAAGATTAACTTTCTTTTGCAATCTTTTTTATCATTTTTCTCAAACTCGGGGACCTACCGGATCCTAGACATCCGCCTGCTATCTCTGATATTCCAACCGAGAGATCTTTTAAAGATTCTAACCGTCATTTGTAATGCAATTTTTGTATTATTTTAGCATTTGGTTCACCAGGTATATTTGTTTGTAAATTTTGAAATTCTGTTTCATGAATCTGGTAACTCCTATAGTTACTGAAATGGTGGAGATCCTCCTACGTTTTCCAGTTTCTTTTCACGTTGTACATAAGACCTTGATATTTCGTTCTCGGTTTCGGCCAGCATCATTGGGGACACTTACTTCAACTAAGGTTTCTTATTTTTCCTTTTTAATGCTGTAAGGATCTGCTGGGAGATGGCTGCTATATAATGCAACGCAATGAAGTGTGTAAATATCTCCACGAGACTATCTATAAAACGTTTTAAATGCAGCAGCAAGTTCTGGGAACCAAACAGAATAATTGGAAATAAGTCATACACTATCCGATATAACTATGTCATCCATCTATCCATAGCCTTGAGCCCCAGGAGGGGCATAGGCCATCCACAACTTTATAGTTGCTTTTGTAGCAAGGTTTTTTTTTGGAGGGTGAGGGTGCTGGCCCCACACCCAACCTTCCCAGAAGGTACATACAGTGCCTAGCCTCTCAAATGGTCACTCATTTGGTATTGGCCAGACTCAACGTTGCTTAACTTTGGTGTTCAGAACCGATGTGTCAACGTGATTGTGACGTACTAATATAACTATAAAATTCTTATAAAACGGAACTATTAAATCTGACACGTGGAACAAAAAATTTCATTTTGCTTCAGTTAAAGTTCCTAAAAATCAAGGGGCCCCCTTCCTGGGGCTAACACTTGATCTCTATATGAGAGACATAGATATTCGAACATTCCATGAAAGTTCTTCTTTACCTCTCAAACACGAAGTTGAGAACATAATTTTCATTCTCCGAATTGACCATTTAAATATGTTAGAGTATAATCTGTGGCTTTTTGGTCTTACTGGATTCCAGGTCAAGAATTCATCGAATCTGGTGGAGTATCCAGCTTCATGATTGGTTCCAATATTCTTGCGTCATAATGGGGGTATGCTCCCTCAAAGTTGGGAGATTCTATTTATAAACGTTGCTGCTAAGAACTGACGAATCAAATTGATTTACGTTCTGCTATCAACCAATCAGAAACCAGAATTGCTCCATAAAAATTAAACCTTTTAGCATCCCAGCACATAATTTTCTCATGTCGACACGAGAAAGACCTTTTGCTCTTTGGCTGCAAAATTATGAAGTTCAGAACCTGTACAGAACAGCTGTCCACTGATAATTCGTCGTCTCCAGGACTTTTATAGAATAACTACCCATCGGAAACTCTTCTGAAACTATACATGGCTTACAATTCAAGAGGTTATGGACCCAGTACACTTCCAAAGCTTACTTGATGTATCATCACTTGGAAAATGTGTACCATTTTTAGTAAAAGTCAGTTTCAATTAGCCATACCCATATCTTATTTAGGCCGCTATGTGATTTTGAATATCTAGTCAGAGTTTACTTGTAGGGATAATAATCCTTATGCCAGATTGTTTTGAAAAACAGCTGTACCTTAGAAACTGGAGGATAGTGTCTCATAGGCATTTGGGGTCGTAAGTAGTTGGTAACGTTTAATGTTACTAAGACTTGAATTCTTTCCTTAACCAACTACAAAAACCTTCTGAACTAAAGATTGCCATGACAAATAACACCATATGTGATAAGAACATTTTTAAAACTCCTCATGAATTAGAACAAATACATTGAGAACATTGCCAAGGCTGCTGCAAAGAAGGTGGACTCCCTCTACTATGCTAGGAAATTACTTACACGTGAGACTATCCTATATCTCTACAAAGCGACCATTTGCTCATGCATGGAATATTGTGCTGGTGCATCTACCACTAATCTATCACTCTTAGGCAGGGTCTAAAAATGAGTCTCCAATGCAATAGATTCCGCACAGTCGACTAAGCTCCACACTCTGTCCCATCACCGAATGCTGCATCTCTGTGCCTGTTTTACAAATATTTTAATGGAATGTGCTCTGATGAATTCATAGCACTTGTCCTCCTCGACACATATATCCCCAACTAACTTGACTATCAGCAAAATCTCGCCCATTCACTGTTAAGGTTCCTAGATGCCGGAAAGTCTCCTACTCTAATAGTTTTTTTTTCCTTGGACTAGTAGACTTTGGAATTTGCTTCCAGTTTTCCACTTCTCTCAATGTACTAACTTGCAGAAGTTTGAATGTTATATGCTTTGTTTGGAATAAAAAAGAGTTAAAAAACAAAATGAAGGTAACTTAGGGAATTTAATCATAAACAAGTTAAGAACATGTATTGATTTAAAAATTAGCAAGGAGACCGGACGTTGCCTGGAATTGAATGAGAATCAAAGAATTTTTTACCCTCCCATATTTTATTATCATTGAAATCAGTAAAATTGACCATTTTTCGATCAAATCGATTAATTGCCTACTCTAGTTGGAGACCCACTGTGTTGCCCTAAGAGGAAGCTTCACGTGCCTCTTCACAGTGACATAGTTCACAATACTTTGTAGTTTACATTGCACTGTAGAGAACCTATTGTTGATTTTATAAAATTATTTTAATATAATGGGTTGAATCAAAGTTTAAAATGACAACGTCAAGTACCATGGTTCAATTGTGCTCTAAACAGAAACAAGGAACCTACTGTTGATTTTATATGCTGGGCCTTTCCGCTTGTGCAGTAATAAAACTTCACAAATGTACTTGTGATGTTAGGCTGTGTAAGGTGTTAACTTTAGGGAAAATTGCCTGTTCCTTCTTTCATCGGATTTCAACGATTATCGATTATCGATATTTATTGAAGATATTCTGATACAAAACAAATCTAAGAACACTGCCGGACACATACTTTACGTGTCCGGCAGTGTACGTTTGTGTGAAATTTAAAAAAAAAATCGGCCCAGCCGTTTCGGATTCCACAGGGAACAAACTCATACGCATACAGTTATTTTAATGCAAAATCAATTAGTTTCGCGATATACGTGTTCATCAGGCACGTAAACAGTTTGTGTTTTTTCTTTTTCTTTTTCTTTCCTAGTAGCATGGTGTTCGAACATGTTTTTTCCTCACATACACCCACCCACATGTACGCACGCACATATGCACAGGCACATACATATATTCACGTTCACATATATACACTCACACTCATGTGCATAGACACACACGCTAACGTACACACATGTACGCAAACATACGCGCACGTGTATGCACACATGGGAAACGTCACTTCCCCTGAAAGGAAATCTAGACATGCGCAGTCAGAACACTGACCCCGGTATAAAAGTCAACAGCAAACATTCAACTTCCTCTTTTTTCCCTTTTGCCTTGGTTCATCAACCAGATAAGTTTGCGTCCACAGCCTTTGGCTTGAAGACTTTTCCACGTGGACGACTGCTATCATGCACGCGCAGCTTTGCTGAGGCCAACTCTCTCTCTCTCTCTCTCTCTCTCTCTCTCTCTCTCTTTCCCTTTCTACATGTGGGACTGCCATTTCTCGTTCCACTACTTCATTCCTTTCTTTTCCACGCGCGCGCGTAGTCGTCAATGACTGAATGAACACGTGTTCCACCTAAACCCTTTATTTTCAACAGAAAATAAACGACATGTTTATTTTATCCAGCAATTGAGTTTTGTTTCCTTCTTTCCATTCATTTCATTATTATCTTTTGTAGCGAGTTAGGATATTTATATCCTGGCCCACAACAATGGTGTCAAGCTAGATTAGAAATCAACGTGCGAGACGAACGAGCATAATAAACTACTCCTGTTCTTTATTTTTTCGTTCGGCGCACTCTTGCTTCTTCTTTCAATTCTTTCATCTTCGGATTTTTTGTTGAGAGAAACTGGACGAATGCTAAAAGGAAAATGACTTTAACTGCTACCCTTTGTCTTTCTCCGTTTTGGTTAAGATTCGCTCTCTTCATCACTTCGAAATCAAACCGGTTTTCATGGAACGTGTGAACTCAAAATATTTTCCAAACAATAAAAATAGATTCAAACTCCAAAACTATCAATCCTGTGTGGAATTCAACAAGTCTCTCGACATCAGCAGCGCCCATTCTAGAAGACTGGAAGGTGCCACGCTGAAATTCCTTTAAGCCTACCGCTATATCGCTCTCTCTCTCTCTCTCTCTCTCTCTCTCTCTCTCTCTCTCTCTCACACACACACACACACACACACACACACGCACACACACACACAATGGAACTTTGAAACAAACTTTCTGTTGCTTTTGTCTACTTCCTATTCAAGAACTTTTTCTGGATCAACTTTAGTCTTTCAAAGTATATTTCACATTCCGGTAAAATTATTGATATAAATATATTTTGTTCATTAATTCGTGTTTGATCGTTTACATTTCAATATTCCCCTTATTAAGTTATCACTCACTAACTGGTGACCCATTGATAATATTCATGTTTTTATCCATCTTTTTCATTCGCTAATTTAACTCCATGTTTATCAATTGTTAGCGTTGTTCTTGACACTTTTCAAAGATGTACTATTCGCCAAAATATACTACGTGTAACAATCAACTTACTTTCGATGATATAATTGTGATGTTAGCCCGTATGAAGTCCAACAGCATAAGATAAGTGATTTTAATTGAAATCGAGGGAGATACGCCAGTTTAGTCAAAATGGTCGACTGCAGTTGTCTCCCCTGAATTTTGAGAACATTAAAACATAAGATAAAAATGTAAATCGATAAACTCGATAAATTGTACTTTTACTTGTGATTATTTTTCTATCAGTTCATTTTTCGTCATTTTTTTGAATGCATACTAATTCCGACATGACACGTAAGTGTGTAATAATGTTTTCACCTGAAATGCGTTGGTTTCAAAATCCACGATTCTGCACAAGCACGGTGACAATGTTTATGCACAGTAAATTTCCTCAACATTGGAACATGTCAAATAACACACATAGCAATCAGCTTCTTTTTTTGCTTTTTTTTTTTAAAAATATTTTTCTCTCAAAATGTGAAATGAAAATTGTTTCTTTGTTTTTTTTTTCTGTAAAAAAAAAAGAAAGGCTACAATTAGATTTAGGCTACAATATACTTAACTTTGGTCAAGATCAAAGTGTAGTGTCTGTTCTTCAGATGCTGCACTTCATTTTCTTGTTCTCTTTCGGTGGAGGAGAAATCCTTCACGACTGAGACAATTTTTATTTTTGTACCTTTTCTCCACGTTAAAAAACGACCCTGGTGTCTAACTCTGTCCCGTGGGGAGGCATAGTAAATAGGTACAATTAGATTAAGTGCTGTCCAGAAGGCGGGTATTGCATGCTAGTTTATCGATAAAGCATCAATTTTTAACATTATCTTTTCAAAAAAGTCATCTGTTTATTTTTACGAGGTGGCTGTCTAGTTAGTTTATTATTTAGGCTTTACTTTTATCATAAATAAATTGATCACCCACGTAAGCGACAACTGGTACATCTAACGGAAACAGGATATGAGTGTGGCTGGTCTTAAATAAATAATCATACGAAGATACAACAGAATCAATTTGATTAAATGAACAAAGCACAATTATCTGTACCGTGACGGAGAAGAAAGAAATACTCCACATTGATTCAAGAGACGCTTTATAAGTCAATGACTTTGTGAAAAAACCTGTGAAGAAATTTCGAATTATTTCTTGGAACTTTCAATTAAGTTGTCTTATTGCGTTGTGTGTGTGTGTGGGGGGGGGAGGGGTTCTATATGACATAGACGGGTGTATATAAAATGTTCTTCTAATGAATGTGTTTATACAGAGTGTATATACCTTTGTATATACGTTACACCGTCATCTATACGACGTATGTATATACCTGTGTTCGTCTGTGACCGTTTAGCGTTGTGATCGTCTAATTTAAAGTTCGTTGTGTGTGTGTGTGTGTGTATACGTGGCCTAACTGAATGCGTGTGCGCTAACATAATTACAGAAACACATATAAATACAACATACTACATACCTGTTCTATTGTTTCTCTGGAAGTTCTTCAACCATTCTTGCGGAGCTGGATTCTGTTTAAACAAAGACGCTTCAATACAGACCAAGACGCTGTTTATATATATATATATATATATATATATATATATATATATATATATATATATATATATATATATATATATATATATATATATATATTATTTCTCCGAGTTAGTAATTATAGCAGAGGAGCGGTCGACGATTTTGGCTTGTAGTGGTTCTTATACGTCTTCATTCTGAGACCTCCACCCCCTCGTAAGGAGACTCCTTTCAGATCATCTTCCTCCGACGTCTTCAGTCCAACTTAACGATGATCCAGCAAACCGGAACACGTGACAGACGACACGTGAACCTCCGGTCAGCTGTTCAGATACCTTCCGGTGAAAACTTGACTAGGTTTGACATGTTTTGATAACCTTATCAAAACATAGCTTCACATCTCTTGTTTACTTCGCCAGTTAGATAGATAGATAGATCGAAAGATAGATAGATAGATAGATAAACAGATGCATAGATAGACACACTGATAATTAGATAAACTAATAGATAGATAGATAACAGATAATTTACTCTTCTGCTCGGCCAATATATAACAGTTTCCATTTGTATTAAGATAAAAAAAAAAGTTCTGTTCTTCGTGTTAAGTTCTTAGAGTTATCTCCCTTGTTTCCTGTTGTAGATTAGGCTGGAAAACAAAGATGGAGTTTTTGATAAACGACCGTGTGTTTGTGATTGTGCAACCACGTCTGGAGGGTACACAAACGGGACCAATTAGTGTAACCATGAAAAAAGAGAGAGAAAAACAAAAAACAAAAACAAAAACACGACTCCACGTTGATTCAAGAGAATCTTTATAAGTCCATAGTTTTGTGAAAAATCCAATGAAGAAACGTCAAATTGTTTATTGGAAGTTTCGGTGCTTGTTCAACCACAGGTGACAAATCTATTTTTTTTTTTACATATGTCCTTTTAAGTAAAAACAATATTGTTCACTGAATTGACATGTCGAAAATTTAAATTTAAGTTAACTTAAAATATTGCTGCATTAAGAAATTTAAAAAATTCAATTTAACATTATATAATCAATTCTTAATGATGTAATATTTTAAAGTATAAGTTTATTAAATTTTTTACTAGAATGTCTTAGCTTTATCTTTTCCAGTTTTAACAACTAGTTTTAACAACTTTTCTGAGTTTAATCTTAACCATATTACTTTTCAGGCTCGCATTTTCTATATAATCCATGATTTTTCCAGGCTTTTCTTTGTAATGATATTTTCATTTTTGTGTTCGAAATCATATTTTTTTATTCATTTGATTGGTAGACTTAATGAATACTGAATTATGTTTTATGTAAATTTATTTTTTAAAATATTATGAGAGAATATATTTTTTCAAATATTTATTGTTAAATATTTTTCAAAGCAATAAATTTTATGTTTTTTATGAAGTTCAATAAATTTAGGGTAAAATCAACAGTAAAGCAGCATATACAATTCCAATATATTTCGGTTTGTCTAGGAAACTACAATGATACAACTATATAATCTCTTCAAAACTGTTGAGCACTCTACAACGTGTCTTATTAAATACAAACATGGAACAAAATCAACTTTGAAACCTCTTTCAAGAACATACCTACACCTAACACTAAGGATTACCTTTCGAAACTTATAACGAAAATGGATGATCTTCTAAAACGAATGAAATATAGAACTTCTTTTTTTTTTTACAGAACAAGAAGGATAAAGGCACGAAAGAAAACTATGGATTTAAAAGCTTAAAACCCACAACTGGCACTTTTGAGAAGGATCTATACGACTTGGTAAGCAATATTGAATTTCACAAAATCAAAAACCCGTTCCCAAAGAAAACTCGATGGTATTGTAAAAGTATTAGAAAAATTTAACAGAATTCTGGTTAAAGCCACCACAAAACGAGAAACCTTTACAAAATTTATAAACAAGTATATAGACACCTAATAAATATAAACTTAACGAAAACCTACCAAAACGCAAATAATACTAACCTGATTGAGATTATAAACAGTGAAAGTGTAATGTGGCCGTTACACTTTAATCGTGTTATTACATTTCAACAACTCGGACCTGCACGTTGTCTGGTACTGTCGCAAAGGAACAAAAATAAATAAATAAATAAGTAAAAATCCGACTCGCATTTTTGAAAGTGCAAATGAGAAGCATCTATTCACGGTTCTTCCAACAATGATGCATTTCATTATCTTTCAAAAAATGCTTTCGTACATACATGTGTTTTACAACGCTCTGCCATATAACATGTGCTTTTAAAAAGTCTCTCTCCGCGCCAACTGATGCTGCCCATAGCCAGCGCTTTCTCATCCTCGACTTCACACGTCCATCTTCCCCGATCACTTTGCTTCTTCTTTTGCACGATCACGTACTGTCCTTTTCCCCCCTTTTTTCTCCTTCCCCTCATGACATCAGTGCGTGCACACTTGCTTAATTTGCATATGTACTAAGACGGCTGCTACTAATGTTTTCACTAGTCAGCTATCCTATGGCCGCTGATGATTTTCTCACATGCGCGCCATACGCGCTATGTTGCAAAAGTTAAGAAATTACTGAGGAACTGCAAATTAGTGAAAGGAAGGAAAATGGAGCATACATTTTGCTTAAAGACCACAAACCAGACTTTAATACAAAGTTGGCCACTAGATTAATTAATCCGACTAGACTAGAAATTGGAAAAATAAGTAAGAAAGTTTTGGATAGAGCTAATCTGAAAATTAAAGAAAAGTATAACTTAAGCCAATCTATAAGCACCATTAATCCTATTAGTTAATTCATGGGTATTACTGAGACGAAGAAATGTGCCTTTGTTCAATTTTACATTATGGAGTATTACACGTCAATCACGAAATACCATTTTCAAAAAGCGATTGGAATTGCTTTTACGAACATTTATGGAAGTGAAATTAATATTCTAATGAACTGTCGCGCGACGGTCATTGTCTTCAATACTGAACAATGGACTAAGAATAGCCAAAATTGCATTTTTTTACGTAAGGGTCACTACTTATAAAAGCCAGAGGCCACTCAAGGATAAGGGTTAAAGAGTGTACAGTAGTCAATGGGACACTATTATAGTGACCGTTAGTAGTGTAAATTTGATAAACTACAGTACTTAAGGGGAACGGCTCATCAAGAACTTGTTTACGTTGGACTTGAAGACGACCATATTGTAGCCAGTTGGAAAGCAGAAGATAGTTCCACAGGTGTGAAGTTCTAAGAAAAAAGCTTTGTTCATGGAATCTACGTTTAGGTTTAGGCACAGATAAACTGTGGGGGGAATTATTGATAGTGTTTACAGCTAAACAAGTGTTTCTCGTGAAAGTTTGGCGAGGGGGACCAGACATTGGAGCTCAGATGAGTACTTGTTATAAAAATAACGGATAAAACAGAGACAGGCTCGCAACGACTCTTCTGTGAGGTTGTAGGAAAGAGAAAAGAGCGTCCCTACTAGGCTACGAAGTCTATTTTGATATGTCTATGCGACCATTGGATTCAGCGTAAACCTCAAACTTAGTGTGACAATATTGATGGATTACAAAGGATTGATATGCCACGGAGACAGACATCGGAATTCAAACGATGGAAAACGAAAAGAGAAAAAAAGCAGAGCAAAAAGAAAAAGGAAAGAAAAAAAAGTTGAAACTGTGTTAAATGCTTATAGGAGTAATAAAAAAAAGGGATTGATAATGAAATATTCTGTTTACTCCACAGGGAGTTGATTTGCTAAGAAGTCACTTTTTGCAAAATAAAAATTGATAAAAAAAAATAATTGCCCTTTATTCATCCATGTTAAATTTCTTCAATAAGAATGGTTTTGTCATCTCAGGGAAATATTTGGCTATTTTTTTGTTTATTATTATTATTATTATTATTATTATTATTATTATTATTATTATTATTATTATTATTATTACCACCACCACCACCACCACCACCACCACCACCACCACCACCACCAGAACGCCGCTGGTTCTAAATTTTGTTAAGTAGGTGAATTAATTGTTAGGGCTGAGAAAATTGACCAGACAACAACTGTGATAATTGTTAATTAAATTATCTACCTTTTTTCACGTGGTTGAAACTTTGATTAATTAAATATTAGATTTCGGAAACTAACCCCAAAAAGGGGTAATGACAACTTATTCATAATAGTACGGAGAGATGGAAAATAGATGAGTAATTATTATTACTTTATCCAAAAAGATCAGTCGTCATTTGACTTGAAATTATCTTTTCTCTTCAATGATACAGACCTTGATGAAAAGTTCCGGACGACTTTCCCTTTCGATCTTTTTATAACGTGCTTTGGATCGCTAAACTAACAGTGTTTTCTGTGCCTGAATGAAAAACTTGAAATAATCTGTGTTAAGGATAGAGAAAAACCATTGAAGATTAAACAAGAATCAGTGATAAGTTGTAAACACGTTAAGAGACACGTACTAAAATGAGTAGGAATAAGTAAACTTTTTCAAGGAAGTTACAAACAGACCGCATCCTCCCTCCTCTAAAAATTGGATATAGTAAAGTGTGAGTATTGTTTCAATACCATAGATGAATATTATAATTGGAATTAATGTTAAAACACAAGGGCTGATGTAAAGTACAATAATATAAACCTATAAGACACAGGGTTGAATCGCTTCAAATATAACAGATGAATATGACATGTCATGTCAACCGAAGCTTGTCTGAAGATTACAGGTATGATAAAAAGCAAGAAATAAAAAGTATTACTATTGTCAGCTTCTGATTTCTGCCCATCAACTACTCTTATGAACCGATCAGAGAGAAATGATTTAATAATTGAAAAGACATTTCCAGCTATAATGTAACAGGGGATTTTGTGGAATAAATCTTTGTCATACTCTATCAAATGCCTTTGATATGTCAAGAGCAATTGCCTTAAAAAGGAAGCCTCCGTCGATAGATTCGCTAATTCTATGATATATAACTATATGCTGTAGATCTAGCAAAACGAAAACCATATTGTGTGTCACTGAGGAGGTAATTTTTGCTGAGATAGTTGACTACTTCTCTATTTAACACAGATCGAAGCACTTTACTCATGACGCATAAGAAACTAATTATTCTGCATTGAGAGAGAGAGAGAGAGAAAGAGAGAGAGAGAGAGAGAGAGAGAGAGAGAGAGAGAGAGAGAGAGAGAGATGAGCGATCACCTGAGTTTTTAAATACGGGACATACTGATGAGGTTTTCAGGGCGTTGGGAAGCAATTCTCTTTAAAGCAACGCTTAAACAGCTTTGTAAGTATGGGAGTTAGTTCTGGTTGAAGCTTTTTCAGCACTATGATTGGAATGCGCCAGGTCCAGTTGCTTTACTGGAATCGAAGTTTTTGATTAGCTTGGTAATATCACGCACAGATATTTGTATGCCGCTTGTGTGTTTTCAGACATAGGAGGAAATACAGGGGATTGAAGACCCTGATCGCAGAGGGTAGAATTAGCTGCAAAGTTCTTGGCAAAAGTTTGGCTTTGTCCGGTATTGACAAAATTACCTCAGGTCTATTGATGATGGTTGGGATAGGGCCCTGTTTGTTATTTGCCAAAACTAGTGAGAACCAAGCTGCTGCTCAGCTACTTTGGATTTGACAGACTGCGCATACAACTCTCTCGCATTCTTAATGACTCTTTTACAGTGGTTGCTGGCAGTCATTAATGCGACTTTAGTCTCAGTACACATATTACGTTGGAAGCAATGGAAATAGTGATTTCTGCGCGTAATAGCAACAGCACATTCTGGATAGAACCATGGCTGATTGTTAGGTTCTTGCTGGAATTTTTTCGAGGGTATGAAGCGGTTATACCTACAATTAACCATTTTGTCAGGGCTGGTACTATATTCTTTTTAAACATAGAATGCAAAGGTAAATCTGATATGAATGTACGGACGCTATACCAGTCAGCCATAAAGTATCGATATACTGTACGATGAAGGAGTATGTCAGAAGATTTATTACAATTTGTTTTTATCTTAACTTAGACAACCGAGTGATCGGAAGATAGAATGGAGGATGAACGTAGCTCAGAGTAAGTTGTGAGTTTTTGGTTTGTATATTTAATCTTTACTTCTTAATGTAGTATCTATCTATCTATCTATCTATCTATCTATCTATCTATCTATGTATCTCTCTCTCTCTCTCTCTCTCTCTCTCTATCTATCTATCTATCTATCTATCTATCCCCCCCTCTCTCTCTCTCTCTCTCTCTCTCTCTCTCTCTATATATATATATATATATATATATATATATATATATATATATATTTGTCAATGTAAAGACAAATTTGTTATGTAAAACAGTAGTTTGTTGCTACACAGTCATGAGCATGTTTCGGTCTACCAGTATTTACCAACTAGAGACCTTATCAGGCAACAACCCTTATTTCCGAAATAATTCAAGATTTTGAATTCCGTTTTCGGAAATAAGGGTTGTCGCCTGATGAGGTCTCTAGTTAGTAAATACTAGTAGACCGAAACATGCTCATGACTGTGTAGCAACAAACTACTGCTTATGTAAAGACAAATGTAACTTGCTCTACTTCTGTATTGAGCACTCTCGTATGAACCTCGTGATATTTCACTGGTTAACCTACTTTTGGAAAATAGCAACCTCAAATTATATATATATTGGATATGTTACTATTTGCGACATGACAATTACGTAGGTATCATTTGTTTCACTTAAAATTCAATATTTTTTTGGTTATTATAATATAGAAGCACCCAATAATGTTTAATCATTAAATTATTAATGGGACCAAATCCTTATAAAACTATAACTGATTTCTTTAAGATAATGTTGTTTTAATCTGTATTTATAAATTATATGGATGTATTCGATAGTTGTAAATACTTCCAGATTCCTTTTGTAACGTTTTAAGGGGAACCAACACGTTGTACACTTTTACGCACGGGACCCACACGTTGTATGCAGTCTACGCCGCAAAAGAGACAAAGAATAGAAAATAACTTTAACTCGTTTTTTTTTTTTTTTTCCTCATTCTACTCGTTACCGCTATGACGTATCTCACGTAATCGTCTTCTCGAAGTGTTCTCGAACTCCATCCACGTCTCTAGCGTGATCGTCCTCTTTCTCCTTTTTATAGTTTTCTTTACCAGTGACGTCATCTCGCACGCATCTGCATACGCGCGTCCGCGCTCTGTTACACTTTTAAATTTCAAGTCATGAAGTAATTTCCAGCTCGTAATAAAATAAGAAATGCATTTTGATAGTAAAAATCTCGTAACAGCATTTTAATTTATTACTTTTTTTTTGGTGGGGGGGGGGTAGTGGTAAGTTCGTAAGGAATATTCGTTATGTGATGAATTTATGTATATGCAATAAAAATAGCTTTATGTCATCTTTTAAATGTTATTAAATTAGAAACTATTTCGACTTGATGCTGCAAGAACCGCGATTTTCACACAATGGAGTCTTTTTTAATGTATCGCTCATGGCGAAAAAATATTAAAACATCTTTTTCCCTTCTGTCATTACGTAATACTAAATTGAAATATTCATTTGCATAAAAATACAAAAATACATAATGAATAAATTAAGCACGGAACCATTTAAAAAATGTGCCGATAATGGGTGTCGTTGGTTTTTCCTTGGTTTCAAATACTTCAAATTGTCTATCCTACTCTTAACTAGAAATATCTCAGTCACCACAGTACCACATTCACTCGTTACAAAATTTATAAACAATGTCCTACGTAAGATAAACCCAAATTTGAAAAAGTTGTATTGAAATATTTACAGCAATAGCATTACATTGGCATGGGGAAAGAGAATAAACAAGAAAAAAAAAAAAATCGGTCAGTAAAATCCATGAACAAAGCTTTTTTATTAGAACTGCACGCCTGTGGAATTGTCTTCCGTTTTCCTGCTTTCCGGCTGACTACAATATGGTTGTCTTCAAGTCTAACGTAAATAAGTTCTTGATGAGCCGTTCCATATAAGTTATCAAATTTAACAAATTTTCATTACTAATGATTATTATATTGTCCAATTTCTACTGTATACTCTTTAACCCTTATCCTTGAGTTGCCTCTTTGACCTTGATAATGAGTTGATACCTATGAAAAAAAAAAAAAAAAAAAAGTCCAATATGAACAAGTTCTAATTGAATCGTCCCCCTAAGTAATCCAAGTTTCAAAATTCCCACTGTTTACTATGCTAAAATCACAATGACTAATGTATACCTATTAACCCTTATCCTTGAGTGGCCTCTGGGCCTTGATAAGTGGTGACACCCTTGTAAAAAAAAAAAAAAAAAAATACTAAATTGATTTAAACCGATTGTTTTATAAAAACATTCTTAACGTCATAATCTTAAGAAACTGTTCAGCCCTTCCACATGATTTCTTCTTCTTTATCTTTATATAAATAAAACAGTAGATGCATTATGTATCTGTGTGAAAATATTTAACCGATAAACTCTTAAACTGCTGGTCACACGACACTGAAATTAACAGGAAATAGTAATAATACACCAAGAATAGTTTACAACGAGTAAAAATCTTTGTCCGAATGGATGATGTTCATTTCAACTTGCCGACATATTTCTATTACTTTTGCGCATGCGCAAATACATTAATAGCTTCAAGTGGTTTGATTTTAAGCCTTTCTTATCAATCCTGCCATAGTTTAAACGGTAGGGAACGAAAATGGGACGCTAAATGTTTTGGTTTAAATTCTAGCTGATGTCATCCAAGTCATTTAAAAAAATATTTTGAAATCGGTACTATATATATATATATATATATATATATATATATATATATATATATATATATATATATATATATATATATATATATATATATATATACAGGGTGTCCAAAATGTCACTTAAGGGTGGAAAATCTTTGCCATTTTAACATTAATGATTTTTTTTCTGTATCTCAAATATTTTACAAATAATATTTTGGAAATTAATTAGGGATAAGTATAGCATTGAACAACGTACGCAAGTTGTGAAATTGTTTTACCAATATCAGGGGTAAATTGTTTTGATTCAAAGAGCTGATAGCCGACATTTGCACTGATAGCCACCAATAGCAATGGCCAGTGACTCCCTGTCTGAGAGTACATCTTTCAAACTGCTTGGCCTAACGTTCACAGGAAACATGAGTTGGAACAATTACATTGAAAACATTGCCAGGGCCGCTGCGAAAAAGGTAGGCTCTCTCTACCGTGCTAGAAAACTACTGACACCTGAAAGTATCCTGTACCTCTATAAGGCCATCATTCGCCCATGTATGGAGTATTGCTGTCACATTTGGGCTGGTGCATCTGCTACTAGTCTCTCACTCCTAGACAAGGTTAAAAAAAGAGTCACCAATCTGATAGGACCTGAACTGGCATCTAAGCTTCAGCCTCTGTCCCATCGACGAAACGTTGCATCCCTCTGCCTGTTCTACAAGTATTTTAATGGTGAATGCTCTGATGAACTGCAGACACTTGTGCCCCCACGACGTAGACACCCTCGACAAACCCGACAGGCAGCTAAATCCCACCCCCACACAGTAGAGATCCCTAGATGTAAAAGATCTTTCTACTCCAGTAGTTTCTTCCCCAGAACCGCTAGACTCTGGAATTCCATTCCAGGTTCCTGCTTCCCTAACTGTACTGACATGCAGAAGTTCAAGTGCAACGTGAACCGACATCTTGCTGCCCAAATCCCAACATAGTGCCCCAGTAGTTGCTGCCCCTGATAATAGCCCCATACACCAAAGTGGCAATGCGCCTTGTTTGGGGGGGGGGAGTGTAAAAAAAAAATGTAAGAGATAGCACAAGTGACAACACAATTCGAAACATAGTGCATCGATTTGAAGACCAAGGAACTGTACTTGATTTTTCGCGAGGTGGCGGATCTCGAAACGTCATCACAAATGAAAATAGGGAAAGGGTGCGAGAGAGCGTGGAGTTAACTCGCAATTCAGAGATTCTGCAATCCTTCATGAACAATGTTTTGGAAAGAGCACAAATATGCGGAACTGAAAATGGGCAACATTTAAAAGAGATTATTTTTTCATAAATAAAGATTGTTTGAATTTTGAATTTAAAAAGACATTCCCAACGTCTTAGTGTGATTGTGTTAAAATTACAGAAAGATATCATTAAGCATAAAGAATCTATTTACGTTCAAAACTCGTTTTGATATATATATATATATATATATATATATATATATATATATATATATATATATATATATATATATATATATATATGTATATATATATATATATATATGTATATATATATATATATATATATATATATATATATATATATATATACGTAGTTTTTGTTGTTGATTTTTTTTAACGATATTAAGGTTAACGTCTCCGCCTTGGAGATCCGGTGTTTTCTTAGAAAGTCGCCCATTTTTTTATTTGGACGTATTATTTTTATTTATTTATTATTTTTTAAAAACAGTAATCTACGTACACGCGTGTTTCGGGGCCCTTCTCTTCAGTCTAGCTTGACTGTTGTTAGGATTCGAACACACACACACATATATATATATGTGTGTGTAACATTCAATAATAATTAATACGAAATCTGCATGAATTTAAATATACTCAAGCGTACTTTACGACCGGGCAAGGCCGGGCGGGCGCTCTCTCCCCGCTATTTAATTAATAGTTGATAATTGATAAAGATAATATCATAACCGCGTTTTTAGAATGGACACTCAACTTAGAAAAATCGATTTCATTGAATTTGAAACGACAGTAAAAACGGTCCAACATTTTCCAAGAGTTTATTTAATTTAATTTCTTTAAGTGACTTTTTATTCGATAGTTTAAAATCTTTCTTTTCAAATTTCGAACAGTCACGAGTTTTGATTGATTTTTTTCAATTATTTACAATATATAAAAATGGTTGACTTATTTACGTAAAAAAAAGAAAAACCGACACTCATTATGATGAATTTGTAATAGTTTTTTTTGTTTTAATTCATTACTTTATTAATATAATAATTGCAAAAAATAATAACGAATAACCATGTTCTTAAACCGAACACTTAAAAATATCGATTTTATTTGCTTTAAAATCACACTGAATATTTTGAATTAAAAGAAAATACGATGGAGGGGGAATTTAAAACTATATCCCTGCAATAAAATCTATTTTCAATTGATATTTATTCAATAATGGCCCAATAATGTCCGTGTGTGTATCTGTGCATGTGTGTGAGAGTTCGTTCCCTTATGGACTCCGAAACGACTGGGCCGATCAAAACAAAAATAACAAAAACAATTCACACAAGTGTACTCTATGTGTCTGGGAGTTTACTTAGATAGGTTTTGCATCGGGATACTTTTAGTAAGGATCGATAATCGATAAATTCGATTAAAAAAAGGAACAGCCCGATTTTGACCAAAGGTAACACGCTTATACAGCCTAATATCACAAGAACATTTGAGAAGTTTTATCATCGCACAAACAGAATGGACCGACGTATAAAATCAACAGTATGTTCTTTAATAAGAATGGGGCACGTTCGAAATGAATGTTTCTGTTGCGAGCACAATTGAACCAGGATACTTGACTTTTGCATTTTTAACTTATATTTAGACCATCATATAAAATATTTTTTATGAAATCAACAGTAAGTTCTCTACAGTGCAATGTAGGTTACGAAGTAGTGTGGACTAAGTCACTAAATGAAGCCATGCGAATCTTCCTCTTGGATCACCGCGGAGGGTCCTCCATTAGAGCGGGTAATTAATCGATTTGATTGGAAAGAAAATGGGCGATTTTACCGATTTTGATGACAATAAAAGTATAGGGGTATAGACATTCGTTTTTCCTCAATATTGAGAAACGTCGGGTCTCCTTGCTAGTACACACACACACACACACACACACACACACACACACACACACACACACACACACACACATATATATATATAAAAGTGAAAGTGTGTGTGTGTGTGTGTGTGTGTGTGTGTGTGTGTGTGTGTGTGTGTGTACACATTTCCATACGCAATAACTCTGTCAATTTTTAGTCTACAAACTCGAAATTTGATATACAGGGTACTGAGATTTGGAAAAATCGATGTGACTGGATTTCTGCTAGAAATTTGTCGATTAAGGGGTCAAAGTTAAACGATTTGACCTTTGAGAACTCTACCAAACTCCCCCGACAATTTTTAGTCTAAACACTTGAAATTTTAGATATAGGGTCCTTGAACATGGATCTAACTTAATAACTTGATTTGAGCCCAAAACAATAAATGTTAAGGGGTCATAATAAAACGAATAAAGAAAAGTTATAAGCTTTTATACTTTTCGTATTTTTTTAAATACATTTCCATTCATATATATATATATATATATATATATATATATATATATATATATATATATATATATATATATATATATATATATATATATACTTTCATTTCATTATTTAGAATAATTGGTTAAGTATATTTTATTTGGATCAAAAGATTAAAACATTATCTGCATTCATGTTTGAAAAAGTTTCATTTTGAATTTTTTGAGATGAGAATTGATTATTTGTATTTGTATTATTCGAGGAAGCTTGCTCTCGTTCCGTCAGCCATGACCCATATCGATTTTATTTGTTTTAAAATCATGCTAAATATTTTAAAATATATAAAAAAAAAATATTATGGAGGGGGAAAATTTACGTAATTCACAATTGCAGACGATACTAAGAATACAACTGCGAATTACCTAAGACATCTACCCGGTCATGGCTGGCGGAACGAGATCATGATACCCCCCCCCCCCATGGATTAAATAAAGATTTCTGTTCGAAACTGCACACAGAATCTTGAGATCGATAGCGAGATTCCTGAGTTCAACAGAACATATATACATGAAGAAGTTTCGGCGGTTATATCGATCGGAAAGTTGTGAAAATGACACTCAAGATGAAAACAATAGTCCGAATTATCCAAATAATACGAATAATCAATGCTCATCTTAGAAATTTAGAAACATAAGTTTTACTTTATTTTATTTTTCTATTACATATAACTTAAATATTATAAAAATAAGAACAGATATGTCAGTAGAGGGCATAGGACTTGGAGCACAAGTACACGGAGATTCTTATCGATTCCTGGAAAACGCCGGGTGTCCCTCGATGAGGTTAAGGACCATAAATTTACCAATATGTATGTCAATTAATGTCACTGTACAAACATACAATCTCCCCCTTTCACTTAATCAACCTTGAGTAAAGCCCACCTCTCGATTTAGTATTATGACTCCTTCCCTGCAGGCTACAACATGGTCGTCTTCAAATTCAATACTAATAAATACTTGTCATAAACCATCCTCATGAGTACATACATAATAAAATTTAGTTTATTGCATTTACGATTGTAATTCCTCTCACAAAATTCTTCCCCATTAAAACAAAATCTATCTTTTAAATTAAACTTTATCCCTAAGTGGCTTTTGGCCATGATATGTGGTTAATTATAAGCAAAATAAAGAAGAAGAATATTGTATCCCTGCGCTTATTTTATTCCACCGAACCTGCTCTGATGAACTCACTGCACTTGTATCCCCTCATTGTAAATACCCCCGAGCAACTACTAGTAAAATCCCACATCTTCACCGTAGAGATCCTTAGATACCAGAAAACTTTCTACTCTTAATAGCTTCTTTCTTCGGACCACTTGTCTGGAATTCCCTTCCTGCTTCCTGTTTCCTCGAATGTACGAACATGCAGATATTTAAATATAATGTGAACAAACATATAGCCACACAACTCCCACAGAGTATGCTCCTAAATTGTAGGGCAGAGTGCGCCAATCCCAGTGCACTAGTTTGTCAACTTAACACCTGACCTTGTGAAGAGGTAAATAATATATATATATATATATATATATATATATATATATATATATATATATATATATATATATATATATATATATATATATATAAATGAATAACAGTATAGTTACATTCCAAGATCAAAATATTTATTTTTCATGCAAAACAGCTTCCCCAGCATGTTAAAATTTCGGTTCCTTTTTTTTTTTTACAGATCCGTTTCGTTATGCAGAAACAAACAGTTATTGTCATGTCAATACCGGCTCTTATTGCGCATATATTCTTCAGAAAAAATGAAAAATTCTTTGCTTGAGCATAATAAAAATTGCATGGCAATATAATGTCGAAAGAAGAAAAAAATTGAAAAAACATGTTATATATATATATATATATATATATATATATATATATACATATATATATATATATATATATATATATATATATATATAGTTTAGTAGAAATGGTAATTAATAAAGACTGAAGAAAGTGCTCAATACTGTTGTAGAGCAAATATGCGTTTTATTTTTTATTACCGTATCTTTCTGTTAAGTTACATTATTGTTTCAGCTACCCGGCCGTTTTTTTTTGGCCGTCTGTAGCTTCCTCAGACTTTTATAGAAATGTTCGTTATGATGGGATAAAATATATATATATTAGTAATGGGATGATTCCAATATTTTCCCGATTCCGATACAATAACCGTTTTCGATTCTTTATAAATCTCTAAATATTTAGCCATGGAGTTGTTATTTTTTTTCACGATTACCGTATAAACGCATGTTAAATGCGCATATATTTTCTCAAACGTAACTTGGAGGGCAAGGGGGGGGTGTACACATTTTAGTTTTACTAGTAGTTTAAAATCAATAGATATTTATGATTTTATCATTAGGACCAGTAATGAAAGATTTTGTTTTAAACAAAATCAAATGAATATAGATAATTAACGGAATCGTTTTTAACATCGGAAAAATAGTGACAGATTTTGCCGATTCCGATACCCGAAAAGTTCTGATTTTTCCGATTTCGACTCTGACTCCGATTAATTGTCCCAAAACTAATATATATATATATATATATATATATATATATATATATATATATATATATATATATATATATATATATATATATATATATATATATATATTCAATTTATCTTTACATAAGCAGTAATTTGTTGCTACACAGTCATGAGCATGTTTCGGTCTTCTAGTGTTTACAAAAGCGGAATTCTCAATCTTGATTGGGAATTCCGCTTTCGTAAATAAGCGTTGTAGCCTGAAGAGGTCTCTAGTTGCTAAATACTAGAAGACCGAAACATGCTCATGACTGTGTAGCAAAAAATTACTGCTTATGTAAAGACAAATTGAAAATGTAGCTTGCTCTACTTCCGTATTGAGCACTCTCGTATTAACCTCGTTATATCTCATTGGTTACCCTATTTCTGAAAAATAGCAACCTCCAAATATATATATACTACCATTTCAGCCCGACGTTGCCCGGGTGTTTGGAGGTGTATGCTGAGCAAATAAAAAATTAAAAAAAAAAAACAAAAAACGGTCAATTTTTTAAAATTTGACCGTTTTTTGTTGTTGAGTAATTTTTGTCTGAGTAATTTGGAAGAGACCGCAGAGGTCAATTTTTTTTTTTAACTTTGACCCCTATTATGACCCCTTAACATTTATTGTTTTGGGCTCAAATTAAGTTATTAAGTTAGATCCATGTCCAAGGAACCAATATCTAAAATTTCAAGTGTTTAGACCCAAAATTGTCGGAGGAGTTTGGTAGAGTTCTCAAAAGTCAAATCATTGAACTTTTACCCCATAACAGCCAAATTTCTGGCCGAAAATCGATCACATAGTTTTTCGCAAATCTCAGTACCCTGTATATCAAATTTCGAGTCTGTAGACTAAAAATTGACAGAGTTATTGCGTATGGAAATGTACACAGACATACAGACACGTTCACACACACACACACACACACACACACACACACACACACACACACACACACACACACACACACAAAAACAAAATATATATAATAACATGTCATAAAAAAATAATAAAAAGAAAAATTGTGTACTACTAAATAAAAGGTGTTGTTTTTTCTGATTATATAAATTATATATATATATATATATATATATATATATATATATATATATATATATATATATATATATATATATATATATATATATTATGGGCCGGAAGTAAAATATATAAGTTCATTATTCAATTTCAGGCAACGCTAGGATATTCAGGCTAGTATTACAAAACACAAACAAACGAACAAACAAACACAACAAACAAACAAACACAACAAACAAACAAACACAACAAACAAACAAACACAACAAACAAACAAACACAACAAACAAACAAACACAACAAACAAACAAACAAACACAACAAACAAACAAACACAACAAACAAACAAACACAAAAATCGTGTACTGATACTGTTACTGCTGAGATCACAGGAAATAAATTTTATACAAATCTCTTTTATGAAGATGCTTGTAACATTTTCGCAAAAAAAAGAAAAGATAATAAAGACGTACGAACAATTCAATGAAAGCAGAAAACATAACAGACGCTTAAAAATAAAGAAATAAAAATGATCGCCTACTTGTTAAACGGCCGGTCTATTTAGTTGGAATTCCCTCGCCATACTTTCCTTGTTTGACGGGCGAAATAAACGGGGGATTTTCAACATTGCAGCCACAGGTGCGCGTTGAGCTCGCTGGCAGCCGCGTCGTCTGCTTCTACAAGAAAAAACACTTCTTTCACGTCCGCTGAAAGTTGCATTTTGCAGAGAGAGAGAGAGAGAGAGAGAGAGAGAGAGAGAGAGAGAGAGAGAGAGAGAGAAGAGGAGAAAGAGATAGATAGATAGATAGATAGATAGATAGAGTATGTGTGTGAGATATATATATATAGGTGCGTGTGTGTGAGATGAATACATGTATGTATATAAAGATATATATATATATATATATATATATATACGTTACCGTTTCTCTCTTTCTTTATATATATATATATATATATATATATATATATATATATAAAGAGAGAAAGACAGAGAGATGGGGAAATATAAGATATTTTATAATTCATGTGCAAAACTAGGAAAAGAAATACTATGACTGAAATATTTTCTGGCTGTAAAAAAGTGCCAAAACTAGGCTCTGGATGATTGATGATTCCCTTAATGTGCTACTTTAACTGCGACTTTAAGGGCAAATGTCACATGGTCATTAGCTTTCCAACGCGCCTTCATTTGTGAAATTCTGATCAATAGTCGCTGAAATTTGGAACTTATAAAATTGTCAAAAAAGTTTGTATCTCTCTCTCTCTCTCTCTCTCTCTCTCTCTCTATATATATATATATATATATATATATATATATATATATATATATATATATATATATATATATATATATATATAATGTTGTTTTGAAAAAAGAAAAACCGAATGAATTTATGAAATGATCAACGTTTCGTCCCTATTGCAGAGGACATCTTCGGGATATTAAAAGGAAAAATGCAAAAAAAAAAAAGAAAGAAAACGAGCATAGACCGTACGAAAATGAAAAGGTTGTTTTGGTTGTTTTTGTTTTACGGCATATCAACCCTTTTCAGGTTATTTAAGACCGAATCTAAAGATTGAAGAAATTTTTTTTAATAGAATATATTTGTTGTTTTCAAGTCCGTTTCTACTTAACCCATAGCTGGGACCCAAACAGGTACTACCACTCCAGGTCAGAGTGGGTCTAGGAGCAATAGCAATTAAAGGGTGGCTCCACACTCCCCCAAGCCCGCAAGCTGGGGCCTCCCCATTAGATATAGTTTGAGGTCATATCCAGGACCAAAATGAAAAGGAAGCAGTGTTAGAATCCTACCCATATCGGGAAGGAAACTATGTGTGTGTATGGGAAGGTTGAGTTGTTCAATGTCTATATATACACTTTTAAAAAATACGTTAAATAAATATGTACACCCCCCTCCCTCTAAACTTATTCATTTTGTTTAAATTATTTAAGGATTAAGGAAAAACGGTTAACCAGGATCTGTTTTTATATTTTGTTCTTTGATTATTATTTTCCCTATACTTGGGGCTAAATGGTAGAAGCCCTTTCGTTGCGTAATAGTATTAGTGTTTAATAATGATGCTTTTAGAGTCAGCATTAATATTAAACACTAATACTATTACGCAAAGAAAGGGCTTCTACCATTTAGCCCCTAGTATAGAGAAAATAATAATCAAAGAACAAAATATAAAAACAGATCCTGGTTAACCGTTTTTCCTTAATCCTTAAATAATTTAAACAAAATGAATAAGTTTAGAGGGAGGGGGGTGTACATATTTATTTAACGTATTTTTTTAAAAGTGTATATATAGATTGGGAGATATAACATATGAGAAATATTTGATTGAAATATTGGTAAAGATGCAGTATCTTTCCAACCTCCAAAAATCCTTTAAAATTACCACTATAATAGGTTTTCGAGGACGCTGAAAACGAAAATAACAGTTAAAATCCCAGGAAACGAGTAGTTTCCAAGATATGAAGAAATTATTGTTTTAAAAGTGGCGGATCACTTTTCTATATTAATTTAACGTAAAATGAACACCCATTTTATAGCCACTTTCCTTCGTAGGTGGTGTCTGTTATTTGTTTTTGAGGGGTGGGTATTTGGTAATTATGGCCTGGTAGAGCAACACAAAACCTACCTTAAAAAACGTGTTTTTTTAAAGTTTTCGAGTGAGCTGAAAATGAATATCGCATTTATATTTTCCACAAATAAATATTTTTTCGGATATTAAGCAATGTAATTCTTTATATTATAATTGGCGGTCATTGTTGTACGCGCAAGCGCGCATGTTTTTGTTAAAGACCCGGAAAATACTTATTTGCGGCAGATTTAATATTGATATGATATTCGTTTGCAGCACACCTGAAAACATTTCGAAAACAAGTTTTTTTAAGTAGGTTTTGTGTTGGTCTACCAGGCCAAAATAAACACCACTCCTAAAAAAATTAACAGAACCCCCCCTCCCCCCAAAAAAAGTGGCCATAACGTGGGTAGTCATTTTATGTTGTTAATATAGAAAAGTGATCCCCACTTTTTGAGACACTAAAGGCAACTACACAATTCAGGTCATTAGCTTTCCAACAAGCCTTCATTTGTTAAATTTGGATGAATAGTCGCTGTGATTTCGAAATTATAAATTTGCTAAAACGGTTGAATATATATATATATATATATATATATATATATATATATATATATATATACTGGTAGCCAAATTGAATATTAAAATGGTCATGTCTTTTGTTCTAAGGGACGAAATTAGATGGAAATTTGCAGGATTTTTGAAGATTCTAATACTATTCTACGGTTAAAGTTTTCTGACAATTGGTAAAAAAAGAACCTATATTTTAAAACCAATAAAATATACCCAAATTCGCCTACATTTGTATATATATAGTGTCCTGGCAGGCCAGCTTTAGTTTTGCTGCTTTGGGATGAATTTTGCTTAGATTTTTTCTTTTTGGCTTGGTTGTCTCCCTGCGGCTTTGCCACTTATATATATATATATATATATATATATATATATATATATATATATATATATATATATATATATATATATATAAGGACTCGTAACCAAATTTATTGAAATGCTCATATCTATGGTTCTATAGGACGAAAGTAGATAAAAATTTGCAGGCTTTTTGAAGATTATAATCCTATTCTATGGTTTAAATTTTATGACAATTGTTAAAAGCAACCTATATTTCAAACCAATAAAATATGCCTAAATTTGCCTACATTTGTATATACATAGTGTCCTGGGAGGCAGCTTCAGTTTTGCTGCTTCGATTGCTCCCCTGTGACCTTGCCAGGTCACTAATATATATGAGCCCGAGAGGTATATATATATATATATATATATATATATATATATATATATATATATATATATATATATATATATATATATATATATATATAGTAATTTATAAAATATATATGGCGATTAAGCTACACTGAATATTCGGCATTTCATCCACTCTAGGATTCCTCAGGCTTATGCGCGAATTCTGTGGTTGTTTATCGTTTTTATATGGTCCCCTACTATTGAGGATTTAGTTAGCCAATCAGCTTTCTCGTATCCACCGCGACCCTTCCTATCAGCAAATGGGCATGCATTTTATCAAACAAAGGATCTGTTTTAAAACTAGGTTAGTGGTTTTTTTAATTTTTTTATTTATTTTATATATAAATATATATATGTGTACATACATATATGCACATATATACACATATATATATACATACATATATGTGTGATCGTTTATGTATATTCATGTTTATTTAATTTATTTATTTGTTTATTTTCTATTGTTTTTGTTAGCTTTAAAACTATTTTGTATCGCTATCCTAGAGTAAATTTTATCTTGTGAACACAGTTATTTGCCATTTCTCTTCTACAGTTTAATAGATGTTAGGGTTCTTTAAAGTACAGGATAGCAAATTTTTCATGAAGGCATAATCTACATGGGTCGTCTAGATGCCTACACGTGGTAGCTTGTCTTATTATTTTCCATTCGACTACCGGCGAATGTCCGCTTTCTTTGAGTTCCCAGTATTTATTCGCTAGTGTTGTTTTTATACGGTGTTTTTTTTTTATTGTTGAATGTACTTTTGTGGTCATAGTATCGGGTTTTGAAATCTAAAGAAGTCATGGCTACGTAATATTTCTTGTTATTCGGGTTTTCTTTCACAAATATTGTTGCCTGATAAACTACGCTTTTAGTTAGACATTTATTTTGAACTGGGCAAAGTGTGCGGTGTCTACAGTTGCATTTATCTTGCTCATTATTAGTATTTTTATTTATAGTATTGTTGTTCTTGTCCGGGGTTGGTTTATTATCACTATTATTATTATTATTGTTATTATTATTTCTGCTAGTGATAGTTATATTTTTGTCATGGTGTTTACCTTTTTTATTGTTTATTTTGTTGTTGTTTACATTGTTTTTATTTAGTATTTTGTTATTATGTGCTTTAATTATCATCTCTAACTTTTCGCACCAACTGTAAGATAACTTTAAGGTATTTTTATTGAAGATTTTGTGTAAGGGGTTGGTTGCGGGAAAGTGTTTTTCAATAAGATCTAGAAATTTCTTGGCTGATAGGAAGGGACGCGGTGGATACTAGAAAGCTGATTGGCTAACTAAATCCTCAATAGAAGAGGATCATATAAAACGATAAACAACCACAGAATTTGCGCATAAGCCTGAGGAATCCTAGAGTGGATGAAACGCCGAATATTCAGTGTAGCTTAATCGCCATATATATTTTATAAATTACTAACTAGCTCTACCTACGTATTGAACACTTTTGAAGTAAATACTTAAAGTTTACACATAAATCTATACTTTCGTATATTAATTTTATGTGAGTAAATGAAGTAGTTGTAAGTATATATATATATATATATATATATATATATATATAGAGAGAGAGAGAGAGAGAGAGAGAGAGGGGGTATATATATATATATATATATATATATATATATATATATATATATATATATATATATATATATATATATATGTATATAATTATAAAGAAGTGAACCATCGCGTAAATTCAATCAACTAAAATAAAATGGAAAACGGGGTGAGGAAAAGAAAAAAATAAAAAAAATAATGGGGCAAGTTATATGTACAATTCAATAAAATAAATAAGTCTTCTTCAGGTCAGAATCGCCCAACATGTTCCCCGTTTCATCCGAGATCATCAACCTACCACCAGAAAATCTCAACTGATAGAATCGTCCATCGGCCAACATTTGGTCGATAAAAAGGAGTGCGGTCTTGTTTTCTCTCCGGAGTGTTTTTCTGTTTTGTACCGAGGACGCACAAAGTTCCACCTGTCTGTCCTCGAAGCACTTGCCATCATTGCTAACCCCCCTACTTTGTGCAAGCAGAGAAACCTCCGGCTTCAATTAGAATTATTTGGGTAGTCAGGTTTTTTTTTTTTTTTTTTTTTTTTTTTTTTAAGCTCCTCTCCGCTCTTACTCCATACCACTACCAAATATTCTAAAAAAAAAAATAATTTTCAGACTTATGACCCTTGAAAATGTTAGTCTGAATGAAAAGCGCTTCGGGTGTATTTTAACGATCTTGTTTTTAATCGACTTATTTATTTTATTGAATTGTACATATAACTTGCCCCATTATTATTTTTTTTTCTTTTCCTCACCCCGTTTTCCATCTTATTTTAGTTGATTGAATTTACGCGATGGTTGGTTCACTTCTTTATAATCATTCCAAAATTTTGGCAATCGAATAAATATATATATATATATATATATATATATATATATATATATATATATATATATATATGTATATATATGTGTGTGTGTATGATTGTTGAGCTGGATTAAATCCGACGATGTGAAATAAAATGGAGGTGGAAGGACCTAGATACTCAACGTTTCGCCCGATTTATGCGGGCTTCTTCAAGAGGGATGGTCATTTACGAGAGAGTCGGAGGATTGGGGCTATATATAGTGATGCGTCCTCGTCAAAAATTATTTTCACAGACCGTCTGAAACGCGCGTAAACGATTTCAATGACTTAAAAACATTATTACAATGATCCAAACATAATTCTCAATAAAAAACCAAGACACGGAATAATAAAATAATGTTAAAAAATACACATTGTTGGTGACTACTCCCTTATATATATATATATATATATATATATATATATATATATATATACTAGCAAAAGTACCCGTCGTTGACTGGGTCAAAAACAACCTACAGAGAATGGACTCTTATTTATGAAAGTATGATAGGTTATGAAAAGGAAGGGTTGTAAAGAGATAGCTTCGAATTTGGAGGGTATCAAAACCAAAGCAACATATGATGAAAGTAAAAAGAAAATAGATAAACACCATAATTTATTATACCATACCTGTTCATACTGAAACACTTATCACAATATTCTGTGGATCTATATTAAAAAACCTTGTTAAACTTTGAGATATTTACATTCTATGGAGGGCAGGTGCGAACGAACACCCCATAATTTTATTATACCATATTTCTTCAAACTGAAGCATACTTATCAAAGTATACTTACACAGATAGACATGAAAAGTCTTTATTAAAGTTTGTGCCTATTTCCATTCTATGGAGGCCAGGCATGACCGCAGACCCCACAATTTTATTATACCATCCCTATTTAAGTTAAAACATACTTATCAAAGTATTATTATGTACATCTATATAAAAAAAAATTGTAAACGTTTTTTTTTTTTCCATTTTTAAATTTTTTATTTCCATACTTTGTGGACCAGGCGCGTACGCAGACCCCACAATTTTAATGAATCATCATTATACCAGATCAAATATATCCATTCCTGTGTCTCGATACATCTTCTATCATTATATGTGATCAGTTTTATATAATAGTCAACCATATAGGAGCCTATTCATGACCAGACAGACACAGACGTTCAGCTTTATATTATAGATTAGTGGCTTGGCCGATGTAAAATTCCAACGACTATTATTTGTCCGTTAATGTTATAATTGTTATACAATCAGTAGACGATCAATAGGCACATTCATATATAGACGGTCAAATATATATATACTCATCATATATACACCCTTCTATGTTATACAAAACGAATATGTAATATTCATTCTGGCGCCGAAATATATACCCGCCCCCCAGTAATATTACAGTAGAAAGAGTGAGTGATGTGTGTGCGTCTTACACGAGCACAACACTGCCATCTGTTTGTACACTTACACTGAGGGATGATGATGATGATGATGATGATGATGATGATGATAATAATAATAATAATAGTAATAGTAATAGTAATAGTAATAATAATAATAATAATAATAATAGTAATAGTAATAATAATAATAATAATAATAATAATAATAATAAAGGCACTGTACTTTTAACAGACACGTAATTCTTGCTTCCTCTCCTGTATCCTTTAGTTGCCATTTTCCAAGAGAGATGTACCTGAAAAAACTGGGAACAAAATTCTCTTCTATGGGACGGGTTAGGGTTAATGTTAGATGAACATGGCGCTGACTCGAGTGAATGTTTCTTTCCTCTACTTTTGTTGCCTAATATAATCCGCCTAAGAATACAAGGACCACAACCTTGAAGTAATTCCCAAGGAGGCTGTCCTATCATCAGATGCATTATACGGGGGGGGGGCTGCTGTATTTGCCATTTGGTGAATGGAGTCTGGGCCATACCGATGGGGGCTCTTAATGCCATGTTAGTAAGAACCGTTACGGCCTTTCCTTCTGTAATGGTTCACAAAAAATAATCTGGATAAGATAAAATATGCATCAAGTGCGCTTGAAAGCCAAATCACAACGGAATATTATGAAAAAAATATATTTTACTTGTTTTAAATTTATAATTTAAACATATTTTGGAGCCAAACTCCATCCTCAGTATCTTGGGGTTTTTTTTTCTTATTTTTTTTCTTTTCTACTTTCTTGCCATGTTGTAAAGTTGGAAAAAGAAAAGTCTCTTTGTAAAGAGCCGCGCGTTAAAACAACATACTGAGGGTGGAGTTTGGCTTCGAAATATAATTATGTTATAAATTTCAAACAAGTAAAATATTTGTTTATTTTCCTAATATTACGTTGTGATTTGGCTTTCAAGATGCATATTTTATTTTATTCAAATTACATCAACGTTTCTATATTGGAACTCACACCCTTGACATTAAAAAAAATAACCTGTTTACTCATTCTCTCTGTTTCATCTCCCAACCCAAAATTCGGTACGTATTCTTATCTCTTCCACAATTCAGTACTTATGCACTATAACGACCGTGCTATTGTCGAAATCGTCCATGCTGTTTACAGAAAATGCCGAAAGGTGTCCAAACGCTCAGTGCCTTAACCCTAATACAAAAAATTCTAAAAGAAAACATTTTTTTTGTACAAAGGAGTCACCATTTATTAAGGCCCGGAGGCCACTCGAGGATAAGGTTGAATGAGTGTACAGTAGTCAATGGGACAATATCATAGTAAACCTTAGTAGTGTAAATTTGGTAAATTCGATTACTTAAGGGGACAGCTCATCAAGAACTTGTTTACGTTGGACTTGAAGACGGCCATATTGTAGTCAGCTGGAAAGGAGGAAAACAGACAGAATTCCACAGGCGTGCAGTTCTAAGAAAGAAGCTTTGTACGTGGAATTTACGTCTAGGTTAAGGCACAGATAAAAAGTGGGGGAAATTATTGGTAGTGGTTTCAGCTAGACGAGTGTTTTTCGCTCATCATGAAATTAAGGGGGTGGCTCAAAAAGGAAACATTTTTTGCTATTTATTATTGGTTTATTATTTATAAAAAAGCAAAATAATTATCTCGATTTGAAAAAATAAATCATACAAAATCGTAAGAAGAAAAAAAAAAATCACATAGAAACTTTTTTAAAAATTGTTTCTTATTCAAAAAGTAAATATTTATTCATGAAACTTACCTAACAACGAATGTTTTTTTTTCTCTTGATTTGAATTTGAATTTTTCTAAAAATTTTGTAAAAATTATCTAATGAATATTTAAAAATATTGTTTCGGTGCTTCTACATTATTCGGACAAGATTTTGTAGTCGATAAATGGAGTTTTCAGATAAAAAACAATGGTTTCTGCTGATTTTTTTGTCAATTCTAATAAATTACAATGATAACTTCTAAATTATGCAGTCGAAATTACCTAAACATTAACTGAATTGTTAAAAAAAAACAACTTTAATCATGTTAGCAGGTGAAAAATTGCCGTCATCTTTGTTTAATTCGAACAGAAAATTACCTACCTTTTTTAACTCTCTTGTGTCTTTCGATCGTTTTCATCAAATTTTATTTTCTATTTTCTTTAATAAAATTTTTCTACCTTATCGATTTTCATAATTTTTGGATATAATCATCTTAGAAATACGAGGAATACGTAGATACCATTGTTTCCATGTGATATTCAGTAGTATGATTTCCAAATATCTCGTCCCAATTCTGTAGAAACGTCATTGTTTTCTATTTTTCAATGAAAATGTGGAAACTGTGACTAGCCATTGTTGGTTAAAAAAACTTTTTTGAAGATAGATTTAAATTCTCGTTGATGGTGCTTTAGGCTAGAATCTGCTCTTTTTACATTATTTACTGCTCATTTAATATTTGAGGCCGTACTTTGTAGGTAAGACTTTAGAATCCCATCACCATCTTGGTTGCCAACTGTTGAACACGCCTCAGGTATATGATATCTTTTTAGAAGATAGCAGTTAGTTGCTTGGCTGGCATTATCAAAAATGGATTGTACCAGGTTGGTTGGTTGGTTGTTTTTGTTTTACAGCATATCAACCCTTTTTGGGTTATTTAATGCCGAATCCAAAGATTTTAAAGAAAAATTTTTTTAATAGAATATATTTGTTGTTTTCAAGTCAGTTTCTATTTAACCCATAGTTGGAACCCTAACAGGTACTACCACTCTGGGTCAGAGTGGACCTGGGAGCAATGGCAATTAAAGGGTGGCTCCACACACCCCAAAGCCCACAAGTTGGGGCCTCACCACTGGATATAGTTTAAGGTCATATCCAGGACCCCCATTGAGGGACTTTTACCCTCTGCAGGGGGCAGCCGGTGTATTCTAATGCCCCACCGACAGGGCCGGATTGTACCAGGATTATATATAGGAGACGAATTTTACGTGAGAGGATACATCTTGCTGCCCTACTATTCACTTAGGTTTCTGCATCCTCTTCCTAAAAAAATGTGGCCCTTATCGAGGTAGTCGCTTACATTTCAGTGGTAATGTGCCTTGTTTAGAATACATAAAGTAAAACAATGAATCTAATAATTTAAAGAGATGAGATGCCAATAAATATTAGGTAATCAAAAAAGTTCTGTTCGTTTTTTTTTTTTATTGGCCATTGAACGAAGTTGAAATATATACGAAATGCGTGTTGTAATTGTTTTCAAATTCGGACAACCGGAAATAGAAACATCAGGCGTTATAAAAAAAAAAAAAAAATATGCGAACCGTCATTTATAAGAAGGGCTATGACAACAGCATATTCTTTTCCTTTGTTTTCATTCTTCAGATATATATCCATTGATATCTTATATGTTTTTTTTATGTAGAGTGATGTGGTTCTCGGTTGATTAATTGTGTCTGTGTCGGGTATATACTCGAGAGTCAAAACAATGAAAAGAATATGCTGTTATCATAGATCTAGTTATAAGTCAGACAGCTATGAGAAGGATGGAAGCGTCTAGAGATGTCGTTTGAGGCTGTTTGCCTTCTCATCACCGTGCCGCATTTGGGGACATTAAGTAGAACAGTCCCTGGAGTGATTGTTGCGAGTGAAAACTTTAGCTAAGGACACCCCACCCCTCAGACAAGTAAAAAACTACAGTGACAAGGATGACCATAGACTCCCCTCCCCATTCTTTGAGTTGGCCTTGTGCCTAATTGTTTATTTTTTATTTAACATTTGTAATTTTACATTTGCAGAAAATAAACGATAAAAACCTCACCGTGCCGCAT
>NC_136508.1:63685249-63955249 GCF_053919585.1 Euprymna scolopes
TGAAACGCGGAATATTCTGTGTAGCTTAATTGTCATATATATTTTCATAACTTAGTACGCAGCTCTACTTAAGCATTGAACACTGTTGAAGTAAATACTGAAAATTTACGCATAAAATTATATCTTCTCATATTAATTTATGTGATTAAATAATTATATATATATATATATATATATATATATATATATTTTGTAGAAGTGGTAATTAATAAAAACTGAAGAAAGTGCTCAATACTGTTGTAGAGCAAATATGCGTTTTATTTTTATTACCGTATCTTTCTGTTAAGTTACATTATTGTTTCAGCTACCCGGCGGTTTTTTTGGCCGTCCGTAGCTTCCTACATTATTGTTTCAGCTATATATAAATTTATGTATTTAAATTTTATGATTTGAAAAAGTTAATCTTCAAATATAGAATTTTTTATTGTTTGAAAACAGAATAAAATTGAATAAATCTATTTCTTAACCCATGAGTTTTCGATGCTTATTCATCTTCTCAGAGGAAAAATATTAGCAAATGTTTTTATTGGTTTAAACCTTATTTGCTAAAAGCAATAAACATAGAAAATTAAAGTTTTTAAAACATTTTAGATACATAGAATAAGGGAAATGAACATTGAGGCAGAAAAAGGATATTGTACTTTAAATCCAAAATGAATGCTAAATCTTGAAATGGAAATTCCTGGCAGTAAGGAGATCCATAGAGTCTTGTAATTTTTCCAAGGTATTAGGTCGCAATCATATGAAAACATATTTCCTTCGTAATGTTGATTTTGATTCATTTGCACTATCTTGTATATTGAGCAATTTTTATTTGGCTGGGATTGTCTTATTTAAAACATTACATCTAATAATATTTTATAAGACCGAAAATCACTAGATTTGCATACGAGTAGATATATTTTCATTTCATTGTTCTGAAGATGGAGAGTTGATAAAGTGTCTTACTTAAAGGGGCGATTTATCAGGAATTTGTTTGTGTTGGACTTGCAGACATCCAAGTTGTAGTCAGGTGGGAAACAGGCAAACGGAAGAGAGTTCCACAGGCGTGTACTTCTAAGAAAGAAACTTTGTTCATGGAATCTACGTTTTGATTTAGGCACAGATAAAGAATGGGGAAAATTATTGACAGCGGTTTCAGTTAGACGGGTATTTTTCGTGAAAGATTGGCGCGGGAGGACCAGAGATTGGAGCTCAGACGAGCACTTTCCATATACATATATATATATATATATATATACATAAGTCAATAATGAGAGAAAATGAAGGTATAGAAACTATATAGTAATATATATATATATATAGAATTATTCATTTATTTAATAAGGGTATACATCAATTAGGAGTGTTGGGTAAATAGGGAACTCTTTATACCATGATATTCCGAAGCCTAGTGCTTCTCATTAGAAGAGTAGATAAGATGTTAGGTAACATAATAGGGATGCAACGTCTAGCGATAGTTACATTAGGAGCGAAATAAATTATTGAGGCTGTTTGGGGAGGGGGGCATATTGATTTCTGTGATATAGTGGGTTTAATGTGTGTGAACAGTATGTGTGTTTAAACTCTCGGGGAGAATACAGGGTAAGTTACTTGAAAGACGTTACGGACACGCGTTTCGTTCATCATCATACGACTCTGCTGTAATATTTGACCCATTATAGTGTTTGTGTGCTTTTCGCGTAATATGAGATTGTGTGTACATTTCGTTACTAGACAAATGCTGGAACTAATTATTCATTGTTATTTGCCACCAATTATTTGACTGAGTTACTTTTTCTTTTCATTAGTGACCACGAAATATATATATATATATATATATATATATATATATATATATATATATATATATATATATATATACACATATATATATACACACATATATATACATATATATACACACATATACACACATATATATACACATGCACACACACATATATGCACACACACATATATGCACACACACACACACATATATGCACACACACATGTATATATATTTATATATATGCACACACACACACATATATATGCACACACACAAACATATATGCACACACATACACGCATATATGTATGCACACACCCACACACACATATATATATGCACACACACACACATATATATATGTGCACACACACACACATATATATATGTGCACACACACACACATATATATGCACATACACACATATGCACACACACACACACACACATATATATGCACACACACACATATATATGCACACACACGCACATATATATATGCACACACACACATATATATATATGCACATATATATATATATATATATATATATATATATATATATATATATATATATATATATATATATTGACGACAGGAACCCGAAATTGTTTTAGGGAAGAAGCCACTGTCAAAATTGAGCCATTGTGTTGTCAGATCGTGCAAAGTGTTCAATCACACTCACGAGGAATTACAACCAATTATAATTAATAAAAAACGACACACAAAAAAAATCGTTTGGATGAATTGCGATCAACAATGAAAGTGGAAAGTCTACTTTCATTTACTCAAAAAAAAAAAAAAAAAAAATTATTATGCGTTTTTGTTTTCTTGCCAATTAAATGTGTCATTATGGACAAGGGCGTTAAATCATAATTTGAGTAAGTAATACAAACCAACTAACAATGGGGAGTAGAAAAATTGGACCTTGGGTTCACCTTTCGTCAGCCACGTAACACTTACTACCTCCCTATTTTATTCTTTAATCTTCATGTTCCTTGAGCAATGTTTCTGACAAAGAGCAAAGAATTGCTGCGTTATGATCGGCTGTTGTTTTGCATGGGTGATATCCTTCTTTTTTTTTTTTCAACCCTCTCATGGTATTCGTCATGGGCATTGTGTTTACTTTTGGCAGTCACGTGACTTTCGCTTCTTCCTTATTTTATCCTTTAGTCTTCACACTCCATGAATGATACTTTTGACGAAGAGGGAAGAATTGTTGTTTTCCGAAATCGCTCCAGACAAGGCATGAAGCCCCTTTATGTAAGGAGCTTAAAAACCACTTTAAGCCCAAAACTAGCCAACGATATTAGTTTATATATATATATATATATATATATATATATATATATATATATTACATAGAAAAATGCAAGCATAAAAAGTAATATGGTTAACATTAAACTAAGAAAAGTAAAAGGACAAGTTGTTAAAACTGGAAAAGAAAAGAACAAGATAATCTAGTAAAAAAAATAATAAATTTATAACTAAAAATATTGCAGCATTAAGAGGTTTAAAAAAAACTTAATTTAACATTATATAATCAATTCTTAATGCTGCAATATTTTAAGTTATAAATTTATTATATTTTTTAACAGAGTATCTTGTTCTTTTCCAGTTTTAACAACTAGTCCTTTTACTTTTCCAAGTTTAATCTTAACCATATTACTTTTTATGATCGCATTTTTCTATATAATCCATGATTTTTTCCAGGCTTTGCTTTGTCAACAATTCATAAAAAAATGATTACCAACTTCTTAAATTAATTTAATAAAAAAAATCAAATAAAAGACATAATTAAGTAAATAAATAGTCAGCAGTCAGTTTTGGCCGGCGAGCTAAGGCGAATGGTCGGTTAGCTATTGATGAACTATCATCGACAATACAGATGAGCGACAGATTGGGACAGTGGTGAATTATTAGCGACAGTAGTAGCTGAATCGACATAACCGTGGCGACAGGGCGAACAACACGGGCATGCAACGAATGAAAAGATTGCAAGGAGGGCAAAATAGAAGAACAATATATATATATATATATATATATATAGTAATTTATAAAATATATATGGCGATTAAGCTACACTGAATATTCTGCATTTCATCCAACTATAGGATTTGTCAGGCTTTTCTGTGTAGCTTAATCGCCATATATATTTTATAAATTACTAACTAGCTCTACCTACGTATTGAGCACTTTTGAAGTAAATACTTAAAGTTTACGCATAAATCTATACTTTCGTATATTAAATTTATGTGAATAAATGAAGTAGTTATATATATATATATTATTGTCTTCGAGAATTGGGTATTCCCATTTTCCCTACATTAGCAGCTTGTTACAAACCCGGGGAAACTTTCCTATTTTTTTTATATCTTGTTATTTCATCATTTCCACCGTTCACAGCCAATTTGAGGTAGCATAACAGATTTGGTTGCTATGGTAATCAACAGCCAATCAGGAAAAAAAAACGTCTCTCTGTTCCTTACAGATTCTGAGAACTTTTGAACACCAGTAATTTTATTATAACTTTTGTTTTACTGAACGAAAATTGAAATTTTTTTTTTTTCAAAATATAGCTGAGAAGACAACTGTAAAAATTGTTTGAAATTTAGTCGCAAAATAAGTTAGCGGTGACGCTTTAGAGCAATTCTTAATGAGTAAAACTAACACTTAACCATATATATATACAAACACAGTAGTGTTTGAATGATATATATATATATATATATATATATATATATATATATGTATGTGTGTGTGTATGTACATGTATGTATTTCGACATATCGACATAGAAAACAGCAATTATTTCTCCTTTGTCATGAAAATCGTTTATAGAATATGAGGACCAAATACCAAAATAAGGAAAGCAAGGATTATGAGTTAAACTTAGTCTAAATAGTCCAAATAATCCAGATTATAAATCCTTATCTAAAAATTCCAAAATATTATGAAAACATTCTCTTAAATTATTTCATTGTAATAACACTTTATGAATTGCACAAAAAGAAAAATAAATAAATAAATAAAAATAAGTAAAAATAAACAAACAAACAAAAATAAATAGGGCCATTCAGATTATCTCCATTCCCATGTAAGATCGTCTTATTTTATAACTTTAAAATTAAAATAGTATGGGTAAAAATTAACTGAAAGATAGAAAACAGTCTTCAATGTTTTACCACTGAAAAATTGTTTTATGAAAAATGTTTTATGAAAAATGTTTTATGAAAAAATATTTCATGGGAAAATGTTATGTGACAACAATGTTTCATGAAAAAGTGTTTTATTGAAAAATGCTTTATAAAAATGTTTTGCAGAAAAATGTTTTATAAAATAATGTTTTATGGGAAATATTTTATCGAAAATAGGTTTTATGAAATAATATTTTATGGAAACAGTGTTATAGAATTGTATTATAAAATGTTTCACGCCTTATAATTTTAAAGTCTAACGATGAGCAAAAATGAACTGAAAATTAGAAAACATTCTTCGATTATTTTTCACCGCTGAAATTTATTTTATAAAAAAGTTTTATGAAAAAATGTTTGATTGAAAAATGTTTCTACGAATAAGATCTTGGAAAAATTTTCCATGGAAAAATTCTTATGAAAAAAAATGTCTTATGGGAAAAATGTCTCATGAAAAAAAATGTCTCATGGAAAAAATATAAGTAAAATCACCAACCCTCTGGAAAGTGTCTGACTAACTCCCAGGATTCACCTCTAATTAACCCCGACTTTCATGTTTCTTAGATTTACATACAACAAAAAACAAAAAACAAACAAAAAACAAAACAAAAACAAATATAATTTTGTAAATCATTTTTTTTTTTTAAATAATAATAAAATGATTTTCAGTTTTGACATAAAAATTGTATATTCATTTTCCTCTCAAACTTGGATTACAAAAAAAAAAAAGTAAAAACGATTTGTCTTTTTCTAAATGGATTTTACTGACTCAGAAATTTTCTTTTCAACGGACCAAGCGTAAATAGGGATTTTTCTATTAAACAAAAGTTTTGTATTGACAATATTTTACAATCTTGATGGATTGTTTAACTGGACATATTATCCACTTTTCATTTGTTGGAAATGGATTATTATTTGTTTTTATTTTTCCAGCATCATAGATGCAGGACAAAATAAGTTTCATCTCAAGCAAGTTGAAACTTGCTTATGTATGTATGTATGTATGTATGTATGTATGTATGTATGTGTCAGGTCATGTCATATGCTACTGGTACCATGTAACCCAGTACTACCTGCCTCATGGTCGGGTCACCGGCGACTAAACTGGTTCCCCCACCAGACTTGTTTGGTGAGGAGGGCGGCTAGTCTCCCTGGAGGATTAAAAACAAGACCTTCCAAAGGGCGAATGAACTCTTTTTTCAGGGTCAACGGCCAACTAGCACCGTGTATATTTGTGTGTGTATATGTGTATTGGGGTGGAGAGGGCTACCGTAAGCCGTGGTGAAGGCAACCTTTCTAGGAGAAGCAAATCTCTGATTTAAAAAAACCATAAAGCGGGAGACCAGTACCCGCATTAAGCTGGTCTGCAGTTTAATTTGTTGCTGGCTATCTTGCTCTTGCTTGTTGCTGGATCTCAACATTTTGAACCGAGAGAGAGACTTAGCTGTCGTACAAAGCTAAGACTCTGTAACATCATCTTTGTATAGATACTCCCTCAGGCATTTGGGCTCATGGATTTTAAATGTCTGAGGGAGTGGCACTCGTCTGACAAGACGTTGCAATCATCATGTATGTATGTATGTATGTATGAATGATTTTCCAACAGGATACAAATTTATGCATGCACGTATCTATACATGTATATGTATGTATATATCATTACTAGGGCTATGACAACAGCATATTCTTTTCATTGTTTTGGCTCTCGAGTATATATCCAACACAGTTAGACACAGTTAATCAACCGAGAACCACATCACTCGATATAAAAAGCATATATCAACGGATACCCACTCGAGAGTCAAAACAACGAAAAGAATATGCTGTTGCCCTAGCCCTAATCATTACATATGTATACATGAGGATAGGATACACGATTTATCATAAAATGAAAATCGTGGATACAGAATGTATGAGAGACAGAAAGGAAAAAATGACATGCAGAAAGAGAACTGTTTCTGAAGATATTCGTTGACCTGAACGAAACCGGTGAAATCTCTCGTTTGATTTTTATTTCTTATTGTATTTAATTGTTCTTCCTTTCTGTTTTTCGTACATATGTATGATTGTTAAGATGGATGAAATCCGACGATATGGAAAATAGATTGGAGGTGAAAGGACCTGAACGCTCAACGTTTCGCCCGATTTATGCAGGCTTTTTCAAGAGGAATGGTAAAAACATATCTATATGCAAGTATCTATATATAGGTATATATGTATGGTAACACTCAAATGAGATATTTTACCGGTTTCATTCGGGCCGAAAAAGTTTCTAAATTTCTTCTTGTTTTTAATAGTTTTTCTTTTCTGTCTTTCATGCATACGTACTTATGCATTTATTTATGTTTGTGTGTATGTGTGTATGTATGTAAATATTATATATGTACGTGTATATTTATGTATGTATATGTTTTATATGTGCATGTATGTATGTGCGTATGTATGTATATATGTGCATGAGGTATATATGTATGTCTGTATTATTAGTCTGCAATAAATAAATTAATGTGTATGCATGTATATGTGTATGTATGTAGGTATTGTGTATGTATGTGTGTATTTATATATGTATATGTTGTATGTATTTGTGAATGTATACATATGTTGTATATGTGTATGCATGTATGTACGTTTGTGTGTTTTTATGTATGTATGTATGTATGTATGTGTATGTATACATGTATGTATGTGTTGTATGTATGTATGTATGTAAATATTTATGTGTTGTATGTATGTATGTATGTAAATATATTTATGTCAGGTCATGTCATATGCTACTGGTACCATGTAACCCAGTACTACCTGCCTCATGGTCGGATCACCGGCGACTAAACTGGTTCCCCCACCAGACTTGTTTGGTGAGGAGGGCGGCTAGTCTCCCTGAAGGATTAAAAACAAGACCTTCCAAAAGGCGAATGAACTCTTTTCTGGGTCAACGGCCAACTAGCACCGTGTATATTTGTGTGTGTGTATATGTGTATTGGGGTAGATAGGGCTCCCCTAAGCCGTGGTGAAGGCAACCTTTCTAGGAGAAGGAAATCTCTAATTTAAAAAAACCATAAAGCGGAAGACCAGTACCCGCATTAAGCTGGTCTGCAGTTTAATTTGTTGCTGGCTATCTTGCTCTTGCTTGTTGCTGGATCTCAACATTTTGAACCGAGAGAGAGATTTAGCTGTCGTACAAAGCTAAGACTCTGTAACATCATCTTTGTATAGATACTCCCTCAGACATTTGGAATCATGGATTTTAAATGTCTGAGGGAGTGGCACTCGTCTGACAAGACGTTGCAATCATCATCAAATATTTATATAAAAAAAATGAAAAAAAAAAATAACAAAATTATATATTCACGAACGTTTCATCTTTATTTCAAGATTCGTTGTATAATCTTTCAATGTCCTAACACTTTTGGTGTTGATCAACTTTCTATTTGGTATCTTATTTCGATGCTGATGATGAGTCCTTATGCAAAAAAAAAATATATATATATATATATATATATATATAGTCTCAGAAACGTTCGCATACTTATTAGTTTTTGGTGTTCCCAAAAATCATTCGTATTACTTTTCCATGAAAGGCATTTTGTGTGTGTGTGTGTGTGTGTGTGTGTGTGTGTGTGTGTGTGTGTGTGTGTGTGTGTGTGTGTGTGTGTGCAAACTGTGCATATGTGTGTGTGTATGTGTGTGCATATGTGTAGGTGTATCAGAATTTTTGTAGGAATTTTCGACACCCCTAACACGAAACTGCGAATAAAATATAAAAAAAAACTCGTAATTTCTCTTTTAAAAGTGGGTTGTTTATTTTCTTTATGGATTATACTTCCAAAATAAACTATTAAATTTGTTTTAAAAGTAATAGAAATATTTTTTTATTTAAAAAAAAAACAGTAATGAAATTAATCGAATTGTACGAGCTCAATATTTTTCAATTTTTAAACTTTAAAAATCTATCAAAATTTTTCTATTGATTCAATTTTTACGATATTTTCAGGGTCAATGTGAAAGTTTATGCTCTTTGCAATAAACCAAATATAATATTTTAGACAAACGTTTTTTTTTTTAATTCACGCCCCCACCCCCATTTTCAAGTGTCTATTAAAAAGTAAATAATTAATTTACTCACCAAAGTTTTATATATCACAAATTGAAGATAAAAGATCAATAAATAATATATTTACATTTAAAACAAAAAAAGTAGTGTTTTTTAAAAATTTACCTGTAAAGTCCGAAGTTTAAAACCTTTTTTTTTTAAAAAAAAACATGTTGTTTTTTTTTTTTTTTTTTTTTTTAATGAAACCTTTAATTGAAAATTAGGGCTTGAATTACATTTTTTGAGGAGTTATAAGCTTGGAAAGACGGGGTGGAATTATTCAATATTTTTCACGAAATTTCTGACACACCTAGTGTATGTGTGCATATGTGTGTGTGTGTGAGTGTGTATGTGTGTGTATGTGTATGCGTGCATATGTGTGTATGCGCATGTATGAGTTCGTTCCTTATGGATTCAAAAATAGCTGAGCCGATTTTTTAAAATGAAATTTCACACAAATATACTTTATGTATTTAGCAGTGTTCTTAGATAGGTTTTGTGTCGAAATGCCTCCGACAAGTGTAAAAAATTGACAAGAAAAATCTAATAAAAGAAAGAAACATCCGATTTTGATCAAAATTAATATTTTATACAGCCTAACATCACGAGTGTATTTGAGAAGTTTTATCACCGCTCAAGCAGAAGGGCCGGGCATATAAAATCTAGTAGGTTCTTTGATAAGATGGAAGCACGTTTGGAATGAATGTTTCTGCTTAGAGCACAATCGAACCATGATACTTGAAATTTACATCTTAAAATGTTGTTCAAATAATTATATAAAAATAATTTCAAACCCAAACAAAATTCGTTATTATGTAAATTTGAAAAAAAAAAAATCTTTTGAAAATTGCCATAATTTTAAAATTCGTGAAAGTTGGATGATTTTTGGTGATATATTTATTTTTTGTGATTTTTTAGAGGGTACAAAATTTTAATATTGCAATTAGGAAGGTAAATCTCATTTTTTTTTTATTCATGATTAAAAGAGATAAAGGAAAAGAGAAAAAAAAATCAGCAGATCGTTTCGTCCTCACTCGTCAAGAGCTGTATCGAGGGATTCTTTTATTATGAATAGAGAGAAAAAACACGAAGGAACCATATATATTTAAAATAAAACTAACGTTATGACTATATATATTATTACGCCATATATATATATATATATATATATATATATATATATATATATATATATATATATGGCGTAATGTCTTAGAGGCTAATCACGCTCAACCCCTAAAGACAACCCTTCTGTTTACAAAGAGAGAGTCTCTTTAAACAAACGTGAATAGTTCCCAAGATTTTCAAATGATGTTTTGAGTGAGCATGACACAGAATGGAAAATGAGTCAATGCATATGACGGAGTTTTAAATAGATAGTCCGTTATAGAAGATCACGATGTGCTACTTAGAACGTCAATTAGTCGGTAGGTTCCATTCCTGATTTTGTATGTGCTGTTGGATCCTACAAGTCAATCTCAACGTTATCCTACCCACGTAGTCGGCACTGCAACTACATTTGAATCGATAAATTACATTATTCTTATGGTATATGGGGTAGAATGTCTTTTCGAGAGGACACTATTAACGGTTTCGTAGAGAACACAACACGTACATTAGAAGCGAAATAGCAATTTTCAACTCTTGAGCTAATTTTTTTTAGTGAATATCTTAATTACTGTCCCTAACCATGACACACGAATGTAAATTAGATATTTAACAACCGTATTAAGGTTTTTTTTTGGGGGGGGGGGGAATCGGTCAGTTTCCTTTTAATAACTGTTGAACATTTTTGATATGGTAAAAAGGTATGATCACCGAAAGTTGGAAGGTTCTACTTATAGCCACTGGTGATAGGAACTGAGTAATCAAATGGAGCCACGCTCTGCTAACAACCAATCAGAAACCAGAATTGTTCCATAAAAATATTGAATCTTTTAGCATTCTGACACATTATTTTTACCGTGTCAATGCGGGAAAGATCTTTTGCTCTTCGCCTGCGAATTTTAAAGTCCAAGACTTATACAGAACAGCTACCTACTGAAAACTCTTCATCTCCAGGACTTGTACAGAACAGCTACCCATCGGAAACTCTTCATCTCCAGGACTTGTACAGAACAGCTACCCATCGGAAACTCTTCATCTCCAGGACTTGTACAGAACAGCTACCCATTGGAAACTCTTCATCTCCAGGACTTGTACAGAACAGCTACCCATCGGAAACTCTTCATCTCCAGGACTTGTACAGAATAGCTACCCACCAGAAACTCTTCATCTCCAGGACTTGTACATAATAGCTACCCACCAGAAACTCTTCATCTCCAGGACTTGTACAGAATAGCTACCCATTGCAAACTCTTCTGAAATTAAATATGGCTTTCAATTCAAACCGTTCTAATCACATCAAGGGGGTATCCATTATTGGATAAAGTATTTGTAATAGTTTTTTTTTTAAATTTATTTTTGTTTTATTGATGAGAGGCCACTTATTAAGGCTAGAATTACTCAAGCATATGAGAACGGCTCATGACAAGTGTTCAGTGATGGCATATTTGAAGAGGACCACATTGCAGCTCTCAGGAAAGCAATCTTGTGGCAACGTGTTCTGCAGATGAAAAGTTTTTGAAAAATAAAAAATAAAAATACCTCTATTAAGAGAAATTCCATTTGATTTAAGGCACAAGTAGAGATTGGAACTCAACCGAGCACTCGCCACGGGAATCACGTCAGAGTAGAGAAAGACTAGCAATGTCTCTTCTGTGAGAGAGATGTTGTAAAATATCAGATGAGATTATTTCCCACTAGATTGTAAAGTCAGTTTCGAACTCTGTCAAGGCAAAAAAAGGATTGCTGATTAAAAGAATTATGTGGCAGGAAATATAAGTTCAATATTTAAAAAGCTCCTCTGAAAGCTCCCAATAGTATTCATGCAATGTATTCTTTATATTATAATGATGATCTCGATAATATTTTTAAAAACTATTTACACTCGTTATATTCTTGACATGTCCTGAAATCTAATATATAAAGACTATATGTCTGTCTGGCTGTCTGTCTGTCTCCATATTTTCAAACTCTATCTCCTCCGAAACTAAAAGTCCTAGAGCAACACTAGGGGTCTTAAATGATTGGATTTTTATGAGCCGTTCTTTTATGAGTCTTTACCCGATTAAAATAGTTTTTGAAGATGTCAAAAATGGGTCAAAATTGAAAAAGTCGTTATGAATTATGTACATTCATCTTAGTTTATTTTTAATTTTTAATCAGTTTTTTTTTTTTTTTTTTTTTTTTTTTTACAAAGTAGTCCTGGAAGCCACTCAGGGATAAGGGCTATTGCGTGTACAGTAATTAATGGGATAGAATCGTAGTAATCATTAGTATTGGAGATTTGATAAAGTGTCTTACTTAAGAGGGGGGAGTTCATCAGGAATTTGTTTATGTTGGACTTGAAGACATCCAGGTTGTAGTCAGGTGGGAAACAGGCAAACGGAAGAGAGTTCCACAGTCGTGCACTTCTAAGAAAGAAGCTTTGCTCATGGAATCTACACTTTGATTTAGGCACACATAAAGAGTGGGGAAAATTACTGACAGTGGTTTCAGCTAGACAAGTGTTTTTCGTGAAAGATTGGCGAGGGGGAGGGACCAGAGATCGGAGCTCAGACTAGGAGTTGCCATGGAAGTAACAATAAAACAAAGACAAGCTCGCATCGTCTTTCCTGTGGGAGAGAGGTTGCAAGGAAGAGAAAAGGGCATCTTCCACTAACCCACGAAGCCTATTTTGTACTCTGTCAAGGCAGGATAGGCTTTTTTAGCAGCTCCTGCCCAGATGTGGCAGCAGTACTCCATCCTTGGACGTACTTGGTTTTTATATAGATATATAGATAGAGAATTGCATCAGCAGTGAGATATCTACTGGAGCGGTAGATGCGTGTCACGTTGGTACAGTGGTAACGTCATCACCTTTGAATGCTACAGTTTCGATTTCGATATTTATTTGTATATGTGTATATGCTGATGGCAATCAAATACTTTTTTTTTTTTACTTTTGAGATCACGACTCTAATAATATATACAAAATCTGTGAAAATTAAAATATCATATTTAAGCGAATTTTACGCCTGGGCAAAGCTGAGCGCCCCCCCCTACCGCTAGTATTATTATAATCTTTATTCTCTTTGGAAAAAAAAAAAAAAAAAAAAAAAAAAAAAAGAGAGATCCTTATGTTTATTGGAGTGAGTAATCAAATTGCTTGTTGGCTTCAACGCATTTTTTTTTTTTTTTTTACTTTTGACAGCCGGGTAACTTTTGTTTACTTCTTTTGTCCTTTAGTACTCACATTCCAGGAGCGAGGTTTTCTGACAAAGCGGGAAGAATTGCTGTTTTCTGGTGCAGAATCTATTCCATGTAACACTTACCGTTGGCAAATATTTTGGCATTTTTTTTTTTTTTTACTTGGGAGTCACCATTTATCAAGGCCCGAAGGCCACTCGAGGATAAGGATTAATGAATGTAAGGTGGTAGTTTAGTAATCGTTAATAGTGTATATTGGATAGACTTTATTTATAGGGATGGCTCAACAAGAACTTGTTTACATTGGATTTGACGCTTACTATGTTGTATTCAACCAGAAAGCAGGCCAGTGGAACAGTGTTCTACAGGCGTGCAGTTCTGAGAAAGAAACATTGTTCATGAAATTTGCATTTAGATTTAGGCAGAGATAAAGAGTGGGGGAAATCATATATAGTGGTTGTAGCTAGTCGAATGTTTTTTGTAAAAGTTTGGCAAAGAGGACCATATATTGGAGTTCAGTCGAGCACTTAAAATGAAAATAACGATAGAGTAGAGACAAGCTTGCAACGTCTCTTCTCTTGGAAAAAGGTTGTAGGGAAGAGAAAAGGGCATCTTTTACTAGATTTCGAAAACGGTTTTGAACTATGAAATATGATTTTGTTTTTAGCTCCTCAGACTGTGGCTTCATCTCTTGTCTGGAGCAATTTCCATAAAAAATTGTCATATATATATATATATATATATATATATATATATATATATATATGGATTGTTTAGACTATTGTTCTCATTTTAGATGTTATTATCATAATATTTCGGCCGACGTAACCCCGACCTTCTTCCGGTGTATCTTGACAATGGCTCATAAGCGATTTTTTTTTTTTTCAACAAGCCCTAGTGGTTAGAATTCAAAATGCATCATGTTTATGAAACGGAAAGAGTGTTAGATGTTTCCATTTCAAATTGAGAAAATTATATCAAACCAATACAAACGCGAAGTAATATTAGAACAGAACAGACTCAACACACTCTTCGTTTCACAAACAACTCACATATTTTGAATTCTAACAACGACTATTCCAGCCAGACTGATCTACAAATTTGAATTATATCACTCTATCTTTACAGTAGTTAAAAACATGTTTTTTTTCCTCGCGGGATTGTCATCCAGTAACTAGCGTTGTGACATTTTAATAACGTTCACGTAACAATATGGTGGTATATTACGTTTGCCAGATATTTGCCATGGTGGCGACAGTGCGTACTGCTGTTAAGCTTGTTAGCAAGCCATGTATAAAGTGAGATTACATTTCTTGTAACGAAATATTTAATTAAGTAATTTATTGTAGTTTATTTGCCCTCCACAGCACCGACAACGACAAAGAAAAGCAGGAAGTGATAATAAGCGTCAATTTGATTAAAATTCAAAATATGTCCATATTACGACACATTTTGAAAGACAGAAAAGAAGTGGATGCTTGTGTAGCGCATCGGAATTGATTGTAAAAAAATATTGGTTCATGGAATGAAAATGTTGGCCACCCCTGTTTTAGACTGCTCTCGTTTAGCTTTGTTGTTAGTGGAAAGAAGGAAAGGTAAGTACTGCTGCTAATTTTTTTTTTTTAATACTAATAGCGAACGTCTTTTTTTTTTTTTTTTAATACTAATAGCGAACGTCTTTGTCGTGAATGAAGAGACGAAAAGAATCCAGGGCGAATGTGCGTTCTTTCAACTAAATAATTTACGTGACTAAAATAGGAATCAGTTCCTAAAATATATCTTTCAAGAACTAAAAGAGTTAGTGTGCATAACGCCAAGAAAAATTTCTGGCATACAAAAGAAGTGTGCTTTAAAATAAACATAGGTGACTATATAGAGATGTAATCAGTTCGATATATCTACGTTGTCCAAAATTGGCTGACAGAAAAATGCCTTTAATTGGCCAAACTATCAACAGTTTCCGGTGTGCAATATAAAATGACCATGCAAAGATCAATATCAAATAGAATAGGATGGTCAGCGAAATGGCTTCTACTACACTGACCGGTCAAAATAAGTTTGATTTATTGGCAAACCAAACACCAGAAATGTACTTATGATTGCCCTTTTCTTGGGTGCATAGATAAAGCGTACGCTGGTTGGCTAAATACCTATTTGCTCACACCAAATCTATTATTATACTAAATGTGAGTTAATCAACGTTATGTTTCTTTCTCTATGGCCTTTTTCAAATATATATACAGTGTATCACAAAAGTGAGTACACCCCTCACATTTCTTCAAATATTTAAGTATAGCTCTTCATGGGACAACACTGAAAAAATGATTTTTTGACACAATAAAAAGTAGTTTGTTTGCAGCATATATAACAGAGTTAATTTATTTTTTCACTCAAAATAACTGAAAATATAGCCATTAAAAGCTAAATCCCTAGCAACAAAAGTGAGTACACTCCTTACGAAAAGTTGTCAGTATTAACATACAACATGTCAACTCTCAATATTTTGTGTGGCCACCATCATTATCCAAAACTGCCTTTACTCACCTGGGCATGGAGTTTACCAGAGCTTCACATGTAGCCACTGGAATGCTTTTCCACTCTTCAATTACCACGTCGTGGAGCTAGAAGATATTTGAGACTTTGCGCACATCCACCTTCTGCTTGAGGATGCCCCAAAGATGTTCTATTGGGTTCAAGTCTGGCGACATGCTTAGCCAGTCTATCACCTTTACCCTCAGCCTCTTCAGTAAAGCAATGGTTGTTTTGGATGTGTATTTTTGGTCATTGTCATGCTGGATACTGCTCTGCGACCCAGTTTCTGGAAGAAGGGGATCATGCTCTGCTGCAGTATTTGACAGTACATGTTGGAGTTCATGTTTTCCAAAATGAAATGTAACTCTCCAACACCTGCAGCACTCATGTCTGGCCATGTATTGAGAGTTAGCTGTGCCCAGCGGTGTATCGAGAACTAGCAGTGTCTGGTCGTGTATTGAAGGCTAGTCAAGTTTGGTTGCATATGAATATATAAGATATATATGATGCGAAATGATCTTTGATTTACATAAATTTAGGAATGTAACTTGAAAATGTTATCAAAACAATTTAGTTGACAACTTAGAAATAATGACATGTACAAACATCAGGTGATTATCCTAGTAACATATACTAATGACATCATTTGGAAGGGGAGATTGCCTTTTTGAGATACGTGGAAATTAGTTCAGTCAGAGTCGAGAGAGGGGCAGAGATGGTCTTCAAATCATGATGGTTCAGAGTAGAGGTGGTCAGAAAAGGCGATAGTCAGAATCAGCGTTGCAACTTCCCAAAAGGAAAAAAACACTCTGGAATAAAAAGTTGCCGAAAATGAAACTTTAGGTCCTGTCATTTCTTGGGAAGAATTTCCATTGCAGCTTTCTGTCAAACAAGACCAAAGATGAACCACATATGTTCCCGATTGACCAGGTGTTGAAACCCCAAATAAGTTTATGGTTCCCCCCTCGCCAAACTTTCACAAGAAACACTCGTCTAGCTGAAAACACTATCAATAATTCCCCCCACTCTTTATCTGTGCCTAAACCTAAACGTAGATTCCATGAACAAAGCTTCTTTCTTAGAACTGCACGCTTGTGGAATTGTCTTCCGTTTCCTTGCTTTCCGGCTGACTACAATATGGTTGTCTTCAAGTCCAACGTAAATAAGTTCTTGATGAGCCGTTCCATATAAGTTAACAAATTTACCGAATTTTCATTACTAATGATTACTATATTGTTCAATTTCTACTGTACAATCTTTAACCCTTATCCGCGAGTGGCCTCTTGGCCTTGATAATGTGGTGATACCTGTGTAAAAAAATAAAAAAATAAATAAAAAAATAAGTTATTCGTCCTTTGTGTTATAAAGATATTTATATATTTTCTTGTCTCGTCATGAACCGTAATTAAATGAACATACACACACAACAAACTCTAGATTAGACGATCGCAACACTAGACGGTCATAGACGAACACACGTATATACAAACGTATATACACTCTGTATACACACATTCATTAGAACATTTTATACCAGTAGACGATATACGAATTTAGACACGTGTATATATATATATATATATATATATATATATATATATATATATATATGTGTATACATATATACAAGACACATGTAATATCCCTCGACAATACAACACTTGTACCACATCAACAAAAATAACACCAACAAATCTGACTAGCAACAAAATCTCACCTCTTCACTGTAGAGGTCCCTGAATATGGGAAAACTTTTTACTGTAATAGCTTCTTTCCCTCTTTGCTTCCTTCTCCAATCACAACAACTTGCAGAAATTTAAGTGCAAATATCTTGCTACCGAACTCTCTACTTAGAGGCTAGATTTATAAAGGACTAGCATTTCAGCCCAGCGTTGCCCGGGTGTTTGGAGGTGTATGTTGAGCAAAAAAATAAAAAATAAATAAAAAATAAGAAAAAAGCGGTCAATTTTTTTAAATTTGACCCCTATTATGACCACTCAAAATTTATTGTTTTGTGCTCAAATCAAGTTATTACGTTAGATCCATGTCCAAGGACCCTATATCTAAAATTTCAAGTGCGTAGACCCAAAATTGTTGGAGTTTGGTAGAGTTTTCAAAGGTCAAATCGTTGAACTTTGATCCCTTAATCGCCAAATTTCTGGCCAAACACCGATCACATCGATTTTCCCCAAATCTCAGTACCCTGTATATCAAATTTCGAGTCTGTAGACTAAAAATTGACAGAGTTATTGCGTAGGGAAATGTACACACACACACACACACATGTTCACTAAATAAATAGCAATAATAATATTTCTTAAATAATCAAATTCTACCCAATTTCCACCGCTCACTATTAATATGGCGTTGTATTTGTGACGACCATACATTCATTAACTCTGATCTTCAAATGGCCTTCGTGCCTTGAAAATAATAAATAATAAAAATAAATAATAGTCTAAAAATAAATAACACTTAAAAAATAAATAAATAATAATACTTCGAAAATAAAATACATTTCAAAAATAAATAAATAATACTTCAAAAATGAATAAATATTTCTATAATAAATACATAATACTTTAAAATAAATATTAATATTTCAAAAATAAATACGCAATACTTTTGTAATAAAAATTAAATAATAATGCTTCTAAATAAATAAATAATAATACTTAAAATATGTAATAGTTCCAAAATAAATAATATTTCAAAAACAAAATAATAATACTTCCAAATAAATAATATTTCAAAAATAAATAAATGAAAATACTTCAAAAATAATACTTCAAAAATAATACTTAAAAATAATACTTAAAAATAATACTTAAAAATAATACTTAAAAATAATACTTAAAAATAATACTTAAAAATAATACTTAAAAATAATACTTAAAAATAATACTTTAAAAATAATACTTTAAAAATAATACTTTAAAAATAATACTTTAAAAATAATACTTTAAAAATAATACTTAAAAATACTCCAAAAATAAATAGTACTTTTATAATAAAGGAATAAATAATAATATTTCAAAAATAAAAAGTAAATGAAAATACTTCAAAAATAAATAATGCTTCAAAAATAATACTTAAAAAATACTCCATAAATAAATAGTATTTTTATAATAAATGAATAAATAATATTTCAAAAATAAATAAATGATACTTCTATAATAAATAAATAAATAAATAAATGATAACGATGATGATGATGAGGATGATGATGATGATAAGGAGGAGGAGGAGGAGGAGGAGGACGAGGATGACAACGACGACAATAATAAGGTGACCAGCTCCTGAAAAAAAATGCTTCAAAGAATAAAGACGAGTAAAATACACTTTTAAAATCACAAATAGACATTTTGTGCTTTTTAAAATAAAAATCCCAGAAAAAAGACAAACAAAAATATTACACACTCTGCACTCACAGGCAAAAGCAGTTCATACACAGTTCTAATGTCTGCACAAGGGATAATATGATAAAAAAAATTTGTAAGTGAATAAAAATCTCATTAAAAAAAAAAAAAAAAAAAAACACGAAACTAAAATACTTTATTTCAAGAATAAATTTTATTTTTCAATTTTCCATAAAAATATACAAATGAAAATAGATTCATTAAAAAATGTCCGAAATTTAATTGCGTTTACAGATGTTCCATGAAACGGAAATTAATTGTGAAAAGATTTCAATTATAAAAATACTGAAAATTATTTATTATCCCCATTTTTTTTTTGGTGAGGGGGGGGACATTTAATATTTATACAATTATAATTTCAATTATAAAAATAATGGGTTATGTCCAAAACTTAAGTACGTAAAGTTAAAACATAAGAAGTGGACTCTGCTTACGTAAATATGGAACGGAACTTAGTAAACATGAAACGAAATACGAAACCATATGAAAATAATTTATTTCGAAAAATTATTTTAGTTTTAACACGTCTTATGCTATCATGAAAAAATAAAAAATAAATGAAATGTGTAGAAGGCGGTACAATGCAGAGGTAACGGAAAGACACAAGCTGAAGCAGGTGAGAAAGTTTTATTAATACAACTTACAAATACATGTGTACATATTCATATATTTCTCATACACATATTTATATTTGCATCGTGGTTACCTGGGAAAGTCGGTCTGGTGGTATATCCGTGTTATATAATATTTTGAGAAAGATCTCTTCGTCAGATATTTATTTGGCTTTCGTTCAAACGTGCTGTTGTAAACAGTAATTAAAAAATAATAAACTTTCATTTTTTACATTACTATAAATTTTTTTTTAACACTGGTGTTATCACATAAAAACGTAGAAGAATTTTTATTATTTACATTTCTATGAATGGTGTCTTTTTGAAATGATATATTTATGTCTTTCACAAGTTTTATCACAGAATTTTGTCATAGATAATATATGAAAGTTTTTTATGAACACTTCTTGTGTTATATAAAAAACACAGCTTATTTTAAACAAAGTTTCTTAAAATGAATAAATGAAAACGATGCCGTAAAGCATCTTCAATGAATGTATTCAAACCCACTGTTTCTCTCCACATATTTCCATATGAATATATCCTAAATATTAAAAAAATATGATATTTATAAATAAAAGCTTTTTTTTTTATTGTTTCATGATACAACAAGAAGTGGTTCTATATGGTTTCGTTTTTCGTTTCATGTTGACTGAATTCCATTCCATATTTAGATAAACTTTCTGGCGTCCTAACTTTGCGTATTGAATTTTTGGGCGTAACCAAATAATGAAAATTATTTACTATGCCTTTTTGGACATTTTATATTTATACAATAATTTCAATTCAACTTATAATAAAAAAAAATATATATACATATATACATATGAATTGATACGTCTATAGAATGAGACGAAAAACAAGTAAACAGACTGTGAAAATAATTGACATAAAAATATTTAATTTGGTGCAAGTTCAGATTGGCACTTATGGCGATAAACAAAGACGAAGAACAATTTTTATTGTGCACCTATTCTTTATAGAATGAAGATGTCATATTCCAAAAATTACATCAATCGATCAAGTAGATTTAAAAAAAAAAAAAAAAAAAAAAATCAACATTTACTATTTTCAGCAATTTTACTACTAAACTGCATTTTTCACCTTTGATACTTCGATTTGAGTTGTCTCTTTATTTATTTCATCGGATTCAGTAATGGCGGACAAAAACACTATGACTTGCTTAGTCGTAAAATTTTATTTGCTTGAATAATAATAAAAACTACTTGATCAAATTACGCGATTTTTTTAATATCTCATTTTCGTTCCATGACTAATACGTACATCACACAGACATTTTTGCGTTTTCTTTATTTTAAATGCCGCCGTAAGTGCCAATCTGAACTTTCACTTTTACTTTTTCTAATATTTCCATATGGATTCTATGAAAATGACTCATCACGTGATCGAAACATTTAAAAAAAAAAAAAAGTGAATATGCAAAGTATGTTTTTGTGTTAATTATTCTCATCTAGTTTGTTACTGCAGTATAGTATCAGTATTGTATAAGCTGTGGTCAGTATGAACTCCAAGGCTAACTGACAAACTGAAAAGGCAGTTCTTCTCAGCAGTGGTGGAGTCTGTTTACGGTGCTACAACATGGACACTCACCAAAAGATTGGAAAGAAAACTAGACGGCACGTACACCCGTATGTTATGAACAGTGTTAAATATATCTTGGCAAGGTTATCCCACGAAGCAGCAACTTTATGGCAACCTACCTGCCATATCTACTACCATCAGGGAACGATGTTTACGATTTGCCGGTCACTGCCAGAGGAGCAAGCAAGAACTGGTGAGAAAAGGTATTGCTGTGGATTCCACAGCATGGGCACATGAGCATAGGACGGCGTAGATCCACGTACATCCAGCAAACTGCACATGATGCGAACTGTGATCCTGAAGATATGAGGAAGCTAATGGAAGACAGGGAAATCTGGAGAGAGAGATAGATAGATAAATAGAGAGAGAGTGATAGAGATTATATATATATATATATATATATATATATATATATATATATATATATATATATATAGAGAGAGAGAGAGAGAGAGAGAGAGAGAGAGAGAGAGAGAGAAAGATACAGAAAGATAGATACAGAAAGATAGAGACAGAAAGATAGAGAGAGAAAGATAGAGAGAGAGAGAAAGAGAGAGAGAGTCGCATTGATCCGGGCAAGGTTGGTTGGTTGGTTGTTTTACGGCATATCAACCTTTTTCAGGTTATTTAATGCCGAATCCAAAGATTTTGAAGAAAAATTTTTTCATAGAATATATTTGTTGTTTTCAAGTCGGTTTCTATTCAACCCATAGTTGGGACCCTAACAGGTACTACCACTCCGGGTCAGAGTGGACCTGGGAGCAATGGTAATTAAAGGGTGGCTCCACACTCCCCAAAGCCCGCAAGCTGGGGCCTCACCACTGGATATAGTTTAAGATCATATCCAGGACCCCCATTGAGGGACTTTTATCCTCTGCAGGAGGGCAGTCGGTGTATTCTAATGCCCCACCGACAGGGCCATCCAGGCAAGGAGCCCGACCAGATAAATAGATAGTTTGTTCCTTGCTTATCAGCTCATTTCCTATACACACCAGCTCATTTATGTTGGAATTTCGATTTCAAATAAACACACACGCTCATATATACATAAGTTCAAAGTTACTAAAATAAATTGAGCACTCTTCAGTTGACAGTCTCATATTTGGTATGTTTTTGCCCTATGAGCTGGATTTCCAGCATTTCTGAGAAACCACAGGTATTGATAGACGATCAACTAATGTACAGCATTGAGACAATACACACACATACACACACATATAATATTTATATATGACAAACAAATGACAAAATCTATATTCCAAATGTCAAGACGTTGATCATCTTACCGTTTATTCCATTTAGTAAGTTGACCTGCACAATTCTTGACGAACCTGTAAGATGGTCAACATCTTGAAATTTGGAATATAGATTTTTGTCATTTATTTGTTATATGCTCTGTAATTACATCGAGCTCCATAAATTAAAGGATTGGTATAAATAAAAGGTGAAATATAATTGAAGAAAAATTTCCACATAAATATAATAATATTTATATGTGATATTTATATATCTATAATATAAAGTTGAATGTGTGTGTGTGTGTGTGTGATCAGGAATAGGCTCCTGTATGGTTGACTATTATAGAAAACTGATCACATATAATGATAGAAGATGTATCGAGACACAGGAATGGGTATGTTTGATCTGGCAGAACAGTGGTTCATTGAAATTGTGGGGTCTGCGTTCACGCCTGGCCGCCATAGAATGGAAATAGGCACAAACTTTAATAAAGACTTTTCATATCTATCTGCGTAAGTATACTTTGATAATTATGTTTCAGTTTGAAGAAATATGGTATGATAAAATTATGGGGTGTACGTTCGCGCCCGGCCTCCATAGAATGGAAATATGTCACAAAGTTTAACAAGGTTTTTTTAATATAGATCCACAGAATATTGTGATAAGTGTTTCAGTGTGAACAGGTATGGTATAATAAATTATGGGGTTTATCTATTTTATTTTTACTTTCATCATATTTTGCTTTGGTTTTGATACCCTCCAAATTCGAAGCCATCTCTTTACAACCCTTCCTTTTCATAACCTATCATACTTTCATAAATCAGAGTCCATTTTCTGTAGGCTGTTTTTGAACCCAGTCAACAGCGGGTACTTTTGCTAGTAACATATATATATATATATATATATATATATATATATATATATATATATTATATACACACATAAAATATATACATATAATGTATATAATATGCATATATATTATAATATAGTATAAATTCCTTTATTTATGTAAACATTATTGGCTACATATGTGTATAACAAAAAAACTTAGAACAAAATAAAAGAAACAAACAAAATTTATGAGAGAATTGATTCCATCGTTTGGCATTTGGAATAGAATATATGTGTGTGTGTTAAAAAAAAATGAAACTTGAAGCGAGGTGGCTTAATACTTCGCCTTCAACTATGTCCTGTGGAAACAGTATGTCAAATATCCCAAGCATATTTTTTTTCTAAATAAGGCGTAAGTCTGGCAATGCATAGCCTTCTCAGCAGTATGCGATCCAATCACAGGAACCAATTACGCGAAGAACAAACAGGGGAGGGGAAAGAAGTATGTACATCGTACAAACGTCATTTTGCATAGGCATCAGTAATACTTGTAAAAACAAATCTGGACTGCTGAGTCACTTGTATGCCCACATCCGGGCACTTGCACCCTTCTAAGAATGACATCCTTCAGTTAAGAAGTGGGTATCAACATAAGATCCCTCCCTGCCGCCGCTCGTAGGGTTGAGCACTGTCGTTAGTGATATAACCAGCTATTACTATTATAAGCACGATGCAAAACTCGTTATAAATAAACAAATGAAACACTGTCTAGTGCAGGGGTTCTCAACCGGGGTCCACATGGACCCTAGAGGTCCATGGAATATTTCTGGGGGTCCACAGACAAAACATAAAACTTATCATAATTATTATAGTTGTTGTAGAATACTATATTTCCATTAAATTTGTTTTCATTTAAAAATAAAGCTTAATTATATAATATTTCTTTGATTATTAAAACCTCAAAATTTATATGAGTGAAAAATAGAAGATTATCTTATATGACCAATAGTTATGAAGGGGTCCACCAAGATAAAAAGAAGGGAAAAGGGGGTCCATGAGTAAAAAAAGGTTGAGAACCACTGGTCTAGTGGCTGTTTATAAAGGCATTAAGATATAGGTACTTATCTAGTTTACCATAATTTCTGGCAACTTCACATTGGCATCTTCTGGCCGGTTAGGTAAGATGCAAGAAGCTGCGATCAATCAATCAATCAATCAGCAGACGACAAGTTTCGATGAACGCGTGAAATTCATTAAATAATGAAAAAAAGTTTTAAAACTGAAAATGACTTTCAACATGTTATGTTAGCATGAAATCCCTCCCCTTCTGTCCATGTTAAGAATGGCTTTCTACATGAAAACCATTCTTAACGTAAAGAAAGGGGAATACAACATTTTGAATTAATGGTCTGCCAGTGTTTGCTTCAACATCTTCTGGCTACTTACGTAACCTGTTGGAAGATGCTGACACAAAGTTGCAGGAGATTCGGTCATAAACTGGATAAGTACCTAGACATCACTTTCCTACAGCACTCGACTCGTGGTTAGAATCACTGACTATCAATGAACTGGTTGTGGTTTCGATCCTGACTTGGGGTGAGTGATAGTCTAGCTGCACTGAAGAGTTGTGATACAGCAAAACAGTGTCTGTAGGTAACTACACATTTACATGTAGAGAAAAAAAGTATAAAAATGAACAATCGCAAAATATCGAAGACACAAAATGCTTTGGATTTGAATCCATTTTTTATATTTTACGATTGTCCATTTTTCCATTCATATTTTCTTCAAGTTCTTTTAGATTATATTCTCACATGAGTCTTACGTTATATTTTTTTTTTTTGGCAAGAAATTATTATTCTCACGGGAAGCTTGATTTAAGACTATGGAATCGGTATTTATTTCCTTCCCATAGTAGGAAGATTTGACTCAAGGTCAAAAAGGTGGGTAAGTGAAGCTGGTACCCTTAAAGGAGAAGCATTCTGGCCATCTAAAAATTGCTTGGACAGTCCCATCGGCATTTCCCAGTAGAGGAACCTCAGGCAGTAAGTAATTTACTTACTCCTTCCTCCTGAAAGCCGGGAAGTAAAGGCCTGGGAAAGATGACCTCCTAAGACTACACAGGACTCAGCCGCAACTTCAGTCAACAGGGAACATGTCATTTAAAAAATAGCCCATACTCTGCTAGCTTCAGAGCCCTAGTGAAAACAATGGACTTCTTCCGTCTGCAAACGATCTTCCACATATCAGGTTTCAGTATGGATCCAAGGTTGCTGTGCCGGCCATCTAAAGAGTTTTCTGTCTTCTCGATCGGCCCTAAGAAGTAATGTATTTGCTGCTATTGTTTATTTTGGGCATTTATTGTTTTGTCGCAGATAATCATACTACGTTCCCTCCCCCCTCCGCTAACCAATAAACTAAATAAAAAATCTAAATAAATAACAGAAATATTATTTTTTTATGGAAATTGCTCCAGACAAGGTGTGAAGCCACTTAATCTAAGGAGCTAACAGGAAAGAAAGGTGAAAGACAGGAGATGCCTATACACGTTGGTCTTTTCAAGTCTAAGGTTATAAATGTCCTGTCTTTCATCTTTTTTTCCTGTTAGCTCCTTAGATTAAGTGGCTTCACACCTTGCGTGGGCCAATTTCCATAAAAAATATTATTAAATTTGCGGTTCTTGGAAAGAAGCTACTGGAATAGGAACAGTGAGGTATCAAAACAAATTGATGAAGACCACTAGACCAACGAGTCAAACTAGCTGGAACAAAGGAAGCAATCAGACAATTCTGAAGAACACATACCATAATAGTATTTATAGAAAAGACTGAGACTAGCAACATCACGTCTGTGTGAGAGAGAGAGATTACAGAGAAGAAGACAAAGTGGGACCAATCAAATTACAGATACGTTTCTGCACCCTCAAATGGGATGAAGATTCACCGCCCAAATATGACAACGGTATGATTACCTCGTGATGATGACCGAGAAGATCGAAAATTTTCCAGATGGACATCAGCACAATGACCTTGGATCCATATTATTTCAACTACACATTAATACATGGAAGATGGTTTTCAGAGTTGAGAAGTTAATTAAAAAAGATACAAAATATTTTGTCACTTATGCATTACTGTCAAGGGAGAACATTTTTGGGTTCAGTTTGAAGAGTGCACATCAAGGGGAGACAATGCAATTTCAGGACCGAGATATTCAAAAATCTCAAACGTCAATAACAATGACATGAAATAAAACATTAATTATCTGAACATTTATTGAATTGAAAGCAATGTTTGATCTCAGAAAAGTTTTCGATGGGTAGCTATTCTGTGCAAATCCTGAAGATCAAGAGTTTTCGGAGAGTGTCTGTTCTGTATAAGTCTCGAACTTTATAATTTTGCAGGCAAAGAGCAAAAAACCTTCCTCGCGGGGACATAAAAATGTGCGAGAATGCTAAAAGATTCAATATTTTTATGGAGCAATTCTAATTTCTGATTGGTTGCTTACAGAACGTGGCTCCATTTGATTGGTCAGTTCTTATCGCTAGTGTCTATAAGTAAAACCTTTCAACTTTCTTTAATCATACCCTCATACATGTAAAAATATTACAACAGAATTAAAGTAAGATTAAGAAAATAAGTTTTTTTTTGGCATTAGCTATTTATAAGTTTTAAGTCATACACTTTGACAAGTTTAATTTATTTTGTGTAAGAATTTTTTTTTTAATTCTATTTTCTTAATTTTATTTTAATTCAATAAATGTCTTATTTTGTGTTATTGTAGTGTTGTAGAGATTTTCGGTAGTCTACCCTGATATATGCTCTTCAAATTGAAACCAAAAAAGTTCTCTTGTGATAATATTTTAACCCAAACATAGTCTTCACTCAAACTTGCCTTGTTATTTTATTTACTTCCTTTCCAGGAGGTTAGACACAAGGTCAAGTGTGAGTTTGATGAAATAGTTTCTCTGAAACGAACTGGATTGGAACTTAGCACACACAAGTTTTCAGTCCGTGTCGCTAACCACTTAGCCACCGTCATCCTTCCTTGCCTTGTTATATATATATAAATATATACACAGCACAATCAAATATATACATACAATAAAAATATACAAAGGAAGTTTGCTTATAAAATCTTATAAAATTTATAGATATTAACAACTTTATACAAAAATATTTAAAAAAACAAACAAAAAACAAACAAACAAGAGTTTTATACAAAAATATAAACATATTTTATGCTTTGCTGTAATGGCATTTTTATCTACACATTTTATGCAAATGATGATTTGAACAATAAGTGAAAAGTTTGGATCTTTCAGAATTCTTTAGATGAGGATTGCGGATTCGGATAATTCGTACTACTATTCTCATTTTTGATGTTATTCTCTACAACATTCCAGTTGATGTAACTTTTGACTTTCTTCAAGTAAATATCTTGAATTTAGAAATTTTTTTTTTTTTTTATATGGGGGTCATCATTTATCAAGGCCCGAAGGCCACTCAGGGATAAGGGTTATTGCGTGTACAGTAATCAATGAGATAGTATTGTAGTAATCATTAGTATTAGGGGTTTTGATAGAGTGTTTTACTAAAGGGGGCGATTTGTCAGGAGTTTGTTTATGTTGAACTTGAAGACGTCCAAGTTGTAGTCAGGTGGGAAACAGGCAAGCGGCAGAGAGTTCCACTGGAGTGCAGTTCTAAGAAAGAAGCTTTGCTCATGGAATCTACGTTTGGATTTAGGCACAGATAAAGAGTGGGGAAAATTATTGACAGTAGTTTCAGCCAGACGGGTGTTTCTCGTGAAAGGTTGGCGAGGGGGGACGAGGGATTGGAGCTCAGACGAGCACCTGCCATATAAAAAAATATCTCTTGCTTTCCTCATTCTGTCCTTTAGTTCTCACATTCCATTTAGAGATGCTTTTGACAAAGGGGAAATAAATGCCATTTTCTGGGTTGGAATCTATCGATGTAACATTTATTGTTCGCTAGATTCTGAACTTGAAGTAATACTGTTTTTAAAGCTCCTTACATTAAGTGGCTTCATGTTTGGCACAATTTCTATAAAAATAATTTTTTTTAATTGAACTCTTTATTTAATCCATGTGGAGTGAGGGGGAATTGTTCTCGTTCTATCAGCCATAACTGAGTAAAAGTCTTAAATAAATCATTTTTATTCTTAGTATTGTTAATAGTAAGGATTGAACTATCTGGACACATGACGCAGCGGATAAAAGTGTTAAGTTCTCAGTGACAGTCTTTTGGAAATCCTATAGGCTATATATTTAGTAAGAATAAAAAATTTAAATGATTATTTAAGACTTGTATCCGGCTATAGCTGACAGGACAAGAAGAATCTAACCTGCGGAGTATATTAAAAGTTCAATATAAAATTTCTCAATTCCGACAAGATGCACCTGCAGATGGTTAGAGGTTACATCGGCTGAAACTTTGTAAGAATAAAGTCCAAGATGAGAATAGTTTGAATACTACGAAAAATGAGATTTTGTAATTATCAGTTTCGTTAAATTTTTTGTTTCATTCAATTTTTTTTTATGCACACACACACACACACACACACACACACACACACACACACACACACACACACACACACACACACATTAATTAATAAGTTCAAATGTATTGAACTAAAAAAAAAAAAAAAAAAAGAAAAAAAATCAATATCTTTTGAAAAGTGTTCAATACATATGTAGGACTTCTAAAATATTCAGAAAAATCCCTACACGGATCAATCTACATTTTGACGATGTTAACCGTCTCGTTAGGGGTTCAATAATCAAAAAATCAAGGTTATTGAACCTCTGACAAGGCGGTTAACATCGGCGAAATGCAGATTGATCCGTGTAGGGACTTTTCTAACGTTTATATAATTTTACTAATTATTGCAGGTTAATAACTTGCAGAGGTGAAGCAACCAACAAAGTTTTAATGAGATCCATACAAGACTACTCAATACCGAAGTAGGGCAAGATATACTTGCACTTTACTTTTGTATATGCAATATCGCCTAAAGAGGTCTCTAGCTTTTTTCTACGCACATCTTATCTTCCTTTCAATAATATTATTTAAACTCATTCCCTTTTCCTTGCACCCATTTGTGAATTATTCCACGGATTACTGCCTTTTGGATTACTTTGGGCCATCTTCCAATTACGCGATTCCCTTGGATTTTACTTGTAGAAATGGAAACTTAACCAACTTTTTGGGATTTTGATTTTTCGACTTTACCATTATTGGATATTTTATCCTTCATCAGACTATCCATTCACCTTTTTCTTTCCCCTATTACCTCTGTTTCACTATTTGTTACCAACTAAGATCTATGACTTACTTGTGGTTTCATTAAATACTTTTGCAAGCAAAATCCGATCCTGCATTTTGCTAATCTGATGAGAAGGAAAGTATTTCTTCGAAACTCCGCAGATTAAGGACTATCCACTTATTTTGTGCTTTCTTTTTAAAATTAAATATGTTTTTAATTCTTTTTCAAAGTGTTTTTTAACATGTTTTATTAACTACTTGTTCTTATATATATATATATACACACACACACAGAATATCTGACAAAACAGGTTGGACAATTTCGTCTGTATCTGCCGAAACAAACTAATGTTCAGCAGTCACTAAAGGTAAAAAAAATAAATAAAATAAACATTATATATATATATATATATATTAGTGGAGGATCCGTGTCTACTTTGTGTGTAAACAAATAAGTGCAGAATTAGTCTCTGAGAAAATAAATACAATAGAATATAGAAATCTATAATTCAATGCCTTATTTTTGGTTAGACATTTAGAAACACATATTAGTATATTATTCTTTTTCTATTGTTTTTTTTTTCATTGGAAAAGAAAAGGAAAAAATAATATTCTAATATTTGCAGTAGTGATGGGACGATTCCAATATTTTTCAGGATTCCGATACAATTCTTGATTCTGTTCTAAATTCCAATTTCGGTTCTTTTAAAATCTCTGAATATTGAGAGTTGTTTCTTTTTTTCTTTTGTCTTGATTATCCTAAAAGCCTATGTAATATATGCATATATTTTGACAAGCTTAAAAAAAAAAATACATGTGTGCAGATGATGCATAAATTTGCATTTTACTGGTAATTTAAAATCAATGAATATTTATCATTTCATCATTAATACCAGCAATATATTATTAAGTTAAATTTAATTATATATATATATATATATATATATATATATATATATATATATATATATATATATATTATTATTATTATTAAGATTAAAAAAAAAAACAACAAGCAAACAAACAGAGCAATAAAGAAATCGTTTTTGGAATCAGAAATTAGGCACAGATTTTTCCAATTCTAATACTGATTCTTATACACCAAAAACATCCTATTTTTTAGATTCCAGATTCCGATTAATCGCTCCAACACTAGTCCACAGACTAATAAACAAGGCAGTGAGGTGTTGATTTCTGTATTCTGTTATTTTTATTTTCTCAAAGACTGTTTCTACATAGACATACACGCATATAATCTGTTAATTCTTGAGTCTTGTGTAATTGTGAAGCAAAGGTTGCGTAATTTCCAACTACACCTCTCCTCTATCAGCACTGCTTTATTCCAGTGGCAAGAAGTCCAAGACGACTCGAAACAATGCCGAGATAATCAGAGAGCACATACAGCAACTGGTATTCAAAAAAAATAATAATCCATTATTTTAGTACTGACCAGGTTTAACGTTGCTTAACTTTGGTGATATAACAAGAATCGGTGTTTCAAACTTGATTTTGCTGTATCACAAATATGACATGAATATATAGAATGTAAAAAAAAAAAAAGAAAAAAAGAAAAAAGAAAAAACAAAGAAGAAGGAAAGAAAAATTGATCAGAATGTTCAATTATTGAAGTAGGGAGTCCAAACATATTTATTTGAATAGATTCCGACTGGATGATATGAATGAACCTTTGGTTCAACAACGGGTCCTCCAAATCGATTCTTATGGATCTAATCAGAAAGGATTGATAATCCTCAGCGTTTCACAAAACAAATACACCAACATAGAAGAAAGAGTTACATCCTACCGCAGTTTCACGAAAAGGATCAACTGGTTGAGTATGCATCATTTGCATAAAGTAAGAAGATCTTAATCAGCAGTCATCGTTTTTCTTTACAAGGAAGTCACTGCTTATCAAAGCCCAAAGGCAACTCAAGGATAAAGCTCAATGAGGTGGTCGGTGATACAACACTGTAATGATCGGTTGTGATGGAAATTGGGTAAAATTTGATTATTTAAGGGGACAGCTCCACAAGAACTTGTTTACATTGGGCTTAAAGACGACCATGTTGTAGTTAGCTGGAAAGCAGCCATGTGGTACAGAATTCCATAAACGGGCAGTTCTAAGAAAGAAACTTTCTTCATGGAATTTGCGTTTAGTTTTAGGCACACATAGAGAATAGGAGAAATTGTTGACAGTTGTAACTAAACTAGTATTACAAAGCAGTCACTCCTTATTAAGGCTCAAAGGTCGCTCAAGGATAAAGGTTAATGAGGTGGTTGGTGAAAGATTTTTGACCAGAGTGATGTAAGTATCTCTGATTGTATATGTTCGTTCAACATAATACCATTACTGTCATTACTTCCTCTTTTTGGAAAGTAGTGTAGTATATGTTTGACATATATACGAGGGGCGTTCCAAAAATAATGCCTTCTATTTTTTTTATTCCGCCCGAATGGATCAGATGCGACTGCAAATTGCATTGTTATGATGACTGAACTTATGCATTCATGACCTGAAAGTTTCATCTCTCTGTTGCAAATACTGACAGTGTGAGACTCTTAGAAAGCAACCCCTGCCATGGACGCATGTCAGAAGTAGAGCTGCGTCATTGAATTCCTGGTAAAAGTGCATTGATGGTGGTGGTGGTGACTATGTAGAAAAATAAATTCTGGAGCACAAAAGGTCGCTCGTTTTAAACGTACCACTCTCGTTTTCGTAACTCTTCAATTTTTTGAGCTTTAAAAAAAAAAAAAAGGAGGCTTTACTTTTGGGACTATTTTTGTACAAGCAAAAATTGAAACCAGAGTGATGCAAGTATTCATCTAGAAACTTAACCTTGTCACCAAAGTCTATGTCATTGTTGAGATCGCTTTTTCCATGTTTCTGGTCTTGTGCAGTTCTAGGAGGTCCACCTTCCCAGACTTTGCCTTTTTTCCCTTTGCAAAGGGATTAATTTATTGATAATCGCCTCCCCTGCCTGGGAATGCCGATGGCACTGCCCAGGTATTTATTTATTTTTTGCAAGCCAGAGTGCTCTTCCTCTAGTGTGCAGGCTCTTCCAATCCCACTTTCTGACCCTTGTGTCACATCATCCTGCTGTGGGAGGAAGATAAATTGTAAATGATGGATTGAAAATAAAATTCTAAATCATTGTATTTATAGCGCAATTTATAATGGACTGAATTTTTTAAACTTAAATTTGAATGGGAATTTGTGCTCATTTTTTAGCATCCTTTACAATATTTTATGCAAATAGTGAATTATGGAAAGTCTAAAGTTGTAAAACATGAGGCTTCCCCTGCATGCATATTTCTAAAAAGTTGTATCACTGATCGTATTTATTCATTCACCACAATACCATCCTCCTAGGCATTATCTCCTCTTTTTGGGAGATAGTGTAATATATGTTCGCTTGTCATATATATACTATCAAAATTTATGACCGGAACGGTGTAAGTATCTTTGATTGAATTGAAATCCACATTAATCATAGACCGTTAGGTTCATATTATGATTTATGATTGAATTTTTAAATTTACATTTGAGTGGGAATCGGCGCTAGATTAAATTTGAGTATTCTTCAAGCAATTTTATATGGATAGTGAATTACAGAAAGTTCCAAACTCACAAAACGCGAGACTTCCCTGCATGCATCATTCCAAAAACTTATGAACATTCTTTTTTACAAAAAAATAATTTTAAAATGCAAATGTTAAAAAAAAAAAATTGGTAAGGATAAAATTCTTTGTTAAAAAAATAACAAAAACTCTTGCTTGTTTGTATATATATGTTGTGGAAGAAATTTGATGAAATATTATGAAATTCTTAATGATTGTCCATTTCCGAAAAATCAATGGCAGCGTACATAGTTTCTTCTACCTTCACAGGTTTTGGATTTTTTTTGTCACCTTTCTCGAGGAAATCAAGGTCAGCATACATCAATTCTTGGTTACCGTCAGTCTGGAATGATAATCAAACCATGTGATTATAATGAATAGAAAATGTTCTAGATATGGGGTGAGACTAACCTGTAATAAATTTATTCCAGTTTAAAAGTTTTATTTATAAAAATAAAATTTGAATCATAGAAAACAGAAAGACTTTCTATGAATAAAGTTTTTATTACAGAAACAAAAATTAAATTATAGAAACAACATTTTAATTATAAAACAATTTTTTAATCATAAAACAAAATTTTAATTACAGAAACAAAGTAATTTTTAATTATAGAAAATACAATGTTAATTATATAAACAAATTTTAATTATAATAATATTACTTTGCTTTTATAAAACAACCTTTTAATTGTAAAAAAATAAATTTTTAATTATAGAAACAATTCTATTTATAAAAATAAAATTTTAATTATTAAAGCAAAGTTTTAATTATAGAAACAATTCTATTTATAAAAATAAAATTTTAATTATTAAAGCAAATTTTTAATTATAGAAACAATTCTATTTATAAAAATAAAATTTTAATTATTAAAACAAATTTTTAATTATAGAAACAAAATTTCAATTACAGTAAAAAAAAAGCGTTTATTATAGACAAAAAATTTTAATTCTAAAAACAAAGTTTTTTACAGAAACAAAATTTTAATTCTAGAAAAAGTAAATTCATATCATAGAAACAAAGTTTTATACCTTATTTTGTTTCATCTCAAGATTTTCATAAATATCTTTTGTTGAATCAGGATCTAAAAGAAGAAAAAAAAAAATGAACATTTTTTTTTATAAGAGATTTATTTAAAAGACTAATGAGGTTTGCCTCTCCTTGTCCGGTCATAAAATACACTTAAATATATTTTAATTCATACAGATTTCGTATTTCAGAGCAAATTATTTATTGAATATTACATTGTGCCTAACATATAGTACTCATTTCAATAGCAGAAAAAATGACTTGGGTGCCATCAGATAGAATTGAAACCAAAACATTTAGCACTTCAGCTGTTTTGCCTACCGTTTTAGCTATTGACAGATAGATAAGAAACAATTGAAATTAAACCACTTCAAGTCATGATATAATTTTCGCATGCGCAGAAATAATAGAAATATGCCGGCAAGTTGAAATGAACATTTTGTATTTCAACTTACCGACATATTTCTATATGTGTTATTCATAAATCCAAACAAAGATTTTACTTGCTCTAAACTATTGTTGGTGTATAATTACTATTTCCTGTTAATTTCAGTGTTGTGTGACCAGTTGTTTATGAGTTTAACGGTTGAATATTTTCACACAGGCACACACACACATACATACACCTAATGTTTTATTTATTTCGAAAAATAGTTTTTATTTACCAAAAAAAAACTAATAAAAGATCTTTTATCTTTTGACTAGGATCAAAGCGTAGGATCTGTTCTGTCACCAAACTTCTAAATTGCAGCAATTTCTAGTTTTGTCACTACGTAGAATCCTGTATTTAGCGGAGCTGTAATTTTTCCATATTAAGAATTCTTTTTGTTCCTAACTCTGGCCTTGCGAGGAGGCCAGTAAATAGAGACTAACGATTAATAGATAGTTTGAAAAGCTGAGAAAAATGAGAAGGGAAGTAACTGTGGTTAGGAGTTATTCCCCTTTGTACTTCATATCTATTTGTGAAAAAATATTACTATTACAAGCTTGCCTTTTTTCTGTTGTTCTTGGCCTTCGGGCCAGGATCAAAGTGTAGTATCTGTTTCGGCAGATACTGCAAGCAAAGACCATATGTGGGGGCAACCCCACATATAAGACCTTGGTCAATGTAGGGGCAACCCTTCATACCAATTGTCACCATCCAGCTCCCCTACTTTCCGGGGAGCTGGTCCCCATTTCATTCCTCACATTAAAAATCGGCCTTGTGCCTAATTTGCTCGGTGGAGGAGCAAATAAACACCCTGTTGTTCTTGGCCTTCGGGCCGGGATCAAAGTGTAGTATCTGTTCTGCCGATGCTGCACTTAAGATCATTTGTACCAGTCAATGGAGGGGAAACCCTCTATACTGGGACAATTATTATTTTTGGTAACCAGAGTGAGAGTGCCCCCTTTTTGCCTACTTTTAGGGGAGCTGGTTTTTACCCCACATTAAAAATGGCCTTGCACCTAATTTGCTTTGGTGGGGAAGCAAATAAATACATTAAAAAATATTACTAATACATTAATAATAAACTTGGACGTAGTGAACCTAGGACCAAAGTCTATATCTATGAGTAAGGCACTAAGGCAGTTCTTATTTTGGTTTAATCGAGTGCCCCCTCTCTCTCTCTCTCTCTCTCTCTCTCTCTCTCTCTCTCTCTCTCCAAAAAAATAAATAAAAATAAAATAAAAATAAATAAATAAATAAAAAAAATAAAATAAAAATAAAAACATTTAATCGAACTTTTTCCTCGTGGGAAAACACGCAAGTAAGAACTAGTGGGCTCGAGGAAGTTTGAGACTAGAAAATGTTTATAATATTTCGTTCATTGTAGCAGTTTAAAAATGAAATTGGAATTTGAAAATTAAGAAACCAATACAATGTAAATCATTTTTTTAATAGACATTTATTTATTTATTTATTTATTTAAAAGTTAAAAAAAAAAGAAAAATTATAAAAAAAAACAAAAAAACTGGCGCTGTTTTACAGACTGTCACAGTGTAGAGGGAAACAACTCTCGTTTACTAAAAGATTCGTTCATTTTGACTGTTATCCAGTGCCACTTTGTTACATTAAAAAAAAAAAATCATCGCAGCTTTCTTTTCTTTTTTTTTCTTTTTTTTTAATGTTTTGATTTAATAAAAAAATATCGCGTCTTAAATTATGGATGAAAAAAAAAAAAACGAATCTTTTAGTAAACGAGAGTTGTCTCCCTCTGCGCAATGACAAACTGTAAAACAGCGCAAAAATACTGAGAAATCCACCTAATATATGTTACCATGACAACAGTATTTTGTATAATTTTTTATTTTAAAGTCATTATCAAACTTTCACATACTTAGATGTCAGCTCGCCGCCATTTTTCTTGTTTGTACCTAACGCTCGACACTACACGTTTTTCGAACCGATTAAATGTTTTAAAGTGAGTAAAATCGTTTTAAAGTGACCAAAATCTTTTCCAGTTAGGTAGAAGAGTAAATTATCTTGCCTTTGCTAACATTTATTTGTTATATATTTAAATTTTTACCACTTATCTCTGAATTGTAAAATAAGCCCTATTTTTTTAATAGACATTTAATTTAAAAATTGCTAAATGTTTACTTTAACTACAACGGAACAGCGACCAATAATTTTTTTTTTTTGGGGGGGGGGTGTATTTGAGGTTGCTGACAACGAATCTGATAATCAAACCCATCGCAGTAGTGTTTTCTTAAATGATGCGCATGCGTGTAGTAAAGTGACTTGTCACATCGTGGAGGAATCTTTAGCGAATATTTGAAATAACAAGAAAGTTTTCAAAAAAAAAAAATGTGGTTCATGTTTTTGTGTTGTTACATAGTTTTACGACCTCACCCCCCCCCCAATGTAAACAGAATTTTTGTGAAATATTAAACGGTTCTTCTGCTCGGTTAATGTCGGTGCGTTACTTACGGAAAAACGGTTAATTAAACTGCAGAAGCATCCGTTAAAAACTATACAATTGAATACTCCCTCAAAAAAATAAAAAAAAGAACAAAAAACATAAAATATGTTTTTGTAAACCGCTCATAAAAACTTCTTTCTGACAGCATTATTTTTATTAAATTAGGTGAAAATTATTTTTTTTATTTAATGAAAAGTATTTCTTGTAATTTAAAATGTCTGCCATGTATTCATGCGCCTTGTGCAACGCCACGTGACTACGTGCGTGCACACATTTCAGTAAAAAAACGATCGTGCATTAGCGTTAACAGTAAATTTGTGACGAGTTTATCAAATTCGTTGCCAGCGACCCTGAAAACCCCTAAAAAAACAAATTTTATTAGTCGGTGTTCCGTTGTAGTTTAAGTAAACATTTAAACTAAAAATTTTTAATTAACTTAGTTTTGATGCTATTTGTCTTCAACAGTTTTTATTTTTCACCAGAAAAGCAAAATTTGCGTGATTGTTCTTTTTCTTTTTTTCTTCAAATATTCCAACCAGAAGAATCATGCGAGAATTGCATGAAATAAATTAGAGATTTTTTTCCATTGATGTAAGCGCTGTGTAAATTTAAATTTGTAAGCTAAAAAGTCAACTGCTGAAATTACCTAGAGCACTTCCGCTATTGCATTTTGGGAGTTGCATTGAACGTTTGCCCCCCCCCCCCCCCGCTTTTTTTTGTTTTAAATGACATATGACGCGCATTGTCTTATTAAAATCATACAAAATTAAGACACACTTTTTCAGTTTCCATCTTTAAAGTCGTGTTGAATGCCCCAATTCAAGGGAACTTTCCCACCTTATCCAGCAGAGGGCATTATCAGGAACTCATGTTTTCTGTGACCGAATCCCCATTGTGGGGAGCTTGAATTAATTTCCAGTCGGGATAAGAAATAACTCGGTATAAGAAATAACTGATTCGGCACAATTTCTGATATGAACTCCCTTTTATGGCAAAGTGTAATTCACTATTTCAAATTCCTGATTTGCCTCGGTCAAGGAGGATGGATTACTTGAAAAATTGGCATGCAAAAGCGCATCACATGTAATCACAGACAGAATCGAGAAATCCATTCAAAGTGTCTTGCAAATTTCGTGTCCTTTATGGCCTATCTCCTACGTGAAATTCACACAAAAGCACACAGATTTTTTTTTAATGCTTTTGATTTTAAATTTTTGAATAAATAATGTTTTTGATTTTAAATATTTAAATAAATAAATGTTTATTTAAAAAAGAAATTCGGCACTTGTGCACTACTAAGATGGAATCACTTTTTTTTAATTTTCAGTTGGGACATGGGGAGAGTGCATAGCAGGGGCAGACAAATGCAATTTTAGGTTCAAATCGAAAATTAATGTTTTTTTTTTCTTTTTTAATGTGTGTGTGTGTGTGTGTGTGTGTTTTATTTTTTTTTTAGAAAGTGATTTTTTAAATAAATATAAGAAACTTATCATGACACAAAATAAAGTTTTTTTTTTTGGGGGGGGTACTTGTGCATAATTTGAACTAGGCGTAACTCAACGTCCGATCGGTGTTGCTTGGAGCATGACGTTAACGATCGAGCTTTGCCGATTATGAAAGCGCGTAACAAACGCTGTTAAAAAAATGAAAGGCACAAAAAGAACATAATTCTAACAGAAGAAATAAACCAAAAAACAACGACCTACTGTAACAATTTTTTTTTTTGTAATTTATTTATTTTTTTTTTACTGTAATTTGTTTTGTTTTTTGTCCAATGAAAAAGTTCAAAACAAAACAGATAAACAAAGTTTTTTTTTTTTTTTAAGTTTCTGTGTAACAATTAAAGAAACTTTTTTTTTATTTTCAAGAGAAAAGGTTAATAAATTTTTTTTTTTTTTTTCGGTAATGGTGGAGGTTAAGGAGGGGTGACTATTCCGAAAGCTGTTCTTAACATAAGTAGGTTGGGGGTGCATTGCATGCGCATGCATCTCTACCCACATCCATTCTTCTCTGATCTTCTTTTGGCGATGATGCAATTCTCACCACAGGAAACGCAGTTTTTTTGGGGGGGGGGGAGTCAGCAATTAATTTTTTTTTTCTTAACAATATGAAACTATTGGTTCCGGCTTCAAATATTTTTCCAAGCTGGAGATATTCATTTTTTTTTGTTTATACAGTTTTCAGAAAAGGGCTGTTACAGGTATGTGCTGCTTAATGAATTCAATGATTTTGATTTCCTTCCAATTTTTGTTTCGAAAAGTTCGTCTGCTACTTTGCAATGCACATTACAATCAAACCCGAGCGCATATGTTCTGAGCAAAGCCGATCGGACCAATGACCATACCCACCGAGATATAGATATATATCTCGGTGGCCGTAATCGGACATTGTTACGTCTGGTTCCAATTGTGCACAAGTGACGTTTTTTTTTTTTTTTTTAACACCAAATAGATGTTATAACATTTCTAAATTTTTGAGATGAGGATTGGTAATTTGAATTCAGCGGACTTCTATTCTCATCTTTGCGTGATGAAAATTACACTCAAGACGAGAACAGTAGTCCGATGAATTCAAATTACCAATCCTCATCTCAAAAATTTAGAAATGTTATAACATGAAAAATATGAAAAAATATAAATATGAAAAATAGATATTTTTAAAATTTTTAATAAAACATGAACATAAAGGTTTTTGGAACACATTTCTGGAATTATAATAAATATAAGATACTTAGAACACAATTTTTTTTTTTTTGTGTTTCTGTTTAACAAAATAGATATTTTTTTATTTTTTATAAAACATGATTATGAATTATTGAAATGTCTATTTTGTTTAAAAAAACCCAACAAAAAACAAAAACATCAGTTTTGTGTTATTATAAATTTCTTATATTTATTTGAATTCCAGAAATGTGTTAACTAAACTTTATGTTCATGTTTTATTAAAGATTAAAAAAAATGTCTATTTTGTTTTTAAAAAACTATTTTGTGTTATTGTAAATTTCTTATATTTATTAAAAAGACAAATCTTTCTCAACAAAAAAAACAAAACAAAAAAACAAAAAAAAACATGCATTAATAAATAAAACACAGATTTATTTTCGATTCGGTCCTGAAATTGCATTTGTTTGCCCTTACTACGCACTCTTCCCATATCTCAACAGAAAACCAAAAAAGTGATTCCATCCTAGTAGTGTAGAAGTTCCAAAAATTCTGCATTGTATTCACTTCTAAACTTCCAATTCAAATTTACACAATGCTTACATCAATGAAAAAAATAGAAGATTTTTTTTTTTTACTTACTTGGTTTAGGTTTAGGTTTAGGCTTAAGCGGCACAGGAGGGTTTTTTTTAACAACTTTCTTTTTCACTGCAAATAAAGAATAATGAAACTGAAATTTGAAATGGTATGATAACACATCACTTAATCATAGGAGATAATGCCTGGAAGGATGGTATCATAGTGAACGAACATGTAGCTGAAGAATATTGAAAAAAAAAAAAAAACCCTCAAATAACATCATAGCACATCATTTATTAATGGGAGATAATGCCCGGGAGGGTTGTATCATCATTATGAACGATATTACGTAAGATTTTATGATGAATCTAATAGATTTTGCTATGAAGTGTTTGTATCTATTAGATTCATCATAAAATCTTACTCATGAAAAGTTGTGTTAGATCTTAGTACAGGGTTTTGTTTTCTATTGCATCCATAGTAAGCAATACTTGGAATCTATAGTGAGCCCATAATGACTGACTGACTAAGTTTGAACCATGTCAAGTGTTTAGAGAGAGGGAGAGAAAGGGGGAGATAGATAGAGAAAGATTGAGATAAAGAGAGAGAAAGAGGGATAGAAAAGAAGAGAAAGATAGAGAAAAAAAGAGAGAAAAAAAGAGAGAAAAAATCGAGAGGGAAAAATTGTCAGATTGAGAGAGGGAGGGAGGGAGGGAGTGTGAGAGAGAGAGAAAGAATGAAAATGACGGAGAGAAAGAGAAGGGAGGGAGAGAGAGAGAAAGAGAGTGAAAGGGAGAGATAGACAATATAGAGAGAAAGAGAGTGAAAGGGAGAGATAGAAAATAGAGAAAGAACGATTGAGATAGAAAAGAAAGGAAGAAAGACAGAGAGAAAGATTGAGAGAGAGAGACAGAGAAAGAGGGACAGAGAAAGAAAGAAAGAAATAGAGAAATAAAAGAGAAAGAGGGACAGAGCGAGAGAGAAAAACAGATTGAAGGCGAGAGATTGAGAGAGAAAGAGAAAAATTGCCAATTTGAGGGGGGGGGAGAGAGAGAGAGAGAGAGAGAGAGAAGATCCCACAATATATTCTAAAAGTATTTCAAATGAATCAACTCACCTTTGTTATCAGAGGTAAGCTGATCAACATTTGCATATAAGGAATTATTTCCATCCAAAACTGAAAAAAAAAAAAAAAATTTAAATTATTTTTTAAGTGGAATATGTTAATTATGAGTGCTAAATGCATAGAAATTCCATAATTCAGAAACTTAATAAACGCTGAAAAAATATAAAATTTTTAAAACAAACTTCTAGTAATATTGAACACTAACAAGTTTTACTTTTTATTAATATCAATAACATTGTGGAGTCTGCATTCTATTATATAAAGGGCAGAATGAGAAATATATTTAACCAACAAATATGTTTTGATAAAGCTGATATATTTTATAAAAAGAAAATGTGTTTTACTTTTAATTAATACCAATCATATTGTGGGGTCTGCATTCTTTTGTATAAAAGGAAGTTGTCTGTACGTATGTTCAGCTAAAAGTAAAAAACTACAAAACAAAGATGGAACCATGACACTTATTATGTGTAATTAAAATTTTTGGAACAAGTGCTCGTCTGAACTCCAATCTCTGGCCCCCCTTCGCCAATCTTTCACGAAAAACACCCGTCTAGATGAATCCACTGTGAAAAATTTCCCCCACTCTTTATCTGTGCCTAAATCAAAACGTGGATTCCATGAACAAAGCTTCTTTTTTAGAACTGCACGCCTATGGAACTCTGTTCCGTCTGCCTGCTTCCCACCTGACTACAACTTGGATGTCTTCAAGTCCAATGTTAACAAATTCCTAATGAACCGTCCCCTTAAGTAAACACTTTCAAATCTCCACACTAATGTACTGTACTTGCAATAACCCTTATCCCTGAGTGACTTCCGGGCCTTGATAAGTGGTGACCACCGTGTAAAAAAAAAAAAAAGATTTCGGGAAACAAGCGATCATTGATTCAGTTCTAGTATAATAAGAAACAACTAGCAGGAACCGTGGAAATTCCACAGAATGAGAAATATATTTAATCAACAAATATGTTTTGATAAAGCTGATAAGTTTCTGGAGAGTGCAAAACATTACTTTTTTTTAAATAACACACAGTAAATGTAAGTTTATTGACATTTCTATGAAATAATATCCATCGTATATCAGATATCATCATTATCATGCAGCCCATCAGTGTTGATGATGACTAGTCATGGCCTCGGTGCTTTATCTCTCGGTGTTGGCATAATCTTCTTTCGGTGTGAAACGTCCGGTCATAGGCACTGCATATGTGTTGTCGATAGTGTCTCAGCTCTAAGGCTTCTCCAATCTTTCTTATTTCTTCCTTCTCTTTGTGGAGACTGTTCCGCCAGCTACTCCTTTCTTTGGCTTGTTCCTCCCAACTCTTGATATTCACCACCTTCAGGTGCCGCTTTGTTACATCTTTGTAGCGATATTGTCTCATTGACTACAGTACACTCTTTAACTCTTATCCTTGAGTGACCTCTGGGCCTTGATAAGTGGTGACTACTTTGTAAAAAAACAAAAAAAAAGTGATAAGTGATCAATTCCCTTTTGTATATTCTAATCTTTGGCCAGATATTTATTGGATTATTATTATCACAGATATTTATTGGATTATTATTATCACAGATATTTATTGGATTATTATCATCACATATATTTATTGGATTATTATTATCACAGATATTTATTGGATTATTATTATCACAGATATTTATTGGATTATTATCATCACATATATTTATTGGATTATTATTATCACATATTTATTGGATTATTATTATTATCACAGATATTTATTGGATTATTATTATCACAGATATTTATTGGATTATTATCATCACAGATATTTATTGGATTATTATTATCACAGATATTTATTGGATTATTATTATCACAGATATTTATTGGATTATTATTATCACAGATATTTATTGGATTATTATTATCACAGATATTTATTGGATTATTATTATTATCACAGATATTTATTGGATTATTATTATCACAGATATTTATTGGATTATTATTATCACATATTTATTGGATTATTATTATTATCACAGATATTTATTGGATTATTATTATCACAGATATTTATTGGATTATTATCATCACAGATATTTATTGGATTATTATTATCACAGATATTTATTGGATTATTATCATCACAGATATTTATTGGATTATTATCATCACAGATATTTATTGGATTATTATCATCACAGATATTTATTGGATTATTATCATCACAGATATTTATTGGATTATTATTATCACAGATATTTATTGGATTATTATTATCACAGATATTTATTGGATTATTATTATCACAGATATTTATTGGATTATTATCATCACATATATTTATTGAATTATTATTATCACATATTTATTGGATTATTATTATTATCACAGATATTTATTGGATTATTATTATTATCACAGATATTTATTGGATTATTATTATTATCACAGATATTTATTGGATTATTATTATTATCACAGATATTTATTGGATTATTATTATTATCACAGATATGTATTGGATTATTATTATCACAGATATTTATTGGATTATTATTATCACAGATATTTATTGGATTATTATTATCACAGATATTTATTGGATTATTATCATCACAGATATTTATTGGATTATTATTATCACAGATATTTATTGGATTATTATTATCACAGATATTTATTGGATTATTATCATCACAGATATTTATTGGATTATTATCATCACAGATATTTATTGGATTATTATCATCACAGATATTTATTGGATTATTATCATCACAGATATTTATTGGATTATTATCATCACAGATATTTATTGGATTATTATTATCACAGATATTTATTGGATTATTATTATCACAGATATTTATTGGATTATTATTATCACAGATATTTATTGGATTATTATCATCACATATATTTATTGGATTATTATTATCACATATTTATTGGATTATTATTATTATCACAGATATTTATTGGATTATTATTATTATCACAGATATTTATTGGATTATTATTATTATCACAGATATTTATTGGATTATTATTATTATCACAGATATTTATTGGATTATTATTATCACAGATATTTATTGGATTATTATTATCACAGATATTTATTGGATTATTATTATCACAGATATTTATTGGATTATTATTATCACAGATATTTATTGGATTATTATTATTATCACAGATATTTATTGGATTATTATTATCACAGATATTTATTGGATTATTATTATCACATATTTATTGGATTATTATTATTATCACAGATATTTATTGGATTATTATTATCACAGATATTTATTGGATTATTATCATCACAGATATTTATTGGATTATTATTATCACAGATATTTATTGGATTATTATCATCACAGATATTTATTGGATTATTATCATCACAGATATTTATTGGATTATTATCATCACAGATATTTATTGGATTATTATCATCACAGATATTTATTGGATTATTATCATCACAGATATTTATTGGATTATTATTATCACAGATATTTATTGGATTATTATTATCACAGATATTTATTGGATTATTATTATCACAGATATTTATTGGATTATTATCATCACATATATTTATTGGATTATTATTATCACATATTTATTGGATTATTATTATTATCACAGATATTTATTGGATTATTATTATTATCACAGATATTTATTGGATTATTATTATTATCACAGATATTTATTGGATTATTATTATTATCACAGATATGTATTGGATTATTATTATCACAGATATTTATTGGATTATTATTATCACAGATATTTATTGGATTATTATTATCACAGATATTTATTGGATTATTATTATCACAGATATTTATTGGATTATTATTATTATCACAGATATTTATTGGATTATTATTATCACAGATATTTATTGGATTATTATTATCACATATTTATTGGATTATTATTATTATCACAGATATTTATTGGATTATTATTATCACAGATATTTATTGGATTATTATCATCACAGATATTTATTGGATTATTATTATCACAGATATTTATTGGATTATTATCATCACAGATATTTATTGGATTATTATCATCACAGATATTTATTGGATTATTATCATCACAGATATTTATTGGATTATTATTATCACAGATATTTATTGGATTATTATTATCACAGATATTTATTGGATTATTATTATCACAGATATTTATTGGATTATTATTATCACAGATATTTATTTGATTATTATTATCACAGATATTTATTGGATTATTATTATCACAGATATTTATTGGATTATTATTATCACAGATATTTATTGGATTATTATTATTATCACAGATATGTATTGGATTATTATTATCACAGATATTTATTGGATTATTATTATCACAGATATTTATTGGATTATTATTATCACAGATATTTATTGGATTATTATTATCACAGATATTTATTGGATTATTATTATTATCACAGATATTTATTGGATTATTATTATCACAGATATTTATTGGATTATTATTATCACATATTTATTGGATTATTATTATTATCACAGATATTTATTGGATTATTATTATCACAGATATTTATTGGATTATTATCATCACAGATATTTATTGGATTATTATTATCACAGATATTTATTGGATTATTATCATCACAGATATTTATTGGATTATTATCATCACAGATATTTATTGGATTATTATCATCACAGATATTTATTGGATTATTATTATCACAGATATTTATTGGATTATTATTATCACAGATATTTATTGGATTATTATTATCACAGATATTTATTGGATTATTATTATCACAGATATTTATTTGATTATTATTATCACAGATATTTATTGGATTATTATTATCACAGATATTTATTGGATTATTATTATCACAGATATTTATTGGATTATTATTATCACAGATATTTATTGGATTATTATTATCACAGATATTTATTGGATTATTATCATCACAGATATTTATTGGATTATTATTATCACAGATATTTATTGGATTATTATTATTATCACAGATATTTATTGGATTATTATTATCACAGATATTTATTGGATTATTATTATCACAGATATTTATTGGATTATTATTATTATCACAGATATGTATTGGATTATTATTATCACAGATATTTATTGGATTATTATTATCACAGATATTTATTGGATTATTATTATTATCACAGATATTTATTGGATTATTATTATCACAGATATTTATTGGATTATTATTATCACAGATATTTATTGGATTATTATTATCACAGATATTTATTGGATTATTATTATCACAGATATTTATTGGATTATTATTATTATCACAGATATTTATTGGATTATTATTATCACAGATATTTATTGGATTATTATTATCACAGATATTTATTGGATTATTATTATCACAGATATTTATTGGATTATTATTATTATCACAGATATTTATTGGATTATTATTATCACATATTTATTGGATTATTATTATTATCACAGATATTTATTGGATTATTGTTATCACATATTTATTGGATTATTATTATTATCACAGATATTTATTGGATTATTATTATTATCACAGATATTTATTGGATTATTGTTATCACATATTTATTGGATTATTATTATTATCACAGATATGTATTGGATTATTATTATTATCACAGATATTTATTGGATTATTGTTATCACATATTTATTGGATTATTATTATTATCACACATATTTATTGGATTATTATTATCACAGATATTTATTGGATTATTGTTATCACATATTTATTGGATTATTATTATTATCACAGATATGTATTGGATTATTATTATTATCACAGATATTTATTGGATTATTGTTATCACATATTTATTGGATTATTATTATTATCACAGATATGTATTGGATTATTATTATCACAGATATTTATTGGATTATTGTTATCACATATTTATTGGATTATTATTATTATCACAGATATTTATTGGATTATTATTATTATCACAGATATTTATTGGATTATTGTTATCACATATTTATTGGATTATTATTATTATCACACATATTTATTGGATTATTATTATTATCACAGATATTTATTGGATTATTGTTATCACATATTTATTGGATTATTATTATTATCACAGATATGTATTGGATTATTATTATCACAGATATTTATTGGATTATTATTATCACAGATATTTATTGGATTATTATTATTATCACAGATATGTATTGGATTATTATTATCACAGATATGTATTGGATTATTATTATCACAGATATTTATTGGATTATTATTATCACAGATATTTATTGGATTATTATTATCACAGATATTTATTGGATTATTATTATCACAGATATTTATTGGATTATTATTATCACAGATATTTATTGGATTATTATTATCACAGATATTTATTGGATTATTATCATCACATATATTTATTGGATTATTATTATCACATATTTATTGGATTATTATTATTATCACAGATATTTATTGGATTATTATTATCACATATTTATTGGATTATTATTATTATCACAGATATTTATTGGATTATTATTATCACATATTTATTGGATTATTATTATTATCACAGATATTTATTGGATTATTATTATCACATATATTTATTGGATTATTATTATCACATATTTATTGGATTATTATTATTATCACATATATTTATTGGATTATTATTATCACATATTTATTGGATTATTATTATTATCACAGATATTTATTGGATTATTGTTATCACATATTTATTGGATTATTATTATTATCACACATATTTATTGGATTATTATTATCACAGATATTTATTGGATTATTATTATTATCACAGATATTTATTGGATTATTGTTATCACATATTTATTGGATTATTATTATTATCACAGATATGTATTGGATTATTATTATTATCACAGATATTTATTGGATTATTGTTATCACATATTTATTGGATTATTATTATTATCACAGATATTTATTGGATTATTATTATTATCACAGATATTTATTGGATTATTGTTATCACATATTTATTGGATTATTATTATTATCACAGATATGTATTGGATTATTATTATTATCACAGATATTTATTGGATTATTGTTATCACATATTTATTGGATTATTATTATTATCACAGATATGTATTGGATTATTATTATCACAGATATTTATTGGATTATTGTTATCACATATTTATTGGATTATTATTATTATCACAGATATTTATTGGATTATTATTATTATCACAGATATTTATTGGATTATTGTCATCACATATTTATTGGATTATTATTATTATCACACATATTTATTGGATTATTATTATTATCACAGATATTTATTGGATTATTGTTATCACATATTTATTGGATTATTATTATTATCACAGATATGTATTGGATTATTATTATCACAGATATTTATTGGATTATTATTATCACAGATATTTATTGGATTATTATTATCACAGATATTTATTGGATTATTATTATCACAGATATTTATTGGATTATTATTATCACAGATATTTATTGGATTATTATCATCACATATATTTATTGGATTATTATTATCACATATTTATTGGATTATTATTATTATCACAGATATTTATTGGATTATTATTATCACATATTTATTGGATTATTATTATTATCACAGATATTTATTGGATTATTGTTATCACATATTTATTGGATTATTATTATTATCACAGATATTTATTGGATTATTATTATCACAGATATTTATTGGATTATTATTATCACAGATATTTATTGGATTATTATTATTATCACAGATATTTATTGGATTATTATTATCACATATTTATTGGATTATTATTATCACAGATATTTATTGGATTATTATTATCACATATTTATTGGATTATTATTATTATCACAGATATTTATTGGATTATTGTTATCACATATTTATTGGATTATTATTATTATCACAGATATTTATTGGATTATTATTATCACAGATATTTATTGGATTATTATTATCACAGATATTTATTGGATTATTATTATCACAGATATTTATTGGATTATTATTATCACAGATATTTATTGGATTATTATTATCACAGATATTTATTGGATTATTATTATCACAGATATTTATTGGATTATTATTATTATCACAGATATTTAAATTAGTAAATGATAATAAGTCTGCATATTTAGTTACTAAGATGTAAAATGAAGAAATTATTCACACTTTGTTCAACTTGTGATTTAGTTCAACCTACCATTCCTGGTTTAACTTACGAGCTCTGGTTCAACTCATGGCATTCAGTCCAACTCACGAGTCCCAGTTCAACGTCCGAAAACCCTAGTTCAACTAATGAGGTTTGATTCAATTTACAAGTTCTGGTTCAATTTATAATTTCTGGTTTAACTTAGTATTCCCGGTTCAACCTACGATTCTTTTTTTAAATTATGATTTTTAATTCAATTTATAATTTTTTGCTGAACTTACGGTTTTTGTCTTGAGGTTTCTTCGATTTATCAACTTGGGCATACAATGCTTCGATATTGGCTAGAAAATAAACATAACATTATTTCAAACAAACTGTATAAATTCATAAAATAGAGAAATACATACATTTCTTATTCTCTTATTTTCACCAATTATCAAAACCAAGAGCTAATCGAGGATAAAGGTTAACGAGAGAGCTGAAAAATAAGGAACACTATAGAGGAACTAACACTGATCACTGTTATTTCATTACTTATGGTGCAATTTATGACAAGAATTTGTTGACATTAAACTTGAAGATATTTTAATTAGTACGGACACAGTTTTGCCGGAATCCCTTACAAAGAAACTCTACTCATGGAAATTCTGAAGAGCTGAAAAATAAGGAACACTATAGAGGAACTAACACTGATCACTGTTATAAACTGCATTTCATTACTTATGGTGCAATTTATGACAAGAATTTGTTGACATTGAACTTGAAGATATAGTAATTAGTAGGGACACAGTTGTGCCGGAATCCCTTGCAAAGAAGCTCTACTCATGGAAATTCTGGCTAACATTAAGCACATGGAGGGAGGAAGGAAAGTTCTTAACAGTTGTGGTGGATGGACGGGTTCTTGCTGTGAATGTCTTACAAGGAGGAACCAAACATTGGAGTTCAGTCGAGCACCTTCCATGGAAATAAAGATAGAACAGAGTGAGACTAGTAATGTCTTTTCTGTGATAAAGAGATTTTAGGGAGGAGAAGAGATTATCTGCCGCTACTAGATTTCAAAGTTGATTTTATATTTTGTACAAATCAGGAGCGAGTGTTCTGTATAGCACCTATCCATATGTTGCAGCAATATTTCATTAAATAAATAGTGACTTTACTTGAAAATTCAAACATGGCGTAATAAAAGAAAAAATGAAGGGTAATTGCATCTTCTCTCCCAATTTTCAGATTTTGCAATCATGCCCATATGCATTCGTTTACTTCTGATGAATTTCATAAGTGTTTTTCTTCTGATGAATTAATGGTAGAATATATTTATTGATTAATATAATAATTAAATGAATGATTCTGCGTTACGAAACAGGTGCTGCCAAGAATTGTGCATGTCAACGTACTTAAAGGAATAAATTGTAAGATGGTCAACGTACTTAAAGGAATAAATTGCAAGATGGTCAACATCTTGAAATTTGCCATATAGACTTTTGTCATTTATTTGTTATATATAAGCCATCCACAGGCAGACTGTTTCACTGTATCACATCTTTTCAGTGCAGCTAAAAGTAAGAACTGCTTTGAGTCAGGATCAAAATTTGATTGCCTCAGACAACAGTAACGGGAATTTTATCCCGTTGCACGAGACTAAGTGTTCTAAAGAAATTTAATCACATAAAAAATAAAGGCCAAGGTAAACCGGTATAAATTTTATCAGAAAGAAAAATAGGAAAGGAAGGAAATGTATAGTTCAGCTGGGCTGCCAAATCAGTCCCTCTGGCGTTTCATAAAGAACACTTTTAACAAATATACTTTTTACTTGCTTTTTTTTCCTTTTGGCATATAAAAGTTCACAAAACCACTCTGGTGCTTTAGTTCGAAGGTCGCAACACTGCTCTGGCGTTGTCGTTTGAAGGTTGCAACACCGTTCTGGTGTAAAGCAGAGGCCGCAAAACTACTCTGTCGTAACTCCAAAGTCGCAACACCGCTTAGGTGTAAAGCAGAGGCCGCAAAACTACTCTGTCGTAATTCCAAAGTCGCAACACCGCTCTGGTGTAAAGCAGAGGTCGCAAATTTACTCTGTCATAATTCCAAAGTCGCAACACTGCTCTGGTGTAAAGCAGAGGCCGCAAATCTACTCTGTCGTAAATCCAAAGTCGCAACACCGCTCTGGCGTTTTCCTTTTCTTCTGCCAGTTATCGAATATTGTGAGACACAGCACCAGATTCACAGAGAGAGGGGGAGAAAAGAAGGGGAGAAAGAGAGAAGAAAATGCACCAATTAGAAGGGGGAAAGGAAGGGGAGGTAAATAAAGAAAAATAAAATTTCTACAACAGCTGGTACTTGTAACCATTACACTATTTTGGCTGTTGCGAAGTAGGTTTGTGAAATTGCAATGATCAATATTGTCCAAACCCCTTAAATCCATTTGTTTACACAAAGAGCATTGCATTATACACTAGTGACAGTTTATTATTTCACTCACCAATATGCTCAACGCAAGATATTTAAGGATCGGTTCTTGAGGACATTATGAAGGCTGCTGCGAGGAAGGTGAGCTCCTTCTATCGTGCTAGACAACTGCTCGCACCTGAGAGTATCCTAGACCTCTATAAGCCACCATTCCCCCATGTATGGAGTATTGTTGCCACATGTGGGCTGGTGCATCTACCACTAGTCTCTCCCTCTTGGATAACGTCAAAAAAAAAAAAAAAAGGGTCTTCAATCTAATATATCCCACTTTGTCAACTAGGCTCCAACCCCTGTCCCATCGGCGCTATATTGCATCCCTGTGTTTGTTTTACAAGTATTTTAATGAAATGTGTTCTGATGAACTCGTTGCACTTGTGACCCCTCGACGTACATATCCCCGACAAACCTGCTTAGCAAGAAAATCTCTTGTTTTTTTTTTGTTTTTTTTTACACGATGGTCACCACTTATCAAGGCCCAGAAGCCACTCAGGGATAAGGGTTTCATTGTTGCGGTTCCTAAATGTCAGAAAGCTTCTAATAGTTTCTTTCCTCAAACAGCTACACTTTGGAATTCCCTTCCTGTTACCTGCTTCCCAAACTATACTGATATGCAAACTGTAATGATATTCTATTTTTAGTTATGTGCTCCTGCTGATTTAATGCAGAAATTCAAATACAATGTAAACCAACATCTTAATCTTTCTTAGTCATGATCCCAATTAGAAGCCCCTTACGTCCAAGTGGCAATATGCCTTGTTTGGGGTGAAAGCGAGTAAAAAAAAAAAAAAAAAAAAAAACTTACAATTTTTGTTTTCAGGTTTCTTTGATTTATCCACTTGGGCATACAGTTCTTCGACATTCGCTGGAAAATAAACATAGAATTATTTTAAACTTCTCAATTTTTGAAGTAGAGAAGCGCACTAGCAGTGTCAGAAATTTCGTGAAAATAGTGAATAATTCCACCCCATCTTTCCAAGCTTATAACTCCTCGAAAAATGTAATTCAAGCCCTAATTTTTTTTTTCAATTAAAGGAGTAAGGACCAAGGTTTTATTTAAAAAAAAACAAAACAAAACAATGTGTTTTTTTTTTTTTAAAAAGGTTTTAAACTTCGGACTTTACAGGTAAATTTCTAAAAAACTGATTTTTTTTTTTTGTTTTAAATTTGAATATATTATTTATTGACCTTTTCTCTTCAATTTGTGATATATAAACCTATTAAACATAAATTAATTATTTACTTTTTAATAGACATTTCAAAATGAGAGGCGTAAATTATTCGACCCCCTATCTTTCTAAGCTTATAACTCCTCGAAAAATGTAATTCAAGCCCTAATTTTTTTTTCAATTAAAGGAGCAAGGACCAAGGTTTCATTAAAAAAAAAAAAAAAAGACAAAAAGAAAAAATGTGTTCTTATAAAATAAGGTTTTAAACTTCGGACTTTACAGGTAAATTTCTAAAAAACTGATTTTTTTTTTTGTTTTAAATTTGAATATATTATTTATTGACCTTTTCTCTTCAATTTGTGATATATAAACCTATTAAACATAAATTAATTATTTACTTTTTAATAGACATTTCAAAATGGGGGGGCGTGAAAATGGGGGGGCGTGAAAATGGGGGGGCGTGAATTTAAAAAAAACGTTTGTCTAAAATATTATATTCGGTTTATTGGAAAGAACATAAAATTTCACATTGACCCTGAAAATATCGTAAAAATAGAATCAATAGAAAAATTTTGATAGATTTTTAAAATTTAAAAATATTGAGTTTAAAAATTGAAAAATATTGAGTTCGGAAAATTCATTACTGTTTTAAAAAAAAATAAAAATATTTTTATTACTTTTAAAACAACTGTAATAGTTTATTTTGGAAGTATAATCCATAAAGAAAATAAATAACCCACTTTTAACAGAGAAATTACGAGATTTTTATATTGTATTCGCAGTTTCGTGTTACGGGTGTCAAAAATTCCTACAAAAATTCTGATACTGCTAGAAGCGCACTTATCTATTTCTATTCATATGTATGATTATGTGTTTATATATTTGTATGGATATGATCCACTCCTAAACTAATTAACAAATCATTATGAATTTTGGACTCAAATGTTTAAGCGTAGAGAGGGGGGGGTAGTGTTAGTTACATTTAATTTAATTTTGTTTGATGCAAATTAGGTAAAAACAAAGTGGAAGCTCTTTGTGAAAATTAAGATACTTCCAATTTTAGTTAAATTTTAACAATAGCTATTAAGCACCAGTTAATAAATATTCTCCAAATTTCAGTCTCTTTAGAATACTTTAAAGGATTCTAAAAAGGGGAAGGTATATTATAGGCACAACCTCCTATTTAAAAATTCAACACTAGTTATTGTATAAGATTTAGAAATTCAATATTTTCTATAGATGTTTGGAAACAAAATGTCTTTTCTCATCAATGAGGAGACTGCAGTGTTCAGTTTAGTTTTAATTCTTATAGTTTTATTGCCATTTAGATTAAAATTATCACAAATATGTAAACGTAAAACAAATTTTCAATGTAATTGGAAACATATAAAGTTAAGCAAATATTTACAAAAAAATTATTGTATAATATTTAGTTCAACTTACGATTTTTGACTGAACTTACAAATTGGTTCAACTTACAAATTGGTTCAACTTACAAATTGGTTCAACTTACAAATTGGTTCAACTTACGATTTTGCTTTTGAGGTTTCTTTGATTTATCGACTTGAGCATACAGTTCTTCAATATTTTCTGGAAAAAAAAAAATTATTTAAAACAAAAAAATCATACCAGACGTACTTGTGATCCATTGGGCCACAACAGTTATCATCATTTATCCCAGAGTAGAGTTTTTTCTTATTCTGTCAACAATGATCAGATAGAAGTCTTAACAATTGGTAATTGTTTTCATACTTAGGATTGCCTGTACTTAGGATTGAAGTTCCAACATCAATAAGAGAGTCATTTAGAACTGATTAACTTAGCACTTATAGCCATTGCGCCACAAATTCTGCTGAAGCAACTTACCCCTTATGGACTTAAAAAAAAAAGATTCTGTTTAAAATTCCATACAGATAAAAGATACTAAAGATATCTGAATTCGACAAGATGCTCCTGATGAAGGTCAGCCGTTACATCAGCTGAAACGTGATGAAAATAACATCTAAGATGAGAACTGTATTTTGGATGTTGCGTGTTGAAACTGTGCAAGCACAAACACACGCACATGACAGTCTGTAGCCAAAATTCACTGAGCATTGGGGTGAAGCTGTAAAAACTGATGTCGCTGGAGGTGAATAAGTCAAGTAATTAACCCCCACAGCTGCCGGGATTGGAACACCTGTTAGAGAACAGGTCATATATATACCAGAAGGGAAGTAGCAGTCAGAAGGCAACATTAGATGAGCTTGTTATTGAATCTGCCCATACCAACAAAGGCTCCTGTTCTGCACACATCCCTAAAGTAGTATTTCTCAACCATTTCACCTTCATGTAAACCTTCCAATAATATTGACATCCCAAGGAACCCCTACATCAGAAAATATTTTACAATCTTATTCATTTTCCCTTTATAATGCAAACAATATTTTTTTTTTATAACCGGTTTGGGTTAAAAAAAAAAAAATGTCTTTCTCAAATTTATAGATAATTAAAAAAAAAAAAAAAAAATCAACATTTTTCTAACTAATCAAAACATAACTTGAGCCCTTTTCCAGTTTATTCATAATTTTGTAAATGTAGGTTTGACAACAACAGAAAAAAAACCCAAAAAAAAAACCAAACAAACAAGCAAACAAAAATGCAGTTTCACCTATGTGTAAACCCATATTAATCTCTATTGATTTATTGGTATATCTTTAAGGAATCTTTGGCAAGCTTTTAAGGAACCCCCATAATTCTGAAAAAAAAAAACCAGTCAGATTAAATCTCCCTCTGAAGTCGTCGAATCTAAGCTTGTCTTATGCCCATCATAATCCAATGTCACAAAAAAAAAAACATCATTAACACAAACATTAATTAATGAGAAACAGATGACCTCCATTTATAGTCGCTCTTTATCAGTTAAAAATCATTAAAACCATTTCCTCTTTAAAAATTAAAAAACAAAACAAAACATGGCTGTCTGTTTATAGTTTCAAATTGGCTATTCACATAATTTCTCTCCATGCAACGTATGTCCTCAACCCTCTCTTGTACACATATTCAATAGATAATCTGTAATTAAATGTTCTTTTAAAAATTAATTTGATATATATTAGAGATGTGTTTCACAGCTGAGCTGTTATTCACAAGCAAAAAGCAAAAGAATTCTAACCAGCAAAAAAATAAAAAAATAAAATAAAAAATTAAATAAAGTTTTAAAAGCTTAGTAAATGCAAATTTTTAAGTAAAATAAAATATAACTTTGTGAACATGCGTCTGAGTACGTTTACTGCACAGGTTGTAATCGTCCATTATTTGTGCTGATCTGAGGTTTATATTTGATTCTAACACTAGCTACATTCATTTATTTACGAGCGGAACCTGTGAAAATTCCACAGTGGCATGTAATCTTTCATATGTAATAGGTCACTGTTGGGCGTTCTGTGGACGTTCAGAATCAATGGAGACTCTACGAAATTATTGTAGTCCTTTTGTTAAAATTTTAAAAGTATTTATCCAAGTAATCTGGTTAATCAGTATCAGAATTTATCTGGTTATTACGATTTATCTCTAATATCTTTATAGGACTTTGTGACATATTTCCATTGTATAGACACCCGGTGCAGACAGAAACCCCACGATATCATTATATCATCTTTAGACAGAACAGATACTACCCTTGGATCCTAGCTAGAAGATCAAGAAAGTATATTTTAGTTTTACGTATGTATATATTGCCCAGAAGCCTGTCTGTATGATCCAAAAGCGATATCATTTTTTTTAAATTTTTATTTTTAATTTTTTTTTTTACACTGTGTCTCTGGTGATCGGGAGATCCTATTTATTAAAAAAGAGGATAAAAAGTGATAACATACTACAAAGATAAAATCAGTGTATGGCTATGCTAATTTAATGTTTGTAGCATTGTAGCATGTTACCACTTTCTGAAAACCGTGACCCGCTTATGCACATATGTTAAAGGTACTACGGTATCAACATATAGATACAAAGTTAGGTATTGATTTAAAATTATCACAAATATTTAATTAAATGAAAAAACAAAACCAACAAACAAACAAATCTATATATCCATAAAAATAAGAATGTGTGTGTGTGTGAGAGGACAACTCTCAACCTATATATTCAATTAATTTCTGATCTACATACTTGAAAGTTGGTATATAGAGTATTCAGACATGTAGAAAATTTTTTAATCGGTTTTTATTCGGAAAAAGGGCTGCTAAGGGGTTAAAATTGAAAAATTGGTACATGAGGTGATCGGATTTCTATCTGCTTTCCACTGGTTTATGATTACGCATGCATGGTCGTGGAACATGACAGCTTTTTTATGTTAAGTATAAGTTGGATTGAAAACACTTTTTAATAATAATGTCAAGCTGGTATAATGGTTATCGTACTTGATTCACAGTCTTTAGGTTTGGGTTTCGATCTCAGCTCAAGTATTTTTTTTTTTTTTTGCTTACAAGAAGTGAACTGTTTAGAAAAACAATGCTCGTATGCATATATCTCAGTTTCTGCATGAATTAAAATATAATATTTATGCATATTTTATGACCGGAAAACGCTGGCCGACCTGCTAGTTTTCTATATTTAGCAATATAGTAAGTACATAACTACATTATATTGCATATAGTAAGTACATAACTATATCATTTATATTATATATAGTAAGTACATAACTACATTATTTATATTGTATATAGTAAGTACATAACTATATTATTTATATTGTATATAGTAAGTACATAACTACATTATTTATATTGTATAGTAAGTACATAACTATATTATTTATATTGTATATAGTAAGTGCATAACTACATTATTTATATTGTATAGTAAGTACATAACTACATTATATTGCATATAGTAAGTACATAACTATATTATTTATATTGTATATACTAAGTACATAACTACATTATTTATATTGCATATACTAAGTACATAACTACATTATTTATATTGTATATAGTAAGTACATAACTATATTATTTATATTGTATATAGTAAGTACATAACTACATTATTTATATTGTATATAGTAAGTACATAACTACATTATTTATATTGTATATAGTAAGTACATAACTACATTATTTATATTGTATATAGTAAGTACATAACTATATTATTTATATTGTATATAGTAAGTACATAACTATATTATTTATATTGTATATAGCAAGTACATAACTATATTATTTATATTGTATATAGTAAGTACATAACTATATTATTTATATTGTATATAGTAAGTACATAACTACATTATTTATATTGTATATAGTAAGTACATAACTACATTATTTATATTGTATATAGTAAGTAAATAACTATATTATTTATATTGTATATAGTAAGTACATAACTATATTATTTATATTGTATATAGTAAGTACATAACTACATTATTTATATTGTATATAGTAAGTACATAACTATATTATTTATATTGTATATAGTAAATACATAACTATATTATTTATATTGTATATAATAAGTACATAACTACATTATTTATATTGTATATAGTAAGTACATAACTATATTATTTATATTGTATATAGTAAGTACATAACTATATTATTTATATTGCATATAGTAAGTACATAACTATATTATTTATATTGCATATAGTAAGTACATAACTATATTATTTATATTGTATATTTAGTACAACAAGGATCTACAGACAAATTTATCTTTAGCTGACCTTTGACAACAAAATATTTTCGTTTACAAGCTAAATAGAAAGTTACTAGCCAAACCCACGTGACTTTTGGAATATGACATTTTTGTTCTGTGATGGCTATGTATATTATAAAGATTTTTTTGTAGTTTTGTTTTTAATAAGTGTTATTCTAAATATGCAGAGTTTTATGCTCAGACTTCAGGTGTATTGTTCAAATAATTTAACTTTGCTCGTTGTATTAAAAAACTAATGAAGGTTCAAAAGATATTTTCTGCTCAGTAATGAGCTTTGGAAGATTGTTGGTGAAAAAGAAAAAAACAAAACAAAAAACAAAACAAAAGCGTTTTATTATTTCTTATCACCACTTGAAAAAAATCACTTGCAAATGCGACTGTATCACTCACAACGTAAAGCCCTGTACAGTAAAGGGGTTCCAACCAAAAACCGATACATGACAAGTTCCTTAGCCTTTGGCTAGAAGGAAACTGTGGCATCTGTTCTGATATTGCACTATCTTTTCTTTCCTGGACCAATTAAAATGAAATCCTTCCGGACTGAGTTAAGTTTGAGGTTTTGTCTTGGAATTGTGTGGTCTTGATCAGTTCCTCAACAGGAGGATTCTTCCCAGAAATAAAATTACAACTCCAGTTTAAAACAAGTTGCAAAGTTTTATTTTTGGGGGAGATGTTACAATGATATGTGTTTTCTTCTATTGGACAACCAATTTACAAATCAAGATTCTTAGCCCAATCGAATTAAGACAATTCCAACCTCACACAGTCTTTCAGTTTAGGGCTTGACGGTCCATCTCTCTGTGAGACACATACAAAACCAACGGACATCCTCTGCCCTCCTGCTGGAATATAAAGTGTGTTTTTTTTGTTTGTTTTTGAGATGGCGAATTTAAAAATAAATCACAGAAAATTTTTTTTAGCATACAAATATGTAGTTTATTTCAAAAATTAAATTTTAGCATTTAGAATTTAAATATAATTTCAAACATGTGGCTCACATGTATGTGGCATAATTTAGAGGTCCAATTTTCACAAACTCTATGCATTAAATCAAGTTGTATTTCAGCAATAACACATCCACTGTTATCTTACAAGTAGTCTATTATGTCTGTTAGCGTAGACATGGGGTTTTACTTGTTCCCAAAGAAAATAATCTAATGGTGTTAAATCACATGAATAAGGTGGCCAGTTGACAGGTCCATTTTGTGAAATTATTTCTTCATCAAATGTAAATAAAATATATTTGCACAATTTTGGTGCATGCTGCTCAAGTGTCAGTCTTTTCATGATGAATTGCCAAATAAAGCTGAACTCAAAATAATTGATAGTTGCAAAATCTGCAATTAAAGAAAACAGTTGTCAATTTAAAGTTCGCCTCCCCTAAAAAAAAAAAAAAAAAAGAAAATCACCCTTACAGATATCACTTGAACCACTCCAGAGAGACTATTTGAGATAATCAGCTGTTAATCTATGGGCATAAAAAAAAGTGATTGACCAGGAAATCCACCATCTAGTATGAACATTAATTTTGGAAATTCTCAAGTGGGTGATAACCACAGCAGAGAATCTCGTATGTGAGCAAACATTACTTTTTTTAATGAGCTTTAGTTGTTTGCTTTCACTACATGAATCTTCAGTTTATAGAGGCAATAACTTTTCAAGTAAAGAAGTAAAATTCTGGGTGGTCATACTCCATGCCAGACATATTTTTATAACTATAATTTGCTATCACTAGACCAAAGATTGAATCCTGGTCTCCCAGCCCATTCATTTCCTGAATGGTCTCTTTTTTTTCTTACAGGGTGGAACGATAAAAGTGCCACTCTAAAGAAAATAACTCTACAGCTTTATTTTAAAACTTTTATAGAAAAAAAAAATCAATTCAGGTAATATGATAATGTAGTAGAGCTGATATCTATTCAATGTAGCCGCCTTCAGCCTCAATCACTGCCTCGATATGGGTCCGGAACTGGGAGCATGCCCTTTCCACAAGCACCGGCGGGAGTTCAGATTGCAGTGTTCAGACTGGCTTTGGTGTTGTGGGAAGTCATGTTGCTGATATTCTCGATGTGCAACCAAACGAAGTAGTCCAGCGGGTTCAGGGAGTGGGGGAGGGGGCAGTGATGAAAGGGTACAAAGCCATACCACTCCTTCTGAAGCCAAGCCTGCTTTTTTTTTTAACCAAATCCTGCTGCCACATCTAGGGTTTGCTAGCGGCCACTTGATTGCAGCAGAGGATCACGACACTCTTCAGCACATCCAAGTACACTTTGGTGTTAACTTTCAAGCCGATTTTGAAGATGTGAGGTGGCATGATGTGGCCCTCACTTGAAACCACACCAAAGCCCATAACCGTGGCCAGAAACTTTGTTTTCAACACTGTGGCACGTCCCTCAAATGTTGAACCATGTGGATTTGTATTTTGAGGGTGCTGGCAATGGTCCTGTTGTCATAACTTGGATCGGTAGAGAGCGTAAGTTGTACAGTGACGCATCTCTGATCTTGCTAGTTGAACATTGTGTCACTTTCAGACATGACAGACGGCTCCTATCGCTCTTAGGATTTAAACACAACTGGCCAACTAATAGATAGATGGTCTGCAACAACCAAAGAAAACCAGTTTCCATCAAACGGAAATGGAATCATGTCTTTTCTAGACATTAAGCACTGCACACTTTTGCAACCTGCATTCAGCCATTTTGAATCTGTGAAGAGGGAATAAGTACGCAACCGGAGTGTTTTCAGAGGATTAAATTAGACATGGACTACTCGCTTCCGATCCGGTTATGTACCTACTCTCTCTCCTCAAATTCAGGTATTAGTATCAAACGGTGTTTAAATGTTGAAGTGTTAATGCATGCATCTAATTTTAAAAGTTCATCAAAAAATTCAAATAGAAATGTAAGTAAGAATCAATAAGAATCTCGAATAGACAAATAATACGAAAGATTTGAAAATTCTTGTTTTATTTTCTTAGATTTTTTTTCTTTAGTCAAATTAAAAAGTTCAGCTAACTTTCGGTGTGTCTGACCGGAAGCGGTGACAAGGCAAATCGGTTCCTTCGCTTTTATTGTTCTTCAGTATTTCTATTGTGAAATGATTTATTGAAATAAAATATAAGAAAAGGACATTATCGAAAAATATACAATAAAAATTAACAATGCACAGTTCCGTGGCTGACATTGCTTCATAACCTAAATAGTTCATTACTTAAAAAAAATTTAAACGTGTTTTCAATAATTCTCTCTGAGAAAAAAAAAAAAAAAAAAGCGCAAAAAACGATTTCAATAATTCTAAAAATAAATAAATAAATATAAATGAAACTTATTTCAATAATTCTTAATAAAAAATTTTAAGCGTGTTTTCAATAATTCCTAAAAAAAAAAAAAAAAAAGAGCGCAATATGTGTTTTCAATAATTATTTAAAAACAAAAAAAAAACAACTAATTTCAATTATTGTTAATTAAAATAAGATCCGAAAAAATTTATTATTAAATAAAAAATAACGACCGGAAAAATGTAATTAAAAAAGAGTACATGCACAGAGGAGATATGAGAGTGAGAGAAAAAAGCGAAGGAACTGATTTTGTCGGAATTTTTTTGTACCAATAATAGTGCATCCCCCCCCTGTTTACTTTTATTATATCTTTATTCTGGTTCTTATATTTGATTTTTTGTGTTTCGTATCTTATGATTCTTAGTTTCGTATATTTTGGGTTTGTACGAAACTCCCTTTAATTTGAAGAAAAGGGAAATGCTAGCTCCTTGATTCGGCCTCTTTTGAAATTCCGGCGACGAGGATATTGGAGGTGGTTTCATTGCCCGGCGGTGAATATGGAATTTTGACGAGCCTCCTTCAAAGAAGAAGGCCTGGCAAAAATACCTCGGGCATGCGACGAGGGGTACTTCTGAAGACTATTTACGTGGCTACGGTCTGCATGTAATTGGAAGGAGTATAATTTTTTAAAAGGACTTTAAATCGAGAAAAAACGAAGAAGGCACGTGCCTGACCGGCTTCCAATTTGTGAGTACGTTCCTAAAAGTTATTACATATGAGAGTATGATTAGGAACTACTATTTTGAATCATAATATTGTGTTTGTTCATTGATGCAACATTTTCAATATAAGAACCAGTGTGGTTTTTTTTCCTTATATGTGGTTACCTTGGCGTTCTTTGTTCTTTGAATTTAATGGCCACAAAGGGAAAAATTTGCAACTAACTTTATTGTAAATAAAATCTCTTCGTTTTGAAACAAGACCTTTATATTTTATTCTTTACCCCCCCCCCTTTTTATTTTCATGCTCTTATTTTTTTCCAGGCCGTTATTTTCGCGTTGAATTTATCTGAAATAGGATAAATTTTCGACAATTTACTTTGTCACCACTTCCGGTAGCAGACACACCGGAAGTTAGGAAGTACGTTAGCTGACTATTACCAGTTCGTTATCATATCTCTTTTTCTACTAATATCCTCTTAGTTACTCCTGGACTTACCATGAGGAAAATCAAAAATAAAAATAAATAGAATGAGCACAATAGAGTACTTCATTTCCAAAATATAACGAAAAGCGCCAGCATTTTCCTTGAAATACTTCGGTATCGTAGATCCTCACATTATAATGTTGATTTTTTAGCAAGAGTGCATAAAGCACCTAGATTAAGGATTGAACTCTCGTCTCCCGGCCCATTAGCAAACACTGTAAGCATTGTGCCATTAGCAAGGACACACAAAGTACCATTTTTGAGTTTTTGCTATCACTAGACCAAAGATTGAAACCTGGTCTCCCAGCCCATTAGAAAACACTATAACCATTGTGCCAAAATAACATTTTATTATTTCTCTACATGTAAACTACACTATTTGAGATGTCTTTTATTTTGGTTAATACCAAACTTGAGTTAGAATAAATGTATGATTATTAACGTTAACAACACACTTGTGAGGTGGAGATTTTTGTCTTACTTGAAGTTTAAATCAATAAATATTTATTGTTTTATTATTACTTCAAGTAGTGGAAGATGTTTCTTAAACCAAAAGTCAAATAAAAAAGATAATTTAAGGAATCGGTTTTGGCATCGGAAAATAGGCTAAAATTTTTCCGATTCCAATACCCCAAAAAGCTCTGATTTTTCTGTTAATCGTCCAACCGCAAATATACAGGGTGTTTCAAAAGTCTTGGGAACATTTTGAGTTATTAAAAATCGTTATGTTCCCAAGACTTTTGAAACACCCTGTATATATAATGTTTTGAACAGCAGGGATATTTCTTGTTTTTTTTTCTCTTGCAATTCATCTTGTCAATCTGGCAGACCAATGTTCGAACTAGGGATGGGACGATTCCAGTATTTTTTTCCGATTCCGATACAATTACCGATTCCGTACTAAATCCCCAATTCCGATACAATTACCGATTCCGATTCTTTATAAATCTCTAAATATTTTACTATAAAATTGTTATTTTGTCCCGATTACTGTAAAAACACATCTTAAATGTTCACGTATTTTCTCAAACGTAAAAACACACTTGTGAGGGGGTGATCTAGAGATTTTAGTTTTACTGGAAGTTTAAATCAATAAATATTTATTATTTTATTATTACTACAAGCAGTGGAAGATGTTTTGTAAGAACAAAATACAATTAAACTAGATAATTAAAGGAATCGGTTTTGGCATCGGAAAATACGCTCAAATTTTTCTGATTCCGATACTCCAAAAAGTTCCGATTTTTCCGATTCTCGATTCCGATTAATCGTCCCAACACTAGTTCGAACGTTCTGTTCAAATGTAACAATGGAAAAGATGGATCAAAAGAGAAAAAAACAGGAATTATACCTACTATTTAACGAAACATGCATAACAGTGTGTGTATATATATATATATATATATATATATATATATATATATATATATATGAGATGATGATGAGAAGGAAAGTATTTCTTCGAAACTCCGCGGATTAAGGACTATCCATTTATCTAGGGTTTCCTTTTCAGATTAAATATGTTTTTAACTCATTTCAAAGTGTTTTTTTAACATGTTTTATTAACTGTTTGCTCATATTATAAGCTCTATCTCCTATTTGGTTTTATCGAGCTTTTACATCTGGCTGAGATAACTTTATAAATATTAATTCTTTAATATTTATAATATACTTTAATTTTACCATCTTGGGTCATTTTGGTAAATTTAATTGTAATTTTTATTTTATCTTATATATATATATATATATATATATATATATATATATATAGTAATTTATAAAATATATATGGCGATTAAGCTACATTGAATATTCTGCGTTTCATCCAACTATAGGATACGTCAGGCTTATGCGCATAAGCCTGACGAATCCTATAGTTGGATGAAACGCAGAATATTCAGTGTAGCTTAATCGCCATATATATTTTATAAATTACTAACTAGCTCTACCTACGTATTGAGCACTTTTGAAATAAATACTTAAAGTTTACGCATAAATCTATACTTTCGTATATTAAATTTATGTGAATAAATGAAGTAGTTATATATATATATATATATATATAAAATCTCAGTTTTCATTTTAAAATTTCATTCAGAAGAATATAATTTTCAAAACAAAAATTCCTCTGAGGAGATGAGCTTACATCGAAAATCCATGGATTAAGGAAATCACTTTAAATGTTGTATTCTTTGTTCATCCAATAAATTTTGGTCTGGAAATTATATTTTTCTGAATAAAATTTAAATATAAAAACTGTAAATTTTTGATTTGCTCTATCTAGTATGTTGAGCAATTTTATTTGGCTGGGATTGTCTTATATAAAAATATTACTTCCCAAAAGTATTTTTTAAGACTTGAAAGCACAAGATTCATTAAGTTGTGATCTATATATATATATATATATATATATATATATATATATATATATATATATATACATCATTTGAATTAATATGAATAGCTCTTGCACTATTATATAAACCAGGTAGATATTCTCTGAAATATATTCTTCACCTGAGAGAAGGAGGAGAGAGGAGGAGAGATATTAAAGAGTTAATTTAAAATATAAATTTCAGACAAAATGGAAAATTAGTTTATAAAATGATAGATAAACAAGTCAACATACTAGTAGAAATAGTGATACAAAGATATTAAAACTGAACCAAGATATTCCGGTCGATTCGTTCGACCATATTCATTTGGTAAAAATGAACTTTATAAAACAGAACTGTAAATTTTTTTTTTATATATTACCTGAAACAAATTTCATTTAATTAGTTAGAAGAAAAAAGGAGATCCAACTATATTAGCTATAATAAACAGCATGCTAACAAAACATTCCTCAAAAGTTTGCGATCTAATATTCTCCACTATTTTAATAACTTATAAGCATAACTTATTAATCTTAAATATCAATCTGTTTCTTTTTATCAAATAAATTCATTAGACTCTTTCTATTCAACAGAATTCGTTATACTTGCTTAAAATAAAAATGAAGAATCTTTTTAGTATCTGAAAAAAATATTCCATTTAATTATAGTTGGTTAGTAAAGGAAAAAGAAATGGGAAAACTAACTATTAAAAAAAAAGGCATGCCAACAAAACTGTATTCCTATGATATTAGTCATTTTGAAATGCAAATTTCAGACAAAATAAAAAAAAAAACAGTTTAAGGAACGGTGGATAAGTGTGGTAACAGAATAGTAGAAGTAAAGGCACAAAAAGTCTGAACCAAGATATTTCGGTCGATTCGTTCGACCATATTCATTTGGTAAAAATAAGCTTTATAAAACAGAATTGTAAATTTTTTTATATGTTACCTGAAACAAATTTCATTTAATTAGTTAGTAAAAGAAAAAAAAAAAAGGAGATCAAACTATATTAACTATAATAAACAGCATGCTAACAAAACAACATTCCTATGATATTAATAATATGATGTAAGTAATTATAAGTAATTTCAGCTAATCATGCAGGAATCTCTTTCAACTTACCATTCTTTTTTTTGCTCAATTTTTTAGGGCCTTTATTAACTTGAGCATATAACGGTTCTATGTCTGATGCTGCAAATATATATAAAGCTAAACTAAGTTTCAAGATTTAAAAAATCATTATAAAACAACAACAACTTATGCATTCATGACCGTAAAGTTTCATCTCTTTGTTGTAGATATTGACGATGTGAAACTAAGAAAGCAACCCCTGTCATCGACATGCGCCAGAAGCAGAGATGCAGCATTGAATTTCTGGCAAAAGTGCATCAAGAATGGTGGTGACTATGTACACAAATTAATTCTGGAGCACAAAAGGTTGCTCGTTTTGCTGGTACCACTCCAGTCTTTGTAGCTCTTCAACTTTTTGAGTTAAAAAAATAGGAGGCTTTACTTTTGGAACAGCCCTCGTACATACTGATCCTCAAAAAGAGAAGGTAGTGCCTGGAAGGATGATATGATAACAAAATAGATAGTACACTATCTTTGCTCCCACAAAAACATTTTAGGAGGATAGTGAGACAGGACATATACTATACTGCCCCTCCCCGCTTAAAGAGGAGGTAATGCCTCGGAGAACCGTTTTCATGATGAATAAAAATATACTATAAAATATACTTATTAAAATAATTTACAATGCTAGTGATAAACTTTACCTATTGATATATTTTTTTCCTTATTGCTTATGACATAAGTCATAAATCTATGACATCCTCCAAAAGCTATGATTATTCTATCAAAGTAATGTCTTCAGCTCTATGTATAAGAACATCAAAATAGACCAGCTGATAGAACCTCAGAGTGAAGATATCAAGGTTTCGGTTTCAATTTCTGGTCATGACATCTGCTTTATTTGTAGGGAATTTATTATTGCAACATTCTCCATTTCTAAAAGTAGTTAAGTTCTGATATTTCGAAATGAGACAAATTCTACAATATATTTATGACGTTTAAAAACATTGTGACTGATGGACGGACAGACAAAATCCACATTTTATATAAGATTTCGTTCAACTTACCATTCTTGTTTTGAGGTTTCTTTGATTTATCAACTTGGGCATACAAGTCTTCGACATTGGCTAAAAAATAAACATACGTTTTTTTTTTAAATTATTATTGTTGTATAGTGGGTGTACATATCGGGGACGACATAATGACATCTATAATATAGATCTCACCTGTCTGTTTAAATGTATGTATGCATGTATGTATGTCTGTCTAAAAGTTTCGACAGAGGCAACGGATTTTCATGAGATTGGTATTGTTTTGAAGCTCAACCCTTCGGACAACAAATATCGAAAAATTGGCTAAAAACATTAATTTCTTCACCCTCAACTGCTTTATTTAAATTTCTCACAGCATTAGTTTTGTAATTCAAAATTTTACTTTCAAATAAAATCGTTTACAATCATTATTAAAACAAAATTATATTTTTCTCAGTATCCGTTTCAATTTAGAATTTTTAACATGACACAGAAATAAACCAGTGAAAAATTATTCTTTTATATTTGAACAAAAAACAAAAAAAACTAAAGCACACATTGATTGTTAAAAATTAAATATTTTTATCCTCGCCCCCCCCCCCCGCCCCCATCAACAGAAATTAGAACTGTAATAACATGGTCCCTGTTGATTGCGGTTTGATACTCATTCTGTGCAGTTCTAGGAGGCCCACCCTTCCCAAGCTCTGCTTTTTCTCTTTGTGAAAGGGTTAGTTTATTGTTAATCGCCTGAGATGCAAATCAAAGTGTGTCTCCTCAGCGGCGCTGATTTCTCAATTCCACTTTCCGATCTTAGTGTCACAGTTCTTGCAAAGGGAGAGAACTAAATATGCAGAAAGTGACTTGTATTAAGAAAAAACACATAAGAAAAGAAAAATAGGATGAGAATTTATCACACGGCAAAAAAAACAAAAAAAACTAAAAGTCTCAAGATTCACGGAAAACAAGAAATTACCAGCAAACAGAACATCTAGTTTCAATAATAAACAAGTCGTGCATGTAAGATCCCCACTCCATGAGTGAAAAATTTACTTTTACCATGACTAATGTTTGTGCAAAATTTAAAAAATATCCAAGGTTATTGAGAAAAATGCAAGCAAATAAATGGATGGACGATTTTTGGGCAATTTTACTCTATAAAATGGCTCCTGAGGTAAGGGTGGGGTTCGGCAACCAAAGTAATCCCGGAAAATCCATTCTGGTAAAGATTTACTTTCACCATGACTAATGGCTGTGCAAAATTTCAAAAAAAAAAAAAAAAAAAAAAAAAAAAAAAAATTCCAGGCATGGTTATTGATTAAAGTGCGAACAAACGAACAGACAATCCCTCCTCTGTCAGCGAACCAATAAGCAATTGGGATTGTAAAAAAAAAAATTTGTAATGCAAATGCTGTGAATCAGGAGAAAAGTCAATAAATAAGCAAACAAAAAAAAAAAAAAAAAAAAAATTTACAAGTTTCCATCATCAGCAGCATCATCATTATCATCAGTTTAACGTCCGTTTTACATGTTGCATACTGTGGACATCTTTAAGAAATTGACTTCTTAAATAACCTATCTCTGACCAAGTCTTTATTTATCCCTCTTTCTTTCAAGTTCATTTTTATCATATATTATTATCCTGATATCATTTCTTCCCAGGCAACACATTTTCTTAACCTTTACAAGCCAGGTTTAGGTTATGGTTAGGGTTTTCTCTTACAAACATCATCACACTGCATCCATATATCTGATACACTCTTCCACACACACACATATATATATATATTTCTGTAGAAATATATTTTCTTATAATATATATCAATCCTTATTTAAGAAGCTCAATGTAATTGCCGAGCAATATAGAGAATAAATGACAAAAAGTTATATCCCAAAATTCATGATGTTGACCATCTTATAATTTATTCATTTCAGTTCCTTTTGACGGATTGATTGTTGCTATTTCTTCTGATGAGTTAAGGGCATAATAGATTCACTGATTAATATAAGAATTAAGTGATTGATTTTGCACTATCAAACAGATACTGTCAAGAATTGTATACGTCAACTGAATTAAAGGAATAAATTATAAAATGGTCAACATCATGAATTTTGGAATATAAATTTTTGTCATTTATTCTCTCTCTCGCTATATATATATATATATATATATATATATATATAGGTCAATAATTTAGTTGAATTAATTAGCATATACCAGTCGTAATGGATTAAAAAAAAAACTTGAAATTTTTAAAAAATTCTTTGTAAAGATAAAAAAAGTTCAAGCTCAATAAATATCCTTGTTTGTTGATTACATAGACTATGTGAATTGTTTAAGGAAAGGTTTTATTCTACCGTTTTTAAGGTGAGCGACTAAAAATGCAGTAAAGACAAAATTTTGCCATTTTTTTTTGGTCCTGAATTAAACAATATTCTTATGTATACCTTGTGGAAACAATAAATTGCTAACTGAGATAACTTGATTATAGAAAACTGATCACATATAATGATAGAAGATGTATCGAGATACAGGAATGGGTATGGTTGATCTGGCATAATGATGATTCATTAAAATTGTGGAGTCTGCGTACATGCCTGGTCCACAAAGTATGGAAATATAAAATTTAAAAATTAAAAAAAACGTTTACACATGCTTTTGATATAGATGTACATAATAATACTTTGATAAGTATGTTTTAACTTAAATATGGATGGTATGATAAAATTGTGGGATCTGCGTTCGCGCCTGGCCTCCATAGAATGGAAATAGGCACAAACTTTAATAAAGACTTTTCATATCTATCTGCGTAAGTATACTTTGATAATTATGTTTCAGTTTGAAGAAATATGGTATAATAAAATTATGGGGTGTTCGGTTGTGCCTGACCTCCATAGAATGGAAATATGTCACAAAGTTTAACAAGGTTTTTTAATATAGATCCACAGAATATTGTGTTTCAGTGTGAACAGGTATGGTATAATAAATTATGGGGTTTATCTATTTTATTTTTACTTTCATCATATTTTGCTTTGGTTTTGATACCCCTAAATTCGAAGCTATCTCTTTACAATCCTTCCTTTTCATAACCTATCATACTTTCATAAATCTATATATATAACGTTATCCTGTTTGGGTCATTTTGACATTTGCTTTTCTAATTTATATTCACTTCTATCACCATTTAATCTTTTTTTCTCTCTCTCTTCTTCTTTACTGATTTTGTTAATTACACGTTGTTCTCGGCAGCCGTGTTAAAAGCATATCTTATTTTTCTTTTATTATTATTGAAATTTTTCCCCCTTTTCCTTGTACATATTTGTGAATTATTCCACGGATTTCAGCCTTTTGGATTATTTTGGACCATCTTCCAATTACGCGATTTCCTTGGATTTTACTTGTGCGAATGGAAAATTAAATTAACTTTCTTAAACTCACATTTTTGGATTTTACCGTCATTGGATAATTTACCTTTCACCTGACTATCCATTCACGTGAAATCACCTTTTTTTTTCACCATATTCCCTCTGCTTCACGTTTTGTTATCAAGTAAGATCTTTGACATACTTGCAGTTTCATCAAATACTTTTGTATGCAAAATCTGATCCCACATTTTGCTAATTCCTACCCTCTGATGAGAAGGAAAGTATTTCTTCAAAACTCCATGGATTAAGGACTATCCACTTATTAAGTGTTTCCTTTTCAGATTAAATATGTTTTTAACTCTTTTTCAAAGTGTTTTTTAACATGTTTTATTAACTATTTGCTCTTATTATAAGCTCTATCTCCTACTTGGTTTTATCGATCTTTTACATCCGGTTGAGATTACTTTATAAATATTAATTCTTTAATATTTATAATATACTTTAGTTTTTACAGCTTGGATCATTTTGGTAAATTTAATTGTAATTTTTATTATATATATATATATATATATATATATAGTAATTTATAAAATATATATGGCGATTAAGCTACACTGAATATTCTGCGTTTCATCCAACTATAGGATTCGTCAGGCTTATGCGTGAATTACTAACTAGCTCTACCTACGTATTGAGCACTTTTGAAGTAAATACTTAAAGTTTACGCATAAATCTATACTTTCGTATATTAAATTTATGTGAATAAATGAAGTAGTTATATATATATATATATATATAGTTATATATATATATATAAATGCGAAGCTCGCGGTTTGTTTACAAACAAACGTTTGAGCCCTCTACGAGCGGCGGACGGATGTTTATTTAAATAGACATTCGGACAGATTAATTTGCGGCCACCGCTTCCGTAGTCAGGAGGTAGAACTGCCGACTGTCATCACGACGGTTCTAGGTTCGATCCTCGGCTTGGGATAGGTGTTAGTCTAGCGGCACTGATGAGTTGTGAAACAACGAAACAGATCTGTATGTCGATGACCAAAATATATTTTATATATATATATATACAGAAGTTCAGATCCAACCGGGGAGCGGATTCAGGTGAAAATTCTGGGAGTTCTTTAATTGTCTGATAAACTCTTCTTTTGGTCGACTGTGGTAACGCTCTGCTGAACATTAAAGATAAAACTGATGATGATGATGATGATTTTTAAAAAAATGTTCGGAATGCCTATCCCGTGAATACTCGGGATAATCAGGAAAGAGTTTAATGACAGGTATAGGAACAAAGAAAAAATTTAATTTTTACCAGTTTCTATGTTATTTCTAAGACTACAATGACAATGTTAGTCATAGTGGACATGCAAAATGGTTAGAATTAAGAACAATCTGAAATGGGTTCTTTGATATGACGGCGGTGCGTGAGAAAGTTTTATTTTAATTCCAACCAGAATTTTTTTTATCTCTGAAATGTGGGTATAACTTCCAGAACAAAACAAATCGATAATTTTGAAATTTCTTAAGCAATAAAACTATTTATTCCTTTATATTTTGGGACATTTTAGTTTTTAGATAAAAAAAAAAAAACAAACAAAAGTAATACATAAATTTGTATCAGTTCTGAGCTATATTATAGAAATAAGAATTGAATAATTAAACATAATTTAATTCTCTCTTTTTATATATATATACATATAAACTATCAGGGAGACCCGACGATTGAGAACATATTAATTTTTGGCACTTCAGCACTTATCAAATTTTCCTTTTTTATTGGCAAACGAGACTACTTCAAAACAATTTTGTTTTTTGTTGTTGTTGTTTCAAATGATTAAGCCCACCATTTAATTTATAAAATTCCTTATGTCTGTGTGGCTCCATTATTTTCAAACTGCATCTCCTCTGAGATGCAAGGTCACAGAACGTTGTTGTGGGTACAATATGATAATAAATAGAGAATAGAGAATCGGCTCTATAATAATAAATACGAAATCTGGAGAAAAAATATCTCATATTTAAGCATATTTTTCAACCAGGCAATGCTAGGCGCCCGGCTAGTTAAAATAATAAAACAAAGTCCTGAAAGCTACAATGCTCTGGAGGTGTACCACAACTCATCAAAACTACGCATTAGTCATGATACAGCATGGAACCATAAAATGGTTGCCCTAGAAAAGACATGTTTCCATTTCCGCTTGATGAAAATCAGTTTTCCTTTTTTGTTGCAAACCATCTACCACAAATCCCAAGAGCGATAAAAGCCTTCTATCATGTCTGAAAGTGACACAATATTCAATGAGCGAGATTGGAGATGCGCCACTGTACAACTTAGGCTCTCTACTGATCCAAGTTATGACACCAAGACTATTGCCAGCACTTCCAAAAAATGCATTGCTGGATTGCCACAAATAACAGGGACATGCCCAAGGTGATGAAAACAAAGTTTCTGGTCACGGTTATGGTCTTTGGTGTGGTTTCAAGTGGGGGTCACATCATGTCACCTCACATCTTTGAAGTCGGCTTGAAAGTCAACACCAAAGTGTACCTGGGTGTGCTGAAGGGTGTGGAGATCCCCTGGGGCAATCAGGTGGTCGCTGGAAGACCCTGGGTGTGGCAGCAGGATTTGCCACCAGCTCACAAGTCCAGAGAAACCCAGACTTCAGAAGGAGTGCTATGACTTTGTATCCTTCTCTCACTAGCTCCCCTCCTCCCCTCACCTGAACCCACTGGACTACTTCGTTTGGTCATACGTCGAGAACATCACCAACATGACCTCCCACGGCACCAAAGTCAGCCTGATCACCGCCAAGTATTCGCCGAGCTCTCACCGGTGCTTGTGGAAAAAGCATGTTCCCAGTTCCGGATCAGCATTGAGACGGTGATTGAGGCTGAAAGCGGCCACATTAAATAGATGTCAGCTCTATTACATGATAAAGTTACCGGAATTGATTTTTTCAATAAAAGTTTTAAAATGAATCTGTAGTGTTGTTTTCTTTATGGCGATATTTTTATTGTTCCATCCTGTATACAGGAAGTTAAGCAACGGCAAGTTAAAATAATAAAACAAAATCCTGAAAGCTACAATGCTCTGGAGGTGTACCACAACTCATCAAAAGTATGCATTAGTCATGATACAGCCTGGAACCATAAAAGAAGTTAAGCAACGTTGAACCTGGTCAGTACGAAATAGTACATTGACATCTCCCTGCAAGAACTGCAAAAACAGAACATTGTCATCTCCTCTAATCGAGATTATATATGTGTGACTAGGGCTGCTTGTGAATTTGATATTCCCTAAACACTTCCTATTTCGGGGGGAGGGCAGTTTAACCCGATTAGGGTTAATGCCACTGGCTATGATATACACTTATGTATGTGTACAGAGAAGGGGTAGGTATCAGGTGCAGTTTTATCAAATTTTAGACGTATGTAGATTTTTTGACAGATAACAGCCGATGCAGGCAATGTGTTCCGTGCTGAGTTAGGAAAAAAAGTTTGCGATCTAATATTTTAATAACTTATAAACATAACCTATTAATCTCAAATATCAATCTGTTTCTTTTTATTAAATAAATTCATTAGACTCTTTCTATTCAATGGAATTCGTTATACTTGTTAAAAAAAAAAAAATTAAGAATCTTTTTAGTATCTGAAAAAAATATTCCATTTAATTATAGTTGGTTAGTAAAGGAAAAAGAAATGGGAAAACTAACTATTAAAAAAAAAAATGCATGCCAACAAAACTGTATTCCTATGATATTAGTCATTTTGACATGCAAATTTCAGACAAAAAAAAAACAGTTTAAGGAATGGTGGATAAGTGTGATAACAGAATAGTAGAAGTAAAGACACAAAAAGTCTGAACCAAGATATTTCGGTCGATTCGTTCGACCATATTCATTTGATAAAAATAAGCTTTATAAAACAGAATTGTAAATTTTTTTATGTTACCTGAAACAAATTTCATTTAATTAGTTAGTAAAAGAAAAAAAAAGGAGATCCAACTATATTAACTATAATAAACAGCATACTAACAAAACAACATTCCTATGATATTAATAATATGATGTAAGTAATGATAAGTAATTTCAGCTAATCATGCAGGAATCTCTTTCAACTTACCATTCTTTTTTTTGCTCAAATTTTTAGGGCCTTTATTAACTTGAGCATATAACGGTTCTATGTCTGATGCTGCAAATATATATAAAGCTAAACTAAGTTTCAAGATTTAAAAAATCATTATAAAACAAATAATGATCGTAGATTTATTTTTTTGTGTTGACTTCTTGAAAAATGCCTTGTGCACCAGTATATTTTTGATATTTCAAAACATCTTTAGATTGCTATATATATATATATATATATATATATACATATATATATACTAGCAGGGGTGCTCGGCGTTGCTCGGGTGTTTGGAGGTGTATGCTGTGCAAAAAAAGCAAAAAAACAAAAAAAAATGGTTAATTTTTTAAAATTTGACCCCTATTATGACCCCTTAAAATTTATAGTTTCGGGCTCAAATCACTTTATTAAGTTAGATCCAGGTTCAAGGAACCTATATCTAAAATTTCAAGTGTCTAGACCCAAAATTGTCGGAGGAGTTTGGTAGAGTTCTTAAAGGTCAAATCGTTGAAATTTGACCCCTTAACAGCCAAATTTCTGGCTGACACTCGTCACATCAATTTTCCCAAATCTCAGTACCCGGTATTTCAAATTTCGAGTCTATAGACTAAAAATTGACAGAGTTATTGCGTAGGGAAATGTACACAGACAGACAGACACGTTCACTTTTATATATATATATATATAGGGCGGCTAGTCTCCCTGAAGGATTAAAACAAGACCTTCCAAAGGGCGAATTAACTCTTTTTCTGGGTCAACGGCCAACTAGCACCGTGTATATTTGTGCGTGTGTATATGTGTATTGGGGTGGAGAGGGCTCCCGTAAGCCATGGTGAAGGCAACCTTTCTAGGAGAAGCAAATCTCTGATTTAAAAAACCATAAATCGGGAGACCAGTACCCGCATTAAGCTGGTCTGCAGTTTAATTTGTTGCTGGCTATCTTGCTCTTGCTTGCTTGTTGCTGGATCTCAACATTTTGAACCGAGAGAGAGACTTAGCTGTCGTACAAAGCTAAGACTCTGTAACATCATCTTTGTATAGATACTCCCTCAGGCATTTGGGCTCATGGATTTTAAATGTCTGAGGGAGTGGCACTCGTCTGACAAGACGTTGCAATCATCATATATATATATATATATATATATATATATATATATAGCAATCTTAGATTTTTTAGCACTGATGAATACCAAATCGAACGAAAAATAAGAAAAATATGTATACAGAAAACTATGCATAAAAATATTAGTATGAACTGAAACAATTGTATGCTGGTATAAGAAAGAAATGTGTGAATGGGAGCATTATCCTCCATGAAGATGGGATTATCATCCAAATTCCGAATAAAGTTAAGATGGAAAATGCTCATTCAACATATTAATGTCGAATTAATTCGACCTTGCAAGCGAACTATAGGCCCATAACCATTGGTACTAATAATGCCCCACACCAAAACTGAACCTCCACCACCTTGCAGCATTGAAACTGAGCACCTAGGATTAAATTCTTCGTCTTTCCTCCGACGAACGTACTGCCTACCATCACTGCCTAGTCTATTGAACTTGCTTTTGTCGCTAAAAAGCACTTTTAACCAATATGAAGAGTCAGGATCTTCATTGCATCTGATGAAGTCCAGACGGTGCTTTCTGTTCTTTACAGAAATCATTGGCTTGCATCTTGCAACATATCACAAATTAAATTCCTTTAATCTGTTCTTAACAGTAGAAATAGAGCACTTTTTCACAAGATTGCTCTGTTGTTGGATTTTAAAATCTGTTTCTTAGGCTGCGGATCTTGATAGCATTGTCTTCCCTGTTAGAAGTAACTCTAGTACGACCAGAGTTAGGAGCATCATGAAAACTGTCGATGTTTTGGTGCTTTTGCACAGTCTTTCGTACCATTTTCTTATCACATTTCAATCTGCAACCGATTTCACGATTAAATAAACCAAAAAGGTGGAGATTAATGAGCTCCTGACGATCACTAAGAGAAAGTCGTGGCATATGGACTAAATGCTACATTGTATAACCTGGAACAACAACAATTACGGTTAGAGATGCTTTGTTGCCTGTTGGTGGATATTTTAAACTGATTTAGAGGCAATAATTTAAGCTGGTTTTAAGCGGCGAATTTGTTGCTGCGGACTTTCTTTTTGCCTCCTCAATTTGAAGTTATTTTTTAAAATTGACGTGGACACTAGCATATTTCAATTAAAAGTCAAATATGAACAGATAAAATTATAGAAGAATAAAAGGCGAATCAAATGAGGTGTAGTTTGTTTAAACAGTTAAAATGAATTTAGCTTAAATTTGCAGTCTTTGAAAAAAAAATTACAAATGCGGACTTCCTTTTTGCCGGCATTGTATATATGTTGCCTTCTATAAATTTCCTTTATATTAAGACTAAACAATGCTTCAAGGAAACTATACTAAACTCTTAATTATTTATACATTTTAAATATATCCATTTTGACCGATACAAAGTTGATTGTTAGCAAAGCTGCTGCATATATATATATGTTGCGTTATTACGGATGTGATATTTATGTTTAAATATCAAAAAGAAAAAAAAAAAAATCAAACTTATATATCTAGAAAAGTGAGAATATGTGTGTGTGTGTATATATATGAGGACATTTCTCAACCTATATACTCAACGAATTTTTGATCTACAGACTTGGAATTTAATATATAGAGGATTTCAAACATGTGAAAAACTTTTTAATCGGTTTTCACCTGGAAAGAAGGGCTACTAAGGGGTCAAAATTGAAAAATTGGTACGTGGGGAAGGGGGGGGGGTCCATCGGATTTTTATTTGTCAACTGTTTCACGAATGCGCATGCGTGAATGGTTCATATGACAGCTTCATTATGCTAAGGATAAGTAGGTTTGAAAACATTTTTTAAAAGATCGTGTCAAGCTGGCCTAATTGTTTTCATACTTGGCTCACTGTCTTTAGGTTTTGGTTTCGATCTCAGCTCGAGTATTTTTTTTTTTTACTTACAAGAAATTAACTGTCTAGAAAAACCATGATACTCGCATGCACATGTCTCAGTTTATTTACATTTTTTTTACTTCATTTTTTTTTTTTTTTTTTTTTTAAAAGGAATTTAACATTATGTTTAATACCCACAGAATTTCTGTTCATGATAAGAAATCTGCATTAATTAAAATATAATATTTATGCATATTTTACGACCGGGCAACGCCGGGCGGTCTGCTAGTATATAAATCTTTTTTTTAAATTTAAAAAAAATGTTTTTTTTTATTTAAATATTCGATAATAAACATATGTTTATAAACATGTTGTTGATTAGTCATTTAAATATTTGTTGCTTTTTTTTTTTTTTTTGTGATTGGTGTACCACGAATATTTAAAGAGCTCAGTAGGGTGCGGCCATGTAAAAAAAGGTTGGGGACCACTGATCTAAAGAAAAGAATATTTAAACACAAACGCTAAACATTTTTTCCAGGAAATAAAGCATGATTATTTGTTATGTTAAAATAAAAACAACCAATAAATTAAAAAAAAATACAAAAAAAAAACAACAAAAAAACACAATAACAAATAATAGTTAATTAATAAAATATCCTTTTTCAAAACCATTATGCAAATTAATTAGCCATCGAACTGATATCGCATATACTCAAGCAAAAATATATAAAGTTGAATTAACTTGAAGAGTTAGGTGATGGTGGCGAAATCGTTAACATGAACTGATGACCAGGGTTTCCAAGTTCGAATCTAGTTCGTTTCATAAAAATCACTTTCACTTATGATGTTGGCAACCTTCCATACGTACCCAATATCTTTCTAGAAAGAATTCTGACTAGAAAAATATCGGGGAAACCTACGCCAATAATAAAATCATTTGACTGATATGATATGAACGGATTTGAAAATAGGACATTTTGACTTTACTGTTTTTTGTGAGAAATAGGTTGAACTTGCACATTTACAGGATGGAACGATAAAATTATTGTCGCATTAGAAAAGACGACATGATTCAATTTCCGTTTGATGAAAACCGGTTTTCTTTCTTTTTTTTTTTCAGACTGGTTAGCCAGTTGTGTACAAATCCCAATAGCGATAGAAGTCTTCTATCATGTCTGAAAGTGACAATGTTCACCAAGTGAGATCGGAGATGCGCCACTGTACAACTCATGCTCTCTACCAATCCAAGTTATGACAACATTACCAGCTCCCTCAAAATGCAAATCCGGATAACAGGAACATGGTCAGGGTGATGAAAACAAAGTTTCCAGCCACGGTTATGGTCTTTGGTATGGTTTCAAGTGAGGCCTACATCATGCCACTTCACATCTTCAAAGTCGGCTTGAAAGTCAACACCAAAGTGTACTTGGATATGCTGAAGAGTGTGGCGATCCCCTGGTGCAGTCAGGTGATTGCTGGCAAACCCAGGGTGTGGCAGTAAGACTCAGCGCGATTCATAAGTCCAAAGAGACTCGGGCTTGGCTCCAGAAGGAGTGCTCCGACTTTGTACTTTTCTTACTTTTCTTACTGGCTACCTCCCCCTTCTCTCCGGACCTGAACCTGCTGGACTACTTTGTTTGGTCATACATCGAGAACATCACCAACATGACCTCCCACAACACCAAAGCCAGCCCAAACGCCGCCATCCACTGAGTATTTACCGAGCTCCCACCGGCGCTTGTGGAAAAGGCATGCTGCCAGTTCCAAACTCATATCGATGCAGTGATTGAAGTTAAGGGCGGCTATATTGATTAGATGTCAGCTCTACTACAGCATTAAATTACCTGAATTGATTTTTTTTTCAATAAAAGTTTGAAAATAAATTTGTAGTGTTGTTTTCTCTAGAGGAACAATTTTAGCATTCCATCCTATATTAATTGAAATGAATATTCATGAAAACACAGGGGAAGCATATTTGTGATGAAAGGTGTACATTTGTAAGTGATATCGATTTATAAGTGCAATAATCTGATTTTTACCTGCATTATTTGTAACACCAGCGTAGAGTGAATTGTCAATCATCTCTGAAAACAAAAATAAAAATAATTTTAGACTTTCATCAGAAGTCATTGTCTACATGATGGCGAACGCTGGCTTTACTATCTACCAGGTCAAACCATAAGTTCTGTCCGAATTTTTGCCTTTGTTTTTAAATTAAAAAATTTTTTTTATTCAATTTTTCCTCTAAACAAGGCACAGTGCCACTTTGAAGTAGGGGGCTACTATTGGGGACATAAGTTGCAGGGATATTATGAAGGGAGATGAATAGTAAGATATCTGTTCACATTACACTTGAACTTCTGCATGTCAGTACAGTTGGGGAAGCAGGAAACCGGAAATTCCAAAGGCAGCAGTTCTAGGGAAGAAACTATTAGAGTAGAAGGCCTTCTTACACCTAGGGATCTCTACTGTGAAGGGGTGAGATTTAGCTGCTTGTCGGGTTTGTCAGGGGTATTCATGGCAAGGGGGTACAAGTGCTTGTAGTTCATCAGAGCATTCACCATTAAAGTACTTGTAGAACAGGCAGAGGGATGAAACATTTCATCGATGGGACAGAGGTTGAAGCCTAGATGACAGTTCAGAACTTATCAGGTTGGCGACTCTCTTTTGAACCCTGTCCAGGAGTGCGAGACAAGTAGCAGATGCACCAGCCCAAATGTGACAACAGTACTCCATACATGGGTGAATGGTGGCCTTATAGAGGTACAGGATATTTTCAGGCGTAAGTAGTTTTCTAGCATGGTAGAGGGATCCCACCTTCTTCGCAGCAACCCTGGCAATGCTCTCAATGTATCTATTCCAGTTCATGTTCCCTGTAAACGTTAATTTAACTTCCCTGTGAACGAAATTTAAAAAATATTGTGTACATTTTTACATTTTTATGTTTAGATGCATTTTAACTGATTACATTTTTTTACAGAAAGATAAAATTTAAATTTGCTTGATTACAACCCTACTAATATGGACGTGCCTAAGAATCATTTGAGGCATATAATGCTTTATGAGTTCAAGAATGGAAACTCAACAGCCAAAGCGGCTAGAAATATTCCACTTTGAATTGTTACCACCTAATGCAACAAGTAATGCTCCAATATACTGTCAGCCATTAGAGCGTTTCAACCAAGCTTTGAGGGGAAAAAGACCTGCTCTAGTGAACCGAAAAGGGATGATGTTTCATCAGGATAATGCACAAGCCAACACAGCAAAATCTCCTCACAAAAGATCGAAGAACTTGATTGGGAGAAAATTTTTTCTCCACACTATTCTTCTCGCCTTGCTCCTTCAGACTACCATTTGTTTCGTAGCTTACAAAATCATTTGGAAGGAACAGCTTTTGTAAGGCAGAAAGATGTTGAAATTGACATTTGTGAGTTCTTCGAATCAAAGCCAAAAGGAATTTACAGTGATGTAATTAATAAGCTTGTTTATAGATGGAAGGAAGTCATAGATAATCAGGGAAAGTATATTGATGATTAAATCTTTAATAAAATATAACATTTGGTCACTTCTTTTCTTTTTTCATAAATTCGGATAAAACTCATGGGATGACCTGATTATATATATAAGTAGTAGCGTTTGTGTGTGTGTGTGTGTATGTACAACTCTCCTAAGGTCCACACCACTGGACCGATCATGACCAAAACTGACATGATGATGGTCCACCTAGAGATCGTGCACACAATTTTTCAAGGTTAAATGTCAACAAGGTCATAGCATATACACATATATATATATATATATATATATATATATATATGCACACTCCTACAGCCCACACTACTAGACTGATTATAGCCAAACCTGACATGATGATAGTCTCCGACCTAGGGATGGTACACAGCACTTTTCAAGGTCAAAGGTTAAGGTCATATTTGATTCGGCTCTTACTACATCCACTTACTCCAAAGTTGTCTGCAAAGTGAGTACCCGAGCGTGCAAAGTCCCGTGCAAAGCATATGTATCTTTGCTAGTCTTATATACGGCATAAAAAAATTAATTTTTAACATGAAATCCTAACTCCCAAACAGACATATGAATATCTTTTATATAAAGAGTAGTTGTCTGTTTACATGTATGCTAAGCTAAAAGTAAAAAAAAACAAACTACAAAACAAACACCCACAAAGTTGGTATATTCTTGATTAGCATTGTCCTGAATGAACAATATTTAAAATTTAGGTAAAAGATATCAATTCTCTGGGGGTCAACTGGGTCCGGGAGACCTTCAAAGACAATCCCTCTTAAGCTATCTATAATATAAATCTCACCTGTCTGTTTAAATTTATGTACGTATGTTTGCCTAAAACTTTTGACAAAGGCAACGGATTTTCACGAGATTGGTATCGTTTTGAAGCTCGATCCTTCAGACGTCAAATATCGGAAAAAGGCTAAAAACATTAATTCCTTCACCCTCAACTGGGCGCTTTTCTACAGGGAGGGGGTCGCTTTTTTCGCCGATATTTTTTATAGTCATCCCCTTTTCGATTGAGTAGCCTTAATTTAAACCTATGTCACTTCCGGTTGGGCGATGGGCGCAATAGCAAAGACGTCACTTTTTTTCAGTCTTTTTCCCCCCTTCACGGTATGGGTTCGAGTCTGCCTACCTACTACTACTTTTTTTTTTTTTTGGCTCAACACACACCTCCAAACTCCCGGGCAATGCTGGGTACCCAGGCTAGTTAACTTTGTACAAAAGAACAAGTTAACAACATTAAATATTTTGGCCTCTTCAGCAGCAAGTTGAATTAATTATAAATAGAACTTTTGATTTTACTGTTAGCGTGAGAAATGACCCCAACTTCCACAATTATTCATTTAGATGAATATTTGTGTGAACACAGGGGAAGCATATTTTTTAGGGAAGGTGTACATTTGTAAGTAATATCGATTTATAAGTGCAATAATCTGATTTTTACCTGCATTATTTGTAACACCAGCGTAGAGTGAATTATCAATCATCTCTGAAAATAAAAATATAATAATTTTAGACATTCATTAAAAGTCATTGTCTACATGATGGCAAATGTTGGCTTTACTATTTGATAAATGGTATAAATTAATTTCAATATGAAATCCTCATTCCCAAACAGACATATAAATATCTATTATATAAAGAGTAGTTGTCTGTGAGTGTGTGTGATTTGTTTTTGAATGTCCCGTTAAAAGTTAAAAACTACAAAACAAAGACCCACAAAGTTAGATTTTTCAATGTAATAATAGAAATAATGCCTTTTCAAGGAAAAAATCTAAATTCAAAGACTTTTCAAGTCTGTGCAAACCTACTATAAGCATACACATACCGTACTTTGGGGTAATTGCACCAAATCCAAGGGTAATTGTGTCAATTAAAAAAAGTGCTCTTTATATGCGTGGTTGCCAAAGGAACACTGTTAGCTAGTTGGCACAATTACCCCGGACTTGGCGCAATTACCCCAAGGTACAGTATACATTAACAGTATGTGTTTCATAAATTCACAGATAATAACACACACACACACATATGCAAAATACTTGTTCCCACAAAATCATGATCCTACTAAGGAACAATTTAACTATTGGTATTCCCACACAATTGTCTAAACTTGTAAGGTGCCTTCAATAAGTTTCCAGACTTTTTTTGTACAGGCATTTAAAATTGTTGTATGCTCTTGAAAATTCAATATGTTATTGCTCTACATCTTATGAGGTGACTGACCTATTTCATGATTTCAGTTTCAAATGAACAGCTACAGCAGGAATTGGAATACACGCTATTAAAGCCTACTTGTCACAGCTAGTAAAGTTCAAAAATGCAATCTGTATGCAAGGACGCTTTAAAAGAAGGATATGCGATAAAATTTCGTTTCAAACTTGGAAAGAATGCCACCGAAACGTATGGAATGCTTCAAACTGCTTTTGGACCATTTTGCATGAATCGAGCATCAGTTTTTGAATGGCATAAGAGATTCAAGGAAAGTAAGGAGTCTGTGATGGATGATGAGATGTGCGAGAAGAGTAAGGAAGTCAAAAAACCAGAGTTGATTGACCAAATAAAGAATTTCATCGATAAGAACTGTTGTATGTCTATAGAGACATACAGTGAACAGTTTGATGTCAGTGTGGGAACCGTATACATAATCATTCGTGAGGAACCTAAAATGCAGAAGATTTGCACAAAGTCTGTCCCAGAAGATCACAGACTATTTGATCAAAATGGGTATCAAGACAGTTCCTCACCCTCCCTATAGTCTAGACCTTGCTCAATGTGACTTTTGGTTATTCCCTAAGCTTAAAGAAAACCTTAAAGGCTGTCTGTCGTTATGAGATAACTGAGGAGATGAAAGAGGCTGTGACAAGGGTCATTGACATGCTCATATAAGAGGACTTTCATCGTGCCTTCCAGAAGTTGTTAGAATGGTACAACAAGTGTATTACAGCCAGAGGAGATTACTTCAAAAGGGACGAGAGTTTTATGTGTGTGTACCAATAAAAGTAATCATAAAAAAGAAGTCTGGAAACTTATTGAAGGTACCTCGTACATTATCTTTCACAGACATATTTTTTTAAATTGTGTAAGAAATTCTGCAGAAATAAGCAGGCTCCTCATTGGTCGGTTTGACCGCCCACGATTTTGTTTGGATGTATCAGATTGATTGTTGTTACTAACTGCTGAGTCGTATTTTTGACGCTATTTTTATGTTTCAGGTCGCCTCAGTTTTCACAAAGCTCGAATGGACGTTAAAAAAAATCACTCGAGGCATGTAGCCTCAAAAATTCTTTATCTCATTGAAACGTATTAATGCTCTAACGTGGGGCGAAATGTTATCATTTGCAAACACCGATGCCCTTACATTGGGCGGAATATTGTATTTTTTATTTATTTATTTTTTATACACGGTGGTCACCACTTATCAAGGCCCGGAAGCCACTCAGGGATAAGGGTTATTGCAAGTACAGTCCGTTAGTGTGGAGATTTAATGAAGTGTTTACTTTTAAAAAAATTTTTTTTTTTTTACACAGTGATCACCACTTACCAAGGCCCGGAAGCCACTCAGGGATAAGGGTTATTGCAAGTACATTACGTTAGTGTGGAGATTTGATGAAGTGTTTACTTAAGAGGACGGTTCATTAGGAATTTGTTAACGTTGGACTTGAAGACATCCAAGTTGTAGTCAGGTGGGAAGCAGGCAGATGGAACAGAGTTCCACAGGCGTGCAGTTCTAAGAAAGAAGCTTTGTATCCTTCACACACTGTTGTGCTCTACGATTGGTTCACTTTCTTCATTACTTGTAAAATTTATCTTTGAGACAAATTTGAGATCTACATTTGGACCTGCCTTTTGTCCAGCATTCGGACGGTTATTTGCAGTGAACTCCATGACGATTACAAAACTCGCAGCATTCATCCTTGGAAAGCATCACTTAACTCATCGACTTGTTCCAACTATTCTTTGAACAGCGTGGAGTCTTGAATCCTGCAAACGTGAAGATAAACCATGAACTACTACCCTTACGGGTGTTACCAGCTCTGTTTCGGTAGAAGGCTAAAGATGCAATTTGGATCTTTTTACTTTAATGAAATTTATGTTAAAGTTTAAAGGTGAGCCTGTTGTGACTTCTGTTTGTTTTCTTTCATTCTGCCAAAGGCAAATACGAGGTGAGAGAATATCTCACAATTGATGATGAAAATCTGATGTTGTTAAAGCAAACGATTCCAACTTTCCTTCTTTTGAAATGAATTATTCCCAAATCAAATTATGGCGCCTAAAGTAGTAAAATTTGAAACAAATATATTTTAAAAAAATTACATTCGTGTCATTAATACGAAGAATATTTAGTTGCCAATTATGTTTTATAATAGGTCCTGGATATGACCTTAAACTATATCCGATGGTGAGGGCCCCCCCCCCAGCTTGCGGGCTTTGAGGAATATGGAGCCACTCCTTAATGGTCATTGCTCCCAGGTCCACTCTGACCCGGAATGGTAGTACCTGTCAGGGTCCCAACTATGGATTAAATAGAAACTGACTTAAAAAAAAAAAAGTTCTAAAAACCTTTTTTTTCAAAATCACTGGATTCGGCATTAAATAACCTGAAAAGGGTTGATATGCCGTAAAACAAAAACAACCAACCAATTTTTTTATAATAATAAGACAAAGATTATTTATTGTTTTTAAAAGAATTAAATTTTATTACGAAGTGAAGACAGTTGTCCAGATTTCTTTTTGTTTTAATCAGTATTTATTGAAGATTTTATTAACAATAAGATTTTATATTTCACAGATATTTTGTTAACGGGAAAACGATTGCTTAGTGAACCCCTATAAAATAGCTATGCCTCAAGAAAATGCACAGAATTAAAAAAAAAAAAAAAAAAAAAAAAAATGAAGCAGAAACGGCATAACCTGGTACTCCTATATAAAAACAAGGTTTGCTTTTTTTTTTTTAATTTTTACCCCCCTCCTTCTTTTGGAGTTTGCCTTGTGCCTAAATTCTTTGTTCATTTTCCTATTTGTATTTCTTTTTTTCTTGTGAATAAAAAATTTAATATCTCAAAGTGTAGTATCTGTTCTTCAAATGCTGCACTACACATTTTTGGTCTCGGTTAATGGAGGAAAAATCCTTCATGACTGACCCATTTTTTATTTTCGTTACTACACAGAGTGCCCCTTTTTGGGGAGCTGGTTTCCCCCCATATTAAAAACGAACCTCATGTCTGACAAAAAAATAAAACTGGTACTCTTGTTAGCAATTGTAAAATAACTTTTGAAAAAAAAAAAAGACACAAAAAAAAAAGGTTTTGCTGCTAGATTAAAAAAAACAAAAACAACTTACCATTCGTAGAATTATTGTTGTCAACAAGATTACTATATAATGAAAAATAAAAAAATATTATGAGTTAAAATAAAAGCATATATATATAGATAGATATATATCAATTAAAAAAGAAAATGATGATATAAAACTATATACTAATATGTATAAATTTATTCATTTATTCAATAAGACCATGTTGGCCCTATCGGTGGGGCATTAGAGGCAGAGGGTAAAAGTCCCTCAATGGGGGTCCTGGATATGACTTTAAACTATATCCAGTGGTGAGGCCCCAGCTTGTGGGCTTTTGGGAGTGTGGAGCCACCCTTTAATTACCATTGCTCCCAGGTCGACTCTGACCCGGAGTGATAGTACCTGTTAGGGTCCCAACTATGGATTAAATAGAAACCGATGTGAAAACAAATATATTCTATTAAAAAATTTTTTCTTCAAAATCTTTAGATTCGGCATTAAATAACCTGAAAAGGGTTGATATGCCGTAATACAAAAACAACCAACCAACCAATAAGACCATGCATCAATTAGGGGTGTATGGTAAGTGGAGACTTTTTATACAATGGTATTTTTAAGCCTAATGCTTCTCATCAGAAGAAGAGAGAAGATACTAGGTAATAAAATAGGGATGCGACGTCTAGCGATAGTTACATTAGGAGCAAAATAAAATATTGACGATGTTTGGGCTCTGTGATATAGGAAGAGTATAGTTTTTATTATATAGTTCAGGTAGGTGAATGGTATATATGTCCTGATGGGTTTAATATATGTGGGTAATATGTGTGATTAAACTCTCTTTCTCTCTCTATATATATATTATATATATATATATATATATATATATATATATATATATATATATATATATATAGAGAGAGAGAGAGAGAGGGGGGGGGGAGAGAGAGGGAGAGAGATGGATAGGTAGATAGAAACACACACATATCACCTTGTATTTTTCATTAAAACATCTAAAATTATTTAGATTTACTTACTTTCAAAAAATATATCTCTATATATAAATTTCGGTGTGTTTCTGTGTTTGTTCCTTATAGAAAGAAAGGTTAAAGAATCTACATAAAAACTAAAAATGAATTCTTATGTAAAATTTTCCCAAGATGACAATGAAAATAATCTCATATTTCTAAATGGCCACCTATGGAGGTCATGGGGCTGGACCCTCCTTAAAATTTCAAATATATCTTATTTTGATTAAATTTTAATCAGACGAAATTTTGAAGTGATTAGACAATGAACCTTGGGTTTACTCTCGCTTCCCTTATTTTGTTTCTTAGTCGTCACATTCTAGGAGTGAGGTCTCTGACAAAGGGGAAAGAATTGCTTTTGTTTGGATCAGAATGTATTCATCTAACACTTTTTGCAAGCTAAGTTTGGACCTTCAAAGTAGTATTGTTTTTTAATTCTTTACATCAAGCGGCTTCACGCTTTGTCTAGAGAGATTTCCATAAAATAAAAAGAAAAGATGTATAAAATTTTCCTGGAATACAATGGAAGTGCTCCCAAATGTCTAAGTGCCTCCCTAAGATAACTATGGAGGCAGAATCTCTCTTAAAACTTCAAGTGTACTATTTTGTGATGAAATTTAAATAATGTATATGAAAATCTCCAGAGAAGACAATGGAAGTAGTTTGGAATTTCTAAGCACTCCTTACTGTGTCAAACCTCTATGTGCCTTCCGCCTTAAAACTTCAAATATGTCCGATTTTAATAAAATTTAAATTATAGAAGGTACTATTTTATTTTTGCATTATTTAGATTGTTTGAACTATTGTTCTCATCTTGATTGTTTTTCTGACAAATTTTCGGCCGATGAAACCTCCGACCGTCTTGAGGTGCATATCCACACTGGCTAAAACATTGTGAAGAAAACAACCAAAATGAGAACAATGCAAAAAATATTGTCTTCTATGATTTAAATTCCATTAAAATTGGACATACAATAGTCCGAACAATCCAAATAATTATAGATATATTTATCAATTCTTATCTCAAAAAAAAAAAAAAAAAAAAAAAAAAAAAAATATACAAACATCATATAAAGATACTAATTCAGAAAGTTTTCAAAAATCCAATTTCTTCCAACTATATTAAAAAAACAAAATGCAGAGCTGAAATAAGAACATAGTTGCCTTGTCCCAGGCTAGCATATCAAGCATGTTTGCCATTCTTACTCAGAGACGCTTGCATTGGCTCGGTCATGTGTGCAGAATGGAAGTTTGTCGAATCCCAAAGGACATCCTATATGACGAGCTGATCTCTGGAACACAGCCAATCGGACAACCAACTCTGCGCTACAAGGACACCTGCAACAGAGATCTGTAGAGTTGTGGCATTCAGCCACAAGATCTCGCGTCAAAGTCGCCTGATTACACATCCTAGCGAGCAAAGGTCAAGGACGGCATAGAATTAGCAGAAAAGAAAAGAGAAATACAATGTGAAAAAAAAAAAAGAACCTACAGACAAGAGAGGATACAGTCCACCCAATTATGTCATTACTTGTGTACATGGTGTCCATGTTCAATCTTTTGCAAGATCACACTTTTTTACCGATGAGAAGATGACCAAAGTGCCCTGAAAATTAGTGAATTGTGTTAAACAAGACTGGTGAACAAGACAGCCATAAACTAAATATTTATTTATTTTTTTTTATTGAATGCAACGTTTCGTTGATGGGACAGAGGCTGAAGCTTAGATGCCAGTTCAGGGCCTATCAGATTGGCGACTATTTTTTTAACCTTGTCTAGGAGCGAGAGACTAGTAGCAGATGCACCAGCCCAAATGTGACAACAATACTCCATACATGGGCGAATGGTGGCCTTATAGAGGTACAGGATACTTTCGGGTGTCAGTAGTTTTCTAGCACGGTAGAAAGAGCCTACCTTTTTCGCAGCGGCCCTGGCAATATTTTCAATATAATTGTTCCAACTCATTTTTCCTGTGAACGTTAGGCCAAGCAGTTTAAAAGATGTACTCTCAGACAGGGAGTCATTGGCAATTGCTATTGGTGGCAGAGAAGGTTTCTTGTAATTATTGAAGGAAACCAGTTTAGTCTTGGCAGCATTGAATGTGACCATCCATTTATGTCCCCATTCCACTACAGATTGGAGGTCATCCTCTAGTGTTTTTGCCATTTCTTTAGATATGTGTTCATTTGTTTTCCTGTCATGCCTGTTATAGAGTGTGGTGTCATCAGCATATATACCCATCTCAGAGGCAGTTTTGTCAGGGAGGTCATTAATAAATATTAGGAACAATAGAGGTCCAAGGATAGACCCCTGAGGCGCTCCTACATTTATATCACACTGTTTAGATGTACGACCGTCGAGGACAACCTGGATTTTTCTCTTATCTAAGAAGGATTTAATTATGCTAAGTGATACCGTATGATTTAATTTTCCTGAGGAGACCCTTGTGCCATACCCTGTCAAAAGCCTTAGATATATCTAGAGCTACCACTGCCCTCCTCCTCTTTGTCTAGTGAAAGGTATATACGTTCAGAGATTACAGTGAGGATGTCAGCTGTGGAACGGGCTTGTCTAAATCCATATTGTTATCAGTCAGAAGTTTAGCATCTGTAAGGTGCCGGACTAGAGCATGGTTAATTATGGTCTCAGATATTTTGGCGAAAAGTGTGAGAAGGCTAATGGGGCGATAATTTGATGGGTCAGTTCTTTCGCCAGAATTCTTGAATATTGGTACCACAGAAGCAGTTTTCCAACAGCCCGGAAAGCATGATTCATTAAGGCATTTGTTGTAGAGTTTGGAGAGAACTGGAGCTACTTTGGCTGAGTACTTTTTTAATAGCACAGCTGGGATGAGATCAGGTCCACATGCTTTTGAAGTGTCAAGATTTATGATAGCATGTACCTGAGCAGGGGTGATTTTTAGATCATCTAGTGTGGCGTCTGTCCACAAAGGAAAGTCAGGCAGGAGGTGGTTGGAAGGGTCCAGTGTGGAGTTTGAGGCAAACCGACTGGCAAGCATATTAGCCTTGTCGGTTGCTGAGCAAACAACATCATGATTGTTGGTTAGCAGGGAATTGTTGATTGCCCATTATTTACTACACTGTTGTAGATTTTCCAGAAGTCACGATTTCCTAATTTTAATATATATATATATATATATATATATATATATATATATATATATTATATATATTACATAGATATATATTATATATATAATATATATATATATATAATAAAATTGTCTTTTAAGTTAAAAGAGAAAATCATCTTTTAAAACCAATATTCCATAAGATATCGGGTGTGTCAATCTCTAGCCTAGGTTAAACAAACATGGTTTCGTGATTTAGCAGTCGTCTTATACAATCGATAGATGATAAATTTATTAAAATTTGCCTAAATTTTGTACCTTGTCTTATCTGACAGCCGCCTTATACACCGAAATACACGGTATTTCAGCATTGGTATTTCAGCATTGCGGTTTGGCTCCCTGATATGTAATCAAGAAACTAGATAAAGAAATGTAGAAGACAAATACAGAAAGATACTGAATTTTTGACAAATTTTCTGAATTAGTGTTTTGTCTATATGGTTTGAAATTCAAGGAATCAACGAATATTCTTAACTTTCAATATTTCTATTGTTATCAAATTCGCTGAAATCGACAATTTGTTAATCAAATTGATTGATTGCCTGCTCTAGTCTTGAACCAAGCACGGTGCATCAAGAAGCTCACATGCCTCCTCACAGCGACTTAGTCCACAATATAGTGTCGTCTACATTGCACTGTAGAGAACTTACTGTGGATTTTATAAAATTATTTTTTATTTGCTTGAATTAAAGTTTCAAATGCAAAAGTCTGACAGATGTACGAGCTCACCGTTTAGAATGCATAAGAGTTAGACGTTCTTTCCATCACTTTTGATCACCCATCCCATCTACCCCAACTTATTCTATTTATACAAATTATTTGTAAAATATAAAATAACTTACGTTTTGCTTTGCTTTTCTTCTGAAAAAATATAATGAAAAATTGTCATAAGAAAAAATTAAATATAAAAAGACAAAAGTTCAATAGGGCGAACAGTGAGAAATACAATTAAAACAATTGATACATCTTTACAATAACCCCACCATTTGTTAAATAGTTACGACAATGGTTGTAAACGTTTAATATCTTCGTGCATTTCGATAGTCTCAGCTTATTTAAATTTTACTTAATATTAGTCAGTTCTAAATAGAATACTTTATTTATGCTAATAAAGATCAGAGTTATCTGCCCCTAATTGCTTTAAAAGGTATAATGAGCAACCCCTTTCATTGTACTCCTCAGGACTGACTTCATACCAAAATTAGACCGCCTGAGTCTAGGTCATTTCTGAGGATGGCTTGTTGGTTCTCTGTCGATCTGAAGTATGGTCCTGTGTAGTTCTAGGAGATCCACTCCCCCAGGCTTTACCTCCTTTGTCGCTTCTACCAGAGAATGTTGACAGGGTTATGCAGACAATTTTATTTCAATCAGACTGATCTTCTTGGTGCTTCTAGGATGCTGGTTTCAAATCCCACTTTCTTGACCTTGTGTCACATCTTTCCAACATGAGAGATAAATAAAACCATTTGATTGTGATGTAATGGGTATGAGTAAATCCGGGTCCTTCCTCCTTATAAGAATATGATTGGTTGGTCAAGCCATGAATACTGATCAATAGAGCCACCTACTGTTATGTAGCATAGAAGGGGAGATATTGTCTATGGTGTATATGCCGTTCATTACATATCTTTTATATGAGCGGCGTATGTGTGATATGCATTTAAAAAAAAAAAAGAAAAAAGGGCTCCTTCAATCTTTGACAGACTATGGATACCCGACTGTAGGGGTGCCTGCGCTTGAAATTTTTGTGCGCAATCTCTAACCATACCTGTCCTAAGTCGACATTGTTAAATACCAGTAGCAACTGAAGTGTCTGTACAGGACAACTGGAAACAAATTCCGAGATAAGCGGAAAGCACATACAGTGCCTAGAATTTCCAAATGATCACCCATCTGGTACTAGCCAGGTTCAACTTTGGTGATCTTATGAGAACAGGTGTGTCAACGTGATTATGCTGTATTTTGATATATATATATATATATATATATATATATATATATATATATATATATATATATATGTATATATATATATATGTGTGTGTGTGTGTGATATACATGTGGGTGCGTGTATCTCTTTATCTGTATCTATGTATAAGTGTGTGCCCAGCCATGATCATCTGTCTTTGTATTTATCTGTATCAATTTAATGTAATTTAATATGTGTGTTCATGTGTGCATAACAAGTATTTCATTTGACATACCTTAGTTCCTAACTTCTTTCTGCGTTGACTCTACGGGCCTGGAAATGACGAATAAATGAACAAACGACTCATTTCTTTTAATTGAGTGTTTGGTTTTGTTCTTTCTCATTGATCATTCTTAACTCTTTTTGTGTTTCTTTCTCCAATGCATCTTTGCACCAATCTCAACTCGTCTGCTCCATCCAAAATCGGAAACCAGACTGACTTACATGTGAGAGAAAAGATATTTCTGTCTCTTTCTTTCATGCTCTCTCTCTCTTTCTCTCTCTTTCTTTCCACGTTCTCTTTCACATTAACCTGATTGACCTATTTTAAGTGCCATCGTTGACCCCAGCTACGGAGTTTGACATACATCAGCAACTTAACCCTTGAACTTTTCTTGCAATAACCAACCTTCACAGGAAAATCACAATTTTAAACATGCTGGAATAAGCTGGGGTGGATTACATATCACTACAAGAGATAAAAGGTCTGCCACAAGCTTCAAGCTAGGGATAACAGCTTTGATTACAAACATTCGTTCAGTAAGATGACCCACCAGATTATTAATCTAAATAGTAGCAAGGCTCACTCAGCTACTTCCAACGAATATATCCCTTTCACAGGACATATTAGAGTTATCTGCCCCTTATTCCTTTGAATGCATACAAGTCAGAATTATCTGCTCTCTTTCCCTTTATTGATGATTTTTGTAGGGATTAAATTTACGTACTTTTGTATTTGTATTAGCACACTCCTGACCAATAAGGGCATATATTTTTGAAGAGAATTTGAATGCCTATGAGACAAGAGAGAACTTGAATGCCTACTAAACATTATCCTTGAGAGTTTAAGGTCTCTCTGTACAGAGGTTTGTCAAGGGAACCTGGAATGAGGGTACTTGTCCATATAAGTAAACCGTGACAAAATTATTCATGAGATTCTTCTACCGCTCCAGTAGATATCTCACTCCTGATGCAATTCTCTATCTATATAAAGCCAGGTTCGATGAAATACTGTTGCCACATCTGGACAGGAGCTGCTAGAAGCAGCTTATCCTGTCTTGACAGAATTCAAAACAGACTTCGTAGCTTAGTGGGGGATGCCCTTTTTTCTTCCCTGCAACTATGGTCCCCCCTCACCAGACTTTCACGAAAAACACTCGTCTATCCAAAACCACTATCAACAATTTCCCACACTCTTTATCTGTGCCTACACCTAAACGTTGATTCCATGAACAGGGCTTCTTTCTTAGAACTGCTCACCTGTGGAACTCTATTCTGTTTGCCTGCTTTCCAGCTGACTACAATCTGATTGTCTTCAAGTCCAACGTGAACAAGTTCTTACTGAACCGTCGCCCTAAGTAATCCAAGTTATAAAATTCCCAATAATGTTTACTACGCTAAAATCACATGACAAATGTATACCATTAACCCTTATCCTCGAGTGGCCTTTGGGCCTTAATAAGTATGATATTTTAATTCACGCAGATTTCGTATTTATTATTATAGAGCCAATACTCTATGGGTTATTATATTGTACCTAATATATAATAATGATTTCAAAAGTAAAAAAAAAATAAATATGACTTAGGTGCTATCAGCTACAATCGAAACCAAAACATATAGCATTCCAGCCTTAGTAGTTACTGTTTGAGCTATCGTCAGATGGATAAGAAAATGTTAAAATTTAACTGATTTTAACATAAAAATATATATTTGTCCATGAGTACAAGAACATCTTAAGTTGACTTACACCTGTCAAGTTCCAATTTTTTTTCAATTTTCACCGCTTAGCAAGTATTTTTACAGCTAAAAACGAAATCGAATTTGTTCCACAGGTCCAAATCTCCTATATAGTAAGTTTCAAGTCTGCAGACCAAAAATTGATAAAGGAGTTTGGTAGAGATCGTTTCTCAGATAGACAATATCATATATATATATATATATAAATATGTCAAGTTGTGACGTACGATGAGAAGCGGATCCTCTACGACAACTGATGACATTTAGCACAGTGGTTGGATGCCGGAAAAGCTCCACAACACTTCCTGAAGCCGAAATTGCACCAAAAAAAGGTTATGGTGACAGTTTGGTGGTCTGCAGCCGGTCTCATCGAATACATCTTATTGAATCTGGGCAAAACAATTACGGAGAAGTACTGCCGACAAATTGATGAAATGCACCAGAAGTTCCAATGTATCTGTCCGAGATATATATATATATATATATTTTTCATTTTTTGTTTCATTTTACTTCAGTTAAAGTTCTTAGAAATCAAGGGGAGCCCCCTTCCAGAGGCTAAATTTAATCTCTATATAAGATATATAGATATTCGAATATATATAAAAGCCATGTACGCCCAAGGATGGAATACTGCTGCCATATCTGGGCACGAGCTGCTAAAAACAGCCTCTCATGCCTTGACAGAGTACAAAATAGACTTTGTGGCTTAGTGGGGGATGCCCTTTTCTCTTCCCTGCAACCTCTCTCCCATAGAAGAGACATTGTGAGCCTATCTTTCTTTTATCGTTATTTTCATGGCAGGTGTTCGTTTGAGCTCCAATCTCTAGTCCCCCCTCGCAAATCTTTTACGAAAAACACCCGTCTAGCTGAAACCACTGTCAAAAATTTTCCCCACTCTTTATCTGTGCCTAAATCAAAACGTAGATTCCATGAACAAAGCTTCTTTCTTAGAACTGCACGCCTGTGTAACTCTGTTCCGTCTGCTTGCTTCCCAACTGACTACAACCTGGAGGTCTTCAAGTCCAACGTAAACAAATTCCTGATGAACCGCCCCCTTAAGTAGACATTTTTATTAAACCCCCACACTAACGTACTGTACATGCAATAACCCTTATCCCTGAGTGGCTTCCGGGCCTTGATAAGTAAGTGGTGATCACCTCGTAAAAAAAAAAAAAAAAAAATTCAATTACATCTCAAACATTGAGTTAGGAAAGAAGTTGAGATCGTAATTTTCCTTCTTTAATCAACCAGTTAAATATGTTATAGTATATCTTTTTATGGTCTCTTTATCTGACTGGATTCCAGTACAAGAATTCATCTGGTCTGGTGGAGTATCCAGCTTTGTCCAGTTACTTGAGATGAAATCACTTGGAGAAGGTGCACCATTTCTTGATAAAGCCAGTGTGGGTTAGCCATACTGGTGAGATCTTATTTGGGCCGCGAATACCATGTGATTTTGAATATTTAGTCAGGGCTTACTTATATGGAAAATTATCCTTATACCATGTTCTTCTGGGAAACCCATGTACAGAGAAACCTTAGACACTTGATGAAAATATCTATTAGGCATTCAATTCCATGTTATCTGTTAAATATGTCAACTTTCCAACATATAAAAACTTAAGTGAACTTATATCACTTGTTTTGATTGGACTATTGTGCTCATCTTGAGTGTTATTTGTGCAACGTTTCAATTGGATTATTCTTCGACCATCCTCAGACTTGTTGGTTGTTGTTTGGAAAAGAAAAGAGATAAGTTACTGGCTCCGTAGATATTTTCGTATTCTTTGAGTTAGTCTGTATTGTATGGTTAATTGTTTTGTATTTGTGGAAAATTGGTTGACAAAGGGGAGGCAACTCTAATAAAAATCAACAAGGAATTATCTCCCTTCTTTTGGCGAAGTTTTAAGGGAGTACAATGTATGTCCTTTTCTACAATTAGAAAAATGTAATTCAATAACTTGAGTGTTATTTCTTCTGCTCGTCACACCAATAATTTCCTGGGTAAGTTTGACACTGTTGTCCAAACTTCTGTATACGTAACACACCTTCTCTCAACTCCAAATGAACTTACTTCTGCTAATTCAACTTATTTCTTCGAAATCCAATTTCAAAATGAATTCCCTCTAAAAAAATCAATCCTCTTTTATCTCCAACCAAGAGCATCTCATTTGCATATCGGGTGGTTACATTGCAGGCATATAAAGAGATAAGGCAGTCATTTTTGTTTCTTTCTTCTTCATTCATTTCGTTTTACGACTGACCCGTTGAATTATGCACACGTGCTAGTTAGGTAAGTCACACGTTTCCCTACAAAAAATATGGAACACTTTCCTTTGTGGGATGAGGTCAAAATAATTGACAGAGATGCAAGGTGGAGAATCAGGCGACTCAAGGAGGCAACACATATGCTAAAGAAAATAAAAATAAAAATTACTAAGCAGACGAAGCCTAGAAATTAGTAGCATTTGGGAACTTCTAATTGTAGCAAAAACAAACATTAAAATTTCTGTTGATCTTTATTAGAGTTGCCTCCCTTTTGTCAACCAATTTTTCACAAACATGAAACAATGACCACAAAATAGATACTAACTCAAAGAATACAAAAATATCTATGGAGCAAGTAACTTTTCTCTTTTCTTTTCCCAAAAAACAATCAATATGCCTGAGGACGGTCGACGGCTAATCTGACCGAAACGTTGCACAAATAACACCCAAGATGAGAACAATAGTCCGAATAATACAAGAAATATAAGCAATCAGCCCTCATCTAAAAAACTCAGAACTTTAAATGAACTTACTTGCATAAATTCGATATTTGTAGAAACCAAATCCACCACACACAAGAATAAGAATAACAATTATTGCAATCGGAATTACAATCACCAAAATATTCATGGAATCATCGGATTCTTTAATATCTGAAAGAAAAAACAAAAACTGATTAAGCACTTGAGAAAAACAATATTACTGGAAATTAAAAAAAAAAAAATGCATCAGACCATGTAGGGAGTACTGTTGTCATATTTGGACTGGTTGATGAATCTTTGTTCCATTTGAGGGTTCTTGAAAAGGTGCGGAAACATATTTGTAATTTGATTGGACCTCTACTTTTCTTCTTCTCTGCAATCTCTAACAGACGTGATGTTTTTTTTTTTGTTTTTTTTTACACGGTGGTCACCACTTATCAAGGCCCGGAAGCCACTTAGGGATAAGGGTTATTGCAAGTACAGTACGTTAGTGTGGAGATTTGATGAAGTGTTTACTTAAGGGGGCAGTTCATTAGGAATTTGTTAACGTTGGACTTGAAGACATCCAAGTTGTAGTCAGGTGGGAAGCAGGCAGATGGAACAGAGTTCCACAGGCGTGCACTTCTAAGAAAGAAGCTTTGTTCGTGAAATCCACGTTTTGATTTAGGCACAGTTAAAGAGTGGGGGAAATTTTTCACAGTGGATTCAGCTAGACGGGTGTTTTTTGTGAAAGAGTGGCGAGGGGGGACCAGAGATTGGAGTTCAGACGAGCACCTGCCATGGAAATAACGATAAAACAAGGATAGGCTCGCAACGTCTCTTCTGTGGGAGAGAGGTTGCAAGGTAGAGAAAAGGGCATCCCCCACTAAGCCACGTTGCTAGTCTCAGTCTTTTCTATAAATGTCATTACAGCATATGTTCTTCAGAATTGTTTGATCTGTTCCCTGCTTCCTTTGTTCTAGCTTATTTGACTCGTTAGTCTATCTAGTGGTCTTCATCAATCAGTGGGAGGTTCTTCATAAAATGCAGAAATGCATATGCAATTTGATTAATCACACACTTTCTTCTTTACTGCAAACTTTTTTTTCTCTTTCTCTCTCACACAAGCGTGATGTTTCTACAAATACTATTATGGTACGTGATCTTCAGAATCGTCTGATCTATTCCCTGCTTCCTTTGTTCCAGTGCGTTTTACTCATTGGTCTAGTGGTCTTCACCAATTCACTGTTTTGGTACGCCATTGTGATACAGCTTCCTATTCCAGTAGCTTCTTTTCAAGAACTGCCAGCCTGTAGCTCCCTTCTCGTTGACTATTTTCCATCCTAAAGTCACATAAAATTTAATGATATTACAACGTGAAGGTCCCAAGTGTTCATATGTAACATTTATGTTGCATTATTCCCAGGTCCATTGAAGTGATTACAGCTTCACTAGAATCTGCCATTTATAAACTGTTGATTTACAAAATATATGTCAAGGAAACAAATTAATCTACAATGATTATAAAAAACTGAAAAGGGGTTAAAACTGTTCTTAGTTGTATTAGTGTAACAGAGTGCAGACACACATATGGTAGTAGCAGTAGCAGCTGTATGACAGCCAACGAATGCAAATGACCGAGCCATGCGCGAGGTGACGTCACAGCGAGGGAGAAGGAAAGAAAAAGATTATAAAAAAGAAAAATGTAGCCAGAGAAAGATAGAAACAGCTATTTTACACACGTGACCCAAAATAAACAGGGAAAGAGTGTCCTACACATGGTCGAACAAAGACAGAGTATCATGTCTTTGACACGGTAGATTCTTCTTAAGCACATTGGAGTACGAGAAGAACAAGTGATAAGGCGTTATTCTGGAAAGTACCTGTAAATAAATGTCTATTGTTTCAACTGAAAAACAAAGAGTCAAATTTGTTCCTTGCCTTTTTGCATACAACGTGCAGGTCCCAAGTGTTGATATGTAAAAACTATGTTGCATTATTCCCAGGTCCATTGAAGTGATTACAGCTTCACTAGAATCTGCCATTTATAAACTGTTGATTTATAAAATATATGCCAAGGAAACAAATTAATCTACAATGAATATAAAAAATTGAAAAGGGGTTAAAACTTGATCAAGACACTGCTTACATTCTGACTTTAACAGGATCTTGAAACTCAATTTCACACACGTGATGTTGCTAGTTTCAGTTTTTATTATAAATACTACAATGGGGAAAGGAGTGGCTGGTTACTTTTAATGCATCTAAAACTAAACTTCTATCTTTACATCATCAACGTTCTGATCCCCATCTGGAATCAATTAAAATGAATGGCTCTCGTCTTGGAGAGGCCTCAAATTTTGACAAACTTCTGGGCTTGACCTTTACTCCTGATCTTAAGTGGAATACATACATCAAATCTGTTGCCAAGGCAGCTGGAAAAATGGTGGGATCCTTCTATCGATCCAGTAGATATCTCACTGCTGATGCAATCCTCTATCTATATAAGAGCCAGGTACGTCCAAGGATGGAGTACTGTTGCCACATCTGGGCAGGAGCTGCTAGAAAGGACTTGTCCTGCCTTGATAGAGTTCAAAATAGGCTTCGTAGCCTCGTAGATGTCCTTTTCTCTTCGCTGCAACTTCTATCTCACAGAAGAGATGCTGCAAGTTTGTTTCTGCTTTATCGTTATTTTCATGGAAAGTGTTTGACTGAGCTTCAATCTATGGTCCCCCCCTCGCCAAACTTTCACAAGAAACACTCGTCTAGCTGAAAACACTATAAAAAATTCTCCTCACTCTTTATCTGTGCCTAAACCTAAACGTAGATTCCATGAACAAAGCTTCTTTCTTAGAACTACACGCCTGTGGAATTGTCTTCCGTTTTCCTGCTTCCCAGCTGACTACAATATGGTTGTCTTCAAGTCCAATGTAAACAAGTTTCTGATGAGCCGTTCCACTTAAGTTAACAAATTTACCGAATTTCCATTACTATCAATTACTATATTGTCCTTTTGACTACTGTACACTCTTTTAGCTCCTTCCATCAAGTGGCTTCATGCCTTGTTTGGAGTGATTTTCATTACAACAAGTGAAGCATGCATGCTCCCCCGTGAGTGCACAGTGAACAAGACATAAAAAATGACTAAGTTCAGCATTTACCCCCTCCCCTCCCATTTAGTCCCAAAAGTCCCCAGACGTCAAATCCTGGTGAAAATGAACAAACGGTGCAGTTTTAGGTCTTAACATATGTAAATTTGAGTTCTGCACCATGCAAAAAAAAAAAAAAAAAAAATGGCGAAGTCCATCGTTTGTGATATCAATGATGTATTTGGCCCAGGAACTACTAACAAACATGTGGCACAATGGTAGTTCAAAAAATTTTGCAATGGTGATGAGAGCCTTGAAGATGAAGATGGTCGCGGACATTTAATTGAAGCCGATCCTCGCAAAACCACATGAGAAGTCACTGTTGAATTCGAGGTCGAACACTCAACAGGCGTTCGCAATTTAAAGCAAATAGGGAAGTAAAAAAAGTTGGATAAATGGGTACCACATGAATTGAATGATAATCAAAAAAATCGTCACTTTGAGGTGTCTTCTACCCTCTTTCTGCACAACAAAAACGACCCATTTCTCAAGCAAGTTATGACGTACGATGAGAAGCGGATCCTCTACGACAACTGATGACATTTAGCACAGTGGTTGGATGCCGGAAAAGCTCCACAACACTTCCTGAAGCCAAAATTGCACCAAAAAAAGGTTATGGTGACAGTTTGGTGGTCTGCAGCCGGTCTCATCGAATACATCTTATTGAATCTGGGCAAAACAATTACGGAGAAGTACTGCCAACAAATTTATGAAATGCACCAGAAGTTCCAACGTATCTGTCCGAGATTCGTCAATATGAATGGGTCAATTCTCCTCCATGACAATGCTGGCCTGGATGTTGTTCAGAAGCTGAATGAATTTTGCTACGAGACTGCCTTATCCACTATATTCACCAGACCTCTCGCCCACCGATTATCACTTTTTCAAGCATCTCAACAACTTCCTGCATGAAAAATGCTTCAAAAGCTGAGATGATGCCGGATCGGCCTTCCATGTCTTCATCGCTTCCAGAACTCCGGATTTTTATGCTAATGGGATGAATAAACTTGTTTTTAGTTGTCAAAAATGTGTTGATTCTAATGTTTCTTATTTTCGATTAATAAAGTTTATTATGAAAAGAGTTATCATGTTTTGAAGTTGAACGTCAAAAAACAACATTATTTTTGCACCAATCTAATATCTTCTTGTCCCGTCATGAACTGTATTTAAATGTACACACACACACACACACACAACGAACTCTAAATTAGATGATCACAATACTAGACGGTCATAGACGAACACACGTATATGCACACATCATATAGATAGCTGTAACAGGTATATACACTCTCATACAATGTAACTACTAGACAACACACTGCATACAAGCATTCATTAGTTATCAAAAACACTGTTATATACACCACTTAGATGATACACAAACCCATGCAATATATATCGACACATGTAAGAAATACAGACACGTATATACACAAGACACATTTATGTATATTATACACACACCGACTACATGTAAGAAATACAGACACATGTATGTATATTATATACGCACCGACACATGTAAGAAATACAGACACATGTATGTATATTATATACGCACCGACACATGTAAGAAATACAGACACGTATATACTAACGTTCACAGGAAACATGAGTTGGAACAATTACATTGAAGGCATTGCCAGGGCTGCTGCAAGAAAGGTGGGCTCTCTCTACCGTGCTAGAAAACTACTAACACCCGAAAGTATCCTGTACCTCTATAAGGCCACCATTCGCCCATGTATGGAGTATTGCTGCCACATCTGGGCTGGTGCATCTGCTACTAGTCTCTCGCTCCTTGACAAGGTTCAAAAGAGAGTCGCAAACCTGATAGGCCCTGAACTGGCATCTAAGCTTCAGCCTCTGTCCCATCGACGAAATGTTGCATCCCTCTGCCTTTTCTACAAGTATTTTAGTGGTGAATGCTCTGACGAACTGCAATCACTTGTGTCCCCACGACGTGAGCACCCTCGACAAACCCGACAGGCTGCTAAATCCCACCCCCACACTCTAGAGATCCCTAGATGTAAAAGATCTTTTTACTCCAATAGTTTCTTCCCCAGAACCGCTAGACTCTGGAATTCCATTCCAGGTCCCTGCTTCCCCAACAGTACTGACGTGCAGAAGTTCAAGTGTAACGTGAACCGACACCTTGCTGCCCAAATCCCTACATAGTACCCCAGTAGTGTTGCCCCTGATAGTAGCCCCCTACACCAAAGTGGCAATTTGCCTTGTTTGGGGTGAAAATGTAATAAAAAAAAAAAAAATACACAAGACACATGTATATTATACACACACCGACTACATGTAAGAAATACAGACACATGTATGTATATTATACACACACCGACTACATGTAAGAAATACAGACACATGTATGTATATTATACACACACCAACTACATGTAAGAAATACAGACACATGTATGTATATTATATACGCACCGACACATGTAAGAAATACAGACACGTATATACACAAGACACATGTATGTATATTATACACACACCGACTACATGTAAGAAATACAGACACGTATATACACAAGACACATGTATGTATATTATACACGCACCGACTACATGTAAGAAATACAGACACGTATATACACAAGACACATGTATGTATATTATACACACACCGACTACATGTAAGAAATACAGACACGTATATACACAAGACATGTATGTATATTATACACGCACCGACTACATGTAAGAAATACAGACACATATATACACAAGACACATGTATGTATATTATACACGCACTGACTACATGTAAGAAATACAGACACGTATATACACAAGACACATGTATGTATATTATACACGCACTGACTACATGTAAGAAATACAGACACGTATATACACAAGACACATGTATGTATATTATACACACACCGACTACATGTAAGACATACAGACACGTATATACACAAGACACATGTATGTATATTATACACACACCGACTACATGTAAGAAATACAGACACGTATATACACAAGACACATGTATGTATATTATACACGCACTGACTACATGTAAGAAATACAGACACGTATATACACAAGACACATGTATGTATATTATACACGCACTGACTACATGTAAGAAATACAGACACGTATATACACAAGACACATGTATGTATATTATACACACACCGACTACATGTAAGAAATACAGACACGTATATACACAAGACACATGTATGTATATTATACACACACCGACTACATGTAAGAAATACAGACACGTATATACACAAGACACATGTATGTATATTATACACGCACTGACTACATGTAAGAAATACAGACACGTATATACACAAGACACATGTATGTATATTATACACACACCGACTACATGTAAGAAATACAGACACGTATATACACAAGACACATGTATGTATATTATACACGCACTGACTACATGTAAGAAATACAGACACGTATATACACAAGACACATGTATGTATATTATACACGCACCGACTACATGTAAGAAATACAGACACGTATATACACAAGACACATGTATGTATATTATACACACACCGACTACATGTAAGAAATACAGACACGTATATACACAAGACACATGTATGTATATTATACACACACCGACTACATGTAAGAAATACAGACACATATATACACAAGACACATGTATGTATATTATACACACACCGACTACATGTAAGAAATACAGACACGTATATACACAAGACATGTATGTATATTATACACGCACTGACTACATGTAAGAAATACAGACATGTATATACACAAGACACATGTATGTATATTATACACACACCGACTACATGTAAGAAATACAGACACGTATATACACAAGACACATGTATGTATATTATACACGCACCGACTACATGTAAGAAATACAGACACGTATATACACAAGACACATGTATGTATATTATACACGCACCGACTACATGTAAGAAATACAGACACGTATATACACAAGACACATGTATGTATATTATACACACACCGACTACATGTAAGAAATACAGACACGTATATACACAAGACACATGTATGTATATTATACACACACCGACTACATGTAAGAAATACAGACACATATATACACAAGACACATGTATGTATATTATACACACACCGACTACATGTAAGAAATACAGACACGTATATACACAAGACACATGTATGTATATTATACACGCACTGACTACATGTAAGAAATACAGACACGTATATACACAAGACACATGTATGTATATTATACACGCACTGACTACATGTAAGAAATACAGACACATATATAGACAAGACACATGTATGTATATTATACACACACCGACTACATGTAAGAAATACAGACACGTATATACACAAGACACATGTATGTATATTATACACGCACTGACTACATGTAAGAAATACAGACACGTATATACACAAGACACATGTATGTATATTATACACACACCGACTACATGTAAGAAATACAGACACGTATATACACAAGACACATGTATGTATATTATACACACACCGACTACATGTAAGAAATACAGACACGTATATACACAAGACACATGTATGTATATTATACACGCACTGACTACATGTAAGAAATACAGACACGTATATACACAAGACACATGTATGTATATTATACACGCACCGACTACATGTAAGAAATACAGACACGTATATACACAAGACACATGTATGTATATTATACACACACCGACTACATGTAAGAAATACAGACAAGTATATACACAAGAAACATGTATGTATATTATACACACACCGACTACATGTAAGAAATACAGACACGTATATACACAAGACATGTATGTATATTATACACACACCGACTACATGTAAGAAATACAGACACGTATATACACAAGACACATGTATGTATATTATACACACACCGACTACATGTAAGAAATACAGACACGTATATACACAAGACACATGTATGTATATTATACACACACCGACTACATGTAAGAAATACAGACACGTATATACACAAGACACATGTATGTATATTATACACGCACTGACTACATGTAAGAAATACAGACACGTATATACACAAGACACATGTATGTATATTATACACGCACCGACTACATGTAAGAAATACAGACACGTATATACACAAGACACATGTATGTATATTATACACACACCGACTACATGTAAGAAATACAGACACGTATATACACAAGAAACATGTATGTATATTATAAACACCGACTACATGTAAGAAATACAGACACGTATATACACAAGACACATGTATGTATATTATACACGCACTGACTACATGTAAGAAATACAGACACGTATATACACAAGACACATGTATGTATATTATACACGCACCGACTACATGTAAGAAATACAGACACGTATATACACAAGACACATGTATGTATATTATACACACACCGACTACATGTAAGAAATACAGACACGTATATACACAAGACACATGTATGTATATTATACACACACCGACTACATGTAAGAAATACAGACACGTATATACACAAGACACATGTATGTATATTATACACGCACTGACTACATGTAAGAAATACAGACACGTATATACACAAGACACATGTATGTATATTATACACGCACCGACTACATGTAAGAAATACAGACACGTATATACACAAGACACATGTATGTATATTATACACACACCGACTACATGTAAGAAATACAGACACGTATATACACAAGACACATGTATGTATATTATACACACACCGACTACATGTAAGAAATACAGACACGTATATACACAAGACACATGTATGTATATTATACACGCACTGACTACATGTAAGAAATACAGACACATATATACACAAGACACATGTATGTATATTATACACACACCGACTACAAGTAAGAAATACAGACACGTATATACACAAGACACATGTATGTATATTATACACGCACTGACTACATGTAAGAAATACAGACACGTATATACACAAGACACATGTATGTATATTATACACACACCGACTACATGTAAGAAATACAGACACGTATATACACAAGACACATGTATGTATATTATACACGCACTGACTACATGTAAGAAATACAGACACGTATATACACAAGACACATGTATGTATATTATACACACACCGACTACATGTAAGAAATACAGACACGTATATACACAAGACACATGTATGTATATTATACACGCACTGACTACATGTAAGAAATACAGACACGTATATACACAAGACACATGTATGTATATTATACACGCACTGACTACATGTAAGAAATACAGACACGTATATACACAAGACACATGTATGTATATTATACACACACCGACTACATGTAAGAAATACAGACACGTATATACACAAGACACATGTATGTATATTATACACACACCGACTACATGTAAGAAATACAGACACGTATATACACAAGACACATGTATGTATATTATACACGCACTGACTACATGTAAGAAATACAGACACGTATATACACAAGACACATGTATGTATATTATACACGCACTGACTACATGTAAGAAATACAGACACATATATACACAAGACACATGTATGTATATTATACACACACCGACTACATGTAAGAAATACAGACACGTATATACACAAGACACATGTATGTATATTATACACGCACTGACTACATGTAAGAAATACAGACACGTATATACACAAGACACATGTATGTATATTATACACGCACTGACTACATGTAAGAAATACAGACACGTATATACACAAGACACATGTATGTATATTATACACGCACTGACTACATGTAAGAAATACAGACACGTATATACACAAGACACATTTATGTATATTATACACACACCGACTACATGTAAGAAATACAGACACGTATATACACAAGACACATGTATGTATATTATACACGCACTGACTACATGTAAGAAATACAGACACGTATATACACAAGACACATGTATGTATATTATACACACACCGACTACATGTAAGAAATACAGACACGTATATACACAAGACACATGTATGTATATTATACACGCACTGACTACATGTAAGAAATACAGACACGTATATACACAAGACACATGTATGTATATTATACACGCACTGACTACATGTAAGAAATACAGACACGTATATACACAAGACACATGTATGTATATTATACACACACCGACTACATGTAAGAAATACAGACACGTATATACACAAGACACATGTATGTATATTATACACGCACTGACTACATGTAAGAAATACAGACACGTATATACACAAGACACATGTATGTATATTATACACGCACTGACTACATGTAAGAAATACAGACACGTATATACACAAGACACATGTATGTATATTATACACACACCGACTACATGTAAGAAATACAGACACGTATATACACAAGACACATGTATGTATATTATACACGCACTGACTACATGTAAGAAATACAGACACGTATATACACAAGACACATGTATGTATATTATACACGCACTGACTACATGTAAGAAATACAGACACGTATATACACAAGACACATGTATGTATATTATACACACACCGACTACATGTAAGAAATACAGACACGTATATACACAAGACACATGTATGTATATTATACACACACCGACTACATGTAAGAAATACAGACACGTATATACACAAGACACATGTATGTATATTATACACGCACTGACTACATGTAAGAAATACAGACACGTATATACACAAGACACATGTATGTATATTATACACGCACTGACTACATGTAAGAAATACAGACACGTATATACACAAGACACATGTATGTATATTATACACACACCGACTACATGTAAGAAATACAGACACGTATATACACAAGACACATGTATGTATATTATACACGCACTGACTACATGTAAGAAATACAGACACGTATATACACAAGACACATGTATGTATATTATACACACACCGACTACATGTAAGAAATACAGACACGTATATACACAAGACACATGTATGTATATTATACACGCACTGACTACATGTAAGAAATACAAACACGTATATACACAAGACACATGTATGTATATTATACACACACCGACTACATGTAAGAAATACAGACACGTATATACACAAGACACATGTATGTATATTATACACACACCGACTACATGTAAGAAATACAGACACGTATATACACAAGACACATGTATGTATATTATACACGCACCGACTACATGTAAGAAATACAGACACGTATATACACAAGACACATGTATGTATATTATACACACACCGACTACATGTAAGAAATACAGACACGTATATACACAAGACACATGTATGTATATTATACACACACCGACTACATGTGAGAAATACAGACACGTATATACACAAGACACATGTATGTATATTATACACGCACCGACTACATGTAAGAAATACAGACACGTATATACACAAGACACATGTATGTATATTATACACACACCGACTACATGTAAGAAATACAGACACGTATATACACAAGACACATGTATGTATATTATACACGCACCGACTACATGTAAGAAATAGACACGTATATACACAAGACACATGTATGTATATTATACATGCACTGACTACATGTAAGAAATACAGACACGTATATACACAAGACACATGTATGTATATTATACACACACCGACTACATGTAAGAAATACAGACACATGTATGTATATTATACACGCACCGACTACATGTAAGAAATACAGACACGTATATACACAAGACACATGTATGTATATTATACACGCACCGACTACATGTAAGAAATACAGACACGTATATACACAAGACACATGTATGTATATTATACACACACCGACTACATGTAAGAAATACAGACACGTATATACACAAGACACATGTATGTATATTATATACACACCGACTACATGTAAGAAATACAGACACGTATATACACAAGACACATGTATGTATATTATACACACACCGACTACATGTCAGAAATACAGACACATGTATGTATATTATACACGCACCGACTACATGTAAGAAATACAGACACGTATATACACAAGACACATGTATGTATATTATACACACACCGACTACATGTAAGAAATACAGACACGTATATACACAAGACACATGTATGTATATTATACACGCACCGACTACATGTAAGAAATACAGACACGTATATACACAAGACACATGTATGTATATTATACACGCACTGACTACATGTAAGAAATACAGACACGTATATACACAAGACACATGTATGTATAATATACACGCACTGACTACATGTAAGAAATACAGACACATATATACACAAGACACATGTATGTATATTATACACACACCGACTACATGTAAGAAATACAGACACGTATATACACAAGACACATGTATGTATATTATACACGCACTGACTACATGTAAGAAATACAGACACGTATATACACAAGACACATGTATGTATATTATACACACACCGACTACATGTAAGAAATACAGACACGTATATACACAAGACACATGTATGTATATTATACACACACCGACTACATGTAAGAAATACAGACACGTATATACACAAGACACATGTATGTATATTATACACGCACTGACTACATGTAAGAAATACAGACACGTATATACACAAGACACATGTATGTATATTATACACGCACCGACTACATGTAAGAAATACAGACACGTATATACACAAGACACATGTATGTATATTATACACACACCGACTACATGTAAGAAATACAGACAAGTATATACACAAGAAACATGTATGTATATTATACACACACCGACTACATGTAAGAAATACAGACACGTATATACACAAGACATGTATGTATATTATACACACACCGACTACATGTAAGAAATACAGACACGTATATACACAAGACACATGTATGTATATTATACACACACCGACTACATGTAAGAAATACAGACACGTATATACACAAGACACATGTATGTATATTATACACACACCGACTACATGTAAGAAATACAGACACGTATATACACAAGACACATGTATGTATATTATACACGCACTGACTACATGTAAGAAATACAGACACGTATATACACAAGACACATGTATGTATATTATACACGCACCGACTACATGTAAGAAATACAGACACGTATATACACAAGACACATGTATGTATATTATACACACACCGACTACATGTAAGAAATACAGACACGTATATACACAAGAAACATGTATGTATATTATACACACACCGACTACATGTAAGAAATACAGACACGTATATACACAAGACACATGTATGTATATTATACACGCACTGACTACATGTAAGAAATACAGACACGTATATACACAAGACACATGTATGTATATTATACACGCACCGACTACATGTAAGAAATACAGACACGTATATACACAAGACACATGTATGTATATTATACACACACCGACTACATGTAAGAAATACAGACACGTATATACACAAGACACATGTATGTATATTATACACGCACCGACTACATGTAAGAAATACAGACACGTATATACACAAGACACATGTATGTATATTATACACACACCGACTACATGTAAGAAATACAGACACGTATATACACAAGACACATGTATGTATATTATACACACACCGACTACATGTAAGAAATACAGACACGTATATACACAAGACACATGTATGTATATTATACACGCACTGACTACATGTAAGAAATACAGACACGTATATACACAAGACACATGTATGTATATTATACACGCACTGACTACATGTAAGAAATACAGACACATATATACACAAGACACATGTATGTATATTATACACACACCGACTACATGTAATACAGACACGTATATACACAAGACACATGTATGTATATTATACACGCACTGACTACATGTAAGAAATACAGACACGTATATACACAAGACACATGTATGTATATTATACACGCACTGACTACATGTAAGAAATACAGACACGTATATACACAAGACACATGTATGTATATTATACACGCACTGACTACATGTAAGAAATACAGACACGTATATACACAAGACACATGTATGTATATTATACACACACCGACTACATGTAAGAAATACAGACACGTATATACACAAGACACATGTATGTATATTATACACGCACTGACTACATGTAAGAAATACAGACACGTATATACACAAGACACATGTATGTATATTATACACACACCGACTACATGTAAGAAATACAGACACGTATATACACAAGACACATGTATGTATATTATACACGCACTGACTACATGTAAGAAATACAGACACGTATATACACAAGACACATGTATGTATATTATACACGCACTGACTACATGTAAGAAATACAGACACGTATATACACAAGACACATGTATGTATATTATACACACACCGACTACATGTAAGAAATACAGACACGTATATACACAAGACACATGTATGTATATTATACACGCACTGACTACATGTAAGAAATACAGACACGTATATACACAAGACACATGTATGTATATTATACACGCACTGACTACATGTAAGAAATACAGACACGTATATACACAAGACACATGTATGTATATTATACACACACCGACTACATGTAAGAAATACAGACACGTATATACACAAGACACATGTATGTATATTATACACGCACTGACTACATGTAAGAAATACAGACACGTATATACACAAGACACATGTATGTATATTATACACGCACTGACTACATGTAAGAAATACAGACACGTATATACACAAGACACATGTATGTATATTATACACACACCGACTACATGTAAGAAATACAGACACGTATATACACAAGACACATGTATGTATATTATACACACACCGACTACATGTAAGAAATACAGACACGTATATACACAAGACACATGTATGTATATTATACACGCACTGACTACATGTAAGAAATACAGACACGTATATACACAAGACACATGTATGTATATTATACACGCACTGACTACATGTAAGAAATACAGACACGTATATACACAAGACACATGTATGTATATTATACACACACCGACTACATGTAAGAAATACAGACACGTATATACACAAGACACATGTATGTATATTATACACGCACTGACTACATGTAAGAAATACAGACACGTATATACACAAGACACATGTATGTATATTATACACACACCGACTACATGTAAGAAATACAGACACGTATATACACAAGACACATGTATGTATATTATACACGCACTGACTACATGTAAGAAATACAGACACGTATATACACAAGACACATGTATGTATATTATACACACACCGACTACATGTAAGAAATACAGACACGTATATACACAAGACACATGTATGTATATTATACACACACCGACTACATGTAAGAAATACAGACACGTATATACACAAGACACATGTATGTATATTATACACGCACCGACTACATGTAAGAAATACAGACACGTATATACACAAGACACATGTATGTATATTATACACACACCGACTACATGTAAGAAATACAGACACGTATATACACAAGACACATGTATGTATATTATACACACACCGACTACATGTAAGAAATACAGACACGTATATACACAAGACACATGTATGTATATTATACACGCACCGACTACATGTAAGAAATACAGACACGTATATACACAAGACACATGTATGTATATTATACACACACCGACTACATGTAAGAAATACAGACACGTATATACACAAGACACATGTATGTATATTATACACGCACCGACTACATGTAAGAAATAGACACGTATATACACAAGACACATGTATGTATATTATACATGCACTGACTACATGTAAGAAATACAGACACGTATATACACAAGACACATGTATGTATATTATACACACACCGACTACATGTAAGAAATACAGACACATGTATGTATATTATACACGCACCGACTACATGTAAGAAATACAGACACGTATATACACAAGACACATGTATGTATATTATACACGCACCGACTACATGTAAGAAATACAGACATGTATATACACAAGACACATGTATGTATATTATACACACACCGACTACATGTAAGAAATACAGACACGTATATACACAAGACACATGTATGTATATTATACACACACCGACTACATGTAAGAAATACAGACACGTATATACACAAGACACATGTATGTATATTATACACACACCGACTACATGTCAGAAATACAGACACATGTATGTATATTATACACGCACCGACTACATGTAAGAAATACAGACACGTATATACACAAGACACATGTATGTATATTATACACACACCGACTACATGTAAGAAATACAGACACGTATATACACAAGACACATGTATGTATATTATACACACACCGACTACATGTAAGAAATACAGACACATGTATGTATATTATACACGCACCGACTACATGTAAGAAATACAGACACGTATATACACAAGACACATGTATGTATATTATACACACACCGACTACATGTAAGAAATACAGACACGTATATACACAAGACACATGTATGTATATTATACACACACCGACTACATGTAAGAAATACAGACACGTATATACACAAGACACATGTATGTATATTATACACACACCGACTACATGTAAGAAATACAGACACGTATATACACAAGACACATGTATGTATATTATACACGCACTGACTACATGTAAGAAATACAGACACGTATATACACAAGACACATGTATGTATATTATACACGCACTGACTACATGTAAGAAATACAGACACGTATATACACAAGACACATGTATGTATATTATACACACACCGACTACATGTAAGAAATACAGACACGTATATACACAAGACACATGTATGTATATTATACACGCACTGACTACATGTAAGAAATACAGACACGTATATACACAAGACACATGTATGTATATTATACACACACCGACTACATGTAAGAAATACAGACACGTATATACACAAGACACATGTATGTATATTATACACACACCGACTACATGTAAGAAATACAGACACGTATATACACAAGACACATGTATGTATATTATACACGCACCGACTACATGTAAGAAATACAGACACGTATATACACAAGACACATGTATGTATATTATACACACACCGACTACATGTAAGAAATACAGACACATGTATGTATATTATACACGCACCGACTACATGTAAGAAATACAGCACGTATATACACAAGACACATGTATGTATATTATACACGCACCGACTACATGTAAGAAATACAGACACGTATATACACAAGACACATGTATGTATATTATACACACACCGACTACATGTAAGAAATACAGACACGTATATACACAAGACACATGTATGTATATTATACATGCACTGACTACATGTAAGAAATACAGACACGTATATACACAAGACACATGTATGTATATTATACACACACCGACTACATGTAAGAAATACAGACACATGTATGTATATTATACACGCACCGACTACATGTAAGAAATACAGACACGTATATACACAAGACACATGTATGTATATTATACACGCACCGACTACATGTAAGAAATACAGACACGTATATACACAAGACACATGTATGTATATTATACACACACCGACTACATGTAAGAAATACAGACACGTATATACACAAGACACATGTATGTATATTATATACACACCGACTACATGTAAGAAATACAGACACGTATATACACAAGACACATGTATGTATATTATACACACACCGACTACATGTCAGAAATACAGACACATGTATGTATATTATACACGCACCGACTACATGTAAGAAATACAGACACGTATATACACAAGACACATGTATGTATATTATACACACACCGACTACATGTAAGAAATACAGACACGTATATACACAAGACACATGTATGTATATTATACACGCACCGACTACATGTAAGAAATACAGACACGTATATACACAAGACACATGTATGTATATTATACACGCACTGACTACATGTAAGAAATACAGACACGTATATACACAAGACACATGTATGTATAATATACACGCACTGACTACATGTAAGAAATACAGACACATATATACACAAGACACATGTATGTATATTATACACACACCGACTACATGTAAGAAATACAGACACGTATATACACAAGACACATGTATGTATATTATACACGCACTGACTACATGTAAGAAATACAGACACGTATATACACAAGACACCTGTATGTATATTATACACACACCGACTACATGTAAGAAATACAGACACGTATATACACAAGACACATGTATGTATATTATACACACACCGACTACATGTAAGAAATACAGACACGTATATACACAAGACACATGTATGTATATTATACACGCACTGACTACATGTAAGAAATACAGACACGTATATACACAAGACACATGTATGTATATTATACATGCACCGACTACATGTAAGAAATACAGACACGTATATACACAAGACACATGTATGTATATTATACACACACCGACTACATGTAAGAAATACAGACAAGTATATACACAAGAAACATGTATGTATATTATACACACACCGACTACATGTAAGAAATACAGACACGTATATACACAAGACATGTATGTATATTATACACACACCGACTACATGTAAGAAATACAGACACGTATATACACAAGACACATGTATGTATATTATACACACACCGACTACATGTAAGAAATACAGACACGTATATACACAAGACACATGTATGTATATTATACACACACCGACTACATGTAAGAAATACAGACACGTATATACACAAGACACATGTATGTATATTATACACGCACTGACTACATGTAAGAAATACAGACACGTATATACACAAGACACATGTATGTATATTATACACGCACCGACTACATGTAAGAAATACAGACACGTATATACACAAGACACATGTATGTATATTATACACACACCGACTACATGTAAGAAATACAGACACGTATATACACAAGAAACATGTATGTATATTATACACACACCGACTACATGTAAGAAATACAGACACGTATATACACAAGACACATGTATGTATATTATACACGCACTGACTACATGTAAGAAATACAGACACGTATATACACAAGACACATGTATGTATATTATACACGCACCGACTACATGTAAGAAATACAGACACGTATATACACAAGACACATGTATGTATATTATACACACACCGACTACATGTAAGAAATACAGACACGTATATACACAAGACACATGTATGTATATTATACACACACCGACTACATGTAAGAAATACAGACACGTATATACACAAGACACATGTATGTATATTATACACGCACTGACTACATGTAAGAAATACAGACACGTATATACACAAGACACATGTATGTATATTATACACGCACCGACTACATGTAAGAAATACTGACACGTATATACACAAGACACATGTATGTATATTATACACACACCGACTACATGTAAGAAATACAGACACGTATATACACAAGACACATGTATGTATATTATACACACACCGACTACATGTAAGAAATACAGACACGTATATACACAAGACACATGTATGTATATTATACACGCACTGACTACATGTAAGAAATACAGACACATATATACACAAGACACATGTATGTATATTATACACACACCGACTACAAGTAAGAAATACAGACACGTATATACACAAGACACATGTATGTATATTATACACGCACTGACTACATGTAAGAAATACAGACACGTATATACACAAGACACATGTATGTATATTATACACACATTGACTACATGTAAGAAATACAGACACGTATATACACAAGACACATGTATGTATATTATACACGCACTGACTACATGTAAGAAATACAGACACGTATATACACAAGACACATGTATGTATATTATACACACACCGACTACATGTAAGAAATACAGACACGTATATACACAAGACACATGTATGTATATTATACACGCACTGACTACATGTAAGAAATACAGACACGTATATACACAAGACACATGTATGTATATTATACACGCACTGACTACATGTAAGAAATACAGACACGTATATACACAAGACACATGTATGTATATTATACACACACCGACTACATGTAAGAAATACAGACACGTATATACACAAGACACATGTATGTATATTATACACACACCGACTACATGTAAGAAATACAGACACGTATATACACAAGACACATGTATGTATATTATACACGCACTGACTACATGTAAGAAATACAGACACGTATATACACAAGACACATGTATGTATATTATACACGCACTGACTACATGTAAGAAATACAGACACATATATACACAAGACACATGTATGTATATTATACACACACCGACTACATGTAATACAGACACGTATATACACAAGACACATGTATGTATATTATACACGCACTGACTACATGTAAGAAATACAGACACGTATATACACAAGACACATGTATGTATATTATACACGCACTGACTACATGTAAGAAATACAGACACGTATATACACAAGACACATGTATGTATATTATACACGCACTGACTACATGTAAGAAATACAGACACGTATATACACAAGACACATGTATGTATATTATACACACACCGACTACATGTAAGAAATACAGACACGTATATACACAAGACACATGTATGTATATTATACACGCACTGACTACATGTAAGAAATACAGACACGTATATACACAAGACACATGTATGTATATTATACACACACCGACTACATGTAAGAAATACAGACACGTATATACACAAGACACATGTATGTATATTATACACGCACTGACTACATGTAAGAAATACAGACACGTATATACACAAGACACATGTATGTATATTATACACGCACTGACTACATGTAAGAAATACAGACACGTATATACACAAGACACATGTATGTATATTATACACACACCGACTACATGTAAGAAATACAGACACGTATATACACAAGACACATGTATGTATATTATACACGCACTGACTACATGTAAGAAATACAGACACGTATATACACAAGACACATGTATGTATATTATACACGCACTGACTACATGTAAGAAATACAGACACGTATATACACAAGACACATGTATGTATATTATACACACACCGACTACATGTAAGAAATACAGACACGTATATACACAAGACACATGTATGTATATTATACACGCACTGACTACATGTAAGAAATACAGACACGTATATACACAAGACACATGTATGTATATTATACACGCACTGACTACATGTAAGAAATACAGACACGTATATACACAAGACACATGTATGTATATTATACACACACCGACTACATGTAAGAAATACAGACACGTATATACACAAGACACATGTATGTATATTATACACACACCGACTACATGTAAGAAATACAGACACGTATATACACAAGACACATGTATGTATATTATACACGCACTGACTACATGTAAGAAATACAGACACGTATATACACAAGACACATGTATGTATATTATACACGCACTGACTACATGTAAGAAATACAGACACGTATATACACAAGACACATGTATGTATATTATACACACACCGACTACATGTAAGAAATACAGACACGTATATACACAAGACACATGTATGTATATTATACACGCACTGACTACATGTAAGAAATACAGACACGTATATACACAAGACACATGTATGTATATTATACACACACCGACTACATGTAAGAAATACAGACACGTATATACACAAGACACATGTATGTATATTATACACGCACTGACTACATGTAAGAAATACAGACACGTATATACACAAGACACATGTATGTATATTATACACACACCGACTACATGTAAGAAATACAGACACGTATATACACAAGACACATGTATGTATATTATACACACACCGACTACATGTAAGAAATACAGACACGTATATACACAAGACACATGTATGTATATTATACACGCACCGACTACATGTAAGAAATACAGACACGTATATACACAAGACACATGTATGTATATTATACACACACCGACTACATGTAAGAAATACAGACACGTATATACACAAGACACATGTATGTATATTATACACACACCGACTACATGTAAGAAATACAGACACGTATATACACAAGACACATGTATGTATATCATACACGCACCGACTACATGTAAGAAATACAGACACGTATATACACAAGACACATGTATGTATATTATACACACACCGACTACATGTAAGAAATACAGACACGTATATACACAAGACACATGTATGTATATTATACACGCACCGACTACATGTAAGAAATAGACACGTATATACACAAGACACATGTATGTATATTATACATGCACTGACTACATGTAAGAAATACAGACACGTATATACACAAGACACATGTATGTATATTATACACACACCGACTACATGTAAGAAATACAGACACATGTATGTATATTATACACGCACCGACTACATGTAAGAAATACAGACACGTATATACACAAGACACATGTATGTATATTATACACGCACCGACTACATGTAAGAAATACAGACACGTATATACACAAGACACATGTATGTATATTATACACACACCGACTACATGTAAGAAATACAGACACGTATATACACAAGACACATGTATGTATATTATACACACACCGACTACATGTAAGAAATACAGACACGTATATACACAAGACACATGTATGTATATTATACACACACCGACTACATGTCAGAAATACAGACACATGTATGTATATTATACACGCACCGACTACATGTAAGAAATACAGACACGTATATACACAAGACACATGTATGTATATTATACACACACCGACTACATGTAAGAAATACAGACACGTATATACACAAGACACATGTATGTATATTATACACACACCGACTACATGTAAGAAATACAGACACATGTATGTATATTATACACGCACCGACTACATGTAAGAAATACAGACACGTATATACACAAGACACATGTATGTATATTATACACACACCGACTACATGTAAGAAATACAGACACGTATATACACAAGACACATGTATGTATATTATACACACACCGACTACATGTAAGAAATACAGACACGTATATACACAAGACACATGTATGTATATTATACACACACCGACTACATGTAAGAAATACAGACACGTATATACACAAGACACATGTATGTATATTATACACGCACTGACTACATGTAAGAAATACAGACACGTATATACACAAGACACATGTATGTATATTATACACGCACTGACTACATGTAAGAAATACAGACACGTATATACACAAGACACATGTATGTATATTATACACACACCGACTACATGTAAGAAATACAGACACGTATATACACAAGACACATGTATGTATATTATACACGCACTGACTACATGTAAGAAATACAGACACGTATATACACAAGACACATGTATGTATATTATACACACACCGACTACATGTAAGAAATACAGACACGTATATACACAAGACACATGTATGTATATTATACACACACCGACTACATGTAAGAAATACAGACACGTATATACACAAGACACATGTATGTATATTATACACGCACCGACTACATGTAAGAAATACAGACACGTATATACACAAGACACATGTATGTATATTATACACACACCGACTACATGTAAGAAATACAGACACATGTATGTATATTATACAGGCACCGACTACATGTAAGAAATACAGACACGTATATACACAAGACACATGTATGTATATTATACACGCACCGACTACATGTAAGAAATACAGACACGTATATACACAAGACACATGTATGTATATTATACACACACCGACTACATGTAAGAAATACAGACACGTATATACACAAGACACATGTATGTATATTATACACACACCGACTACATGTAAGAAATACAGACACGTATATACACAAGACACATGTATGTATATTATACACACACCGACTACATGTCAGAAATACAGACACATGTATGTATATTATACACGCACCGACTACATGTAAGAAATACAGACACGTATATACACAAGACACATGTATGTATATTATACACACACCGACTACATGTAAGAAATACAGACACGTATATACACAAGACACATGTATGTATATTATACACACACCGACTACATGTAAGAAATACAGACACATGTATGTATATTATACACGCACCGACTACATGTAAGAAATACAGACACGTATATACACAAGACACATGTATGTATATTATACACACACCGACTACATGTAAGAAATACAGACACGTATATACACAAGACACATGTATGTATATTATACACACACCGACTACATGTAAGAAATACAGACACGTATATACACAAGACACATGTATGTATATTATACACACACCGACTACATGTAAGAAATACAGACACGTATATACACAAGACACATGTATGTATATTATACACGCACTGACTACATGTAAGAAATACAGACACGTATATACACAAGACACATGTATGTATATTATACACACACCGACTACATGTAAGAAATACAGACACGTATATACACAAGACACATGTATGTATATTATACACACACCGACTACATGTAAGAAATACAGACACGTATATACACAAGACACATGTATGTATATTATACACGCACCGACTACATGTAAGAAATACAGACACGTATATACACAAGACACATGTATGTATATTATACACACACCGACTACATGTAAGAAATACAGACACGTATATACACAAGACACATGTATGTATATTATACACACACCGACTTCATGTAAGAAATACAGACACGTATATACACAAGACACATGTATGTATATTATACACGCACTGACTACATGTAAGAAATACAGACACGTATATACACAAGACACATGTATGTATATTATACACACACCGACTACATGTAAGAAATACAGACACGTATATACACAAGACACATGTATGTATATTATACACGCACTGACTACATGTAAGAAATACAGACACGTATATACACAAGACACATGTATGTATATTATACACACACCGACTACATGTAAGAAATACAGACACGTATATACACAAGACACATGTATGTATATTATACACACACCGACTACATGTAAGAAATACAGACACGTATATACACAAGACACATGTATGTATATTATACACGCACCGACTACATGTAAGAAATACAGACACGTATATACACAAGACACATGTATGTATATTATACACACACCGACTACATGTAAGAAATACAGACACGTATATACACAAGACACATGTATGTATATTATACACACACCGACTACATGTAAGAAATACAGACACGTATATACACAAGACACATGTATGTATATTATACACGCACCGACTACATGTAAGAAATACAGACACGTATATACACAAGACACATGTATGTATATTATACACACACCGACTACATGTAAGAAATACAGACACGTATATACACAAGACACATGTATGTATATTATACACGCACCGACTACATGTAAGAAATAGACACGTATATACACAAGACACATGTATGTATATTATACATGCACTGACTACATGTAAGAAATACAGACACGTATATACACAAGACACATGTATGTATATTATACACACACCGACTACATGTAAGAAATACAGACACATGTATGTATATTATACACGCACCGACTACATGTAAGAAATACAGACACGTATATACACAAGACACATGTATGTATATTATACACGCACCGACTACATGTAAGAAATACAGACACGTATATACACAAGACACATGTATGTATATTATACACACACCGACTACATGTAAGAAATACAGACACGTATATACACAAGACACATGTATGTATATTATACACACACCGACTACATGTAAGAAATACAGACACGTATATACACAAGACACATGTATGTATATTATACACACACCGACTACATGTCAGAAATACAGACACATGTATGTATATTATACACGCACCGACTACATGTAAGAAATACAGACACGTATATACACAAGACACATGTATGTATATTATACACACACCGACTACATGTAAGAAATACAGACACGTATATACACAAGACACATGTATGTATATTATACACACACCGACTACATGTAAGAAATACAGACACATGTATGTATATTATACACGCACCGACTACATGTAAGAAATACAGACACGTATATACACAAGACACATGTATGTATATTATACACACACCGACTACATGTAAGAAATACAGACACGTATATACACAAGACACATGTATGTATATTATACACACACCGACTACATGTAAGAAATACAGACACGTATATACACAAGACACATGTATGTATATTATACACACACCGACTACATGTAAGAAATACAGACACGTATATACACAAGACACATGTATGTATATTATACACGCACTGACTACATGTAAGAAATACAGACACGTATATACACAAGACACATGTATGTATATTATACACACACCGACTACATGTAAGAAATACAGACACGTATATACACAAGACACATGTATGTATATTATACACACACCGACTACATGTAAGAAATACAGACACGTATATACACAAGACACATGTATGTATATTATACACGCACTGACTACATGTAAGAAATACAGACACGTATATACACAAGACACATGTATGTATATTATACACACACCGACTACATGTAAGAAATACAGACACGTATATACACAAGACACATGTATGTATATTATACACGCACTGACTACATGTAAGAAATACAGACACGTATATACACAAGACACATGTATGTATATTATACACGCACTGACTACATGTAAGAAATACAGACACGTATATACACAAGACACATGTATGTATATTATACACACACCGACTACATGTAAGAAATACAGACACGTATATACACAAGACACATGTATGTATATTATACACACACCGACTACATGTAAGAAATACAGACACGTATATACACAAGACACATGTATGTATATTATACACGCACTGACTACATGTAAGAAATACAGACACGTATATACACAAGACACATGTATGTATATTATACACACACCGACTACATGTAAGAAATACAGACACGTATATACACAAGACACATGTATGTATATTATACACACACCGACTACATGTAAGAAATACAGACACGTATATACACAAGACACATGTATGTATATTATACACGCACCGACTACATGTAAGAAATACAGACACGTATATACACAAGACACATGTATGTATATTATACACACACCGACTACATGTAAGAAATACAGACACATGTATGTATATTATACACGCACCGACTACATGTAAGAAATACAGACACGTATATACACAAGACACATGTATGTATATTATACACGCACCGACTACATGTAAGAAATACAGACACGTATATACACAAGACACATGTATGTATATTATACACACACCGACTACATGTAAGAAATACAGACACGTATATACACAAGACACATGTATGTATATTATACACACACCGACTACATGTAAGAAATACAGACACGTATATACACAAGACACATGTATGTATATTATACACACACCGACTACATGTAAGAAATACAGACACATGTATGTATATTATACACGCACCAACTACATGTAAGAAATACAGACACGTATATACACAAGACACATGTATGTATATTATACACACACCGACTACATGTAAGAAATACAGACACGTATATACACAAGACACATGTATGTATATTATACACACACCGACTACATGTAAGAAATACAGACACATGTATGTATATTATACACGCACCGACTACATGTAAGAAATACAGACACGTATATACACAAGACACATGTATGTATATTATACACACACCGACTACATGTAAGAAATACAGACACGTATATACACAAGACACATGTATGTATATTATACACACACCGACTACATGTAAGAAATACAGACACGTATATACACAAGACACATGTATGTATATTATACACACACCGACTACATGTAAGAAATACAGACACGTATATACACAAGACACATGTATGTATATTATACACACACCGACTACATGTAAGAAATACAGACACGTATATACACAAGACACATGTATGTATATTATACACGCACCGACTACATGTAAGAAATACAGACACGTATATACACAAGACACATGTATGTATATTATACACACACCGACTACATGTAAGAAATACAGACACGTATATACACAAGACACATGTATGTATATTATACACGCACCGACTACATGTAAGAAATAGACACGTATATACACAAGACACATGTATGTATATTATACATGCACTGACTACATGTAAGAAATACAGACACGTATATACACAAGACACATGTATGTATATTATACACACACCGACTACATGTAAGAAATACAGACACGTATATACACAAGACACATGTATGTATATTATACACGCACCGACTACATGTAAGAAATACAGACACGTATATACACAAGACACATGTATGTATATTATACACACACCGACTACATGTAAGAAATACAGACACATGTATGTATATTATACACGCACCGACTACATGTAAGAAATACAGACACGTATATACACAAGACACATGTATGTATATTATACACGCACCGACTACATGTAAGAAATACAGACACGTATATACACAAGACACATGTATGTATATTATACACACACCGACTACATGTAAGAAATACAGACACGTATATACACAAGACACATGTATGTATATTATACACACACCGACTACATGTAAGAAATACAGACACGTATATACACAAGACACATGTATGTATATTATACACACACCGACTACATGTCAGAAATACAGACACATGTATGTATATTATACACGCACCGACTACATGTAAGAAATACAGACACGTATATACACAAGACACATGTATGTATATTATACACACACCGACTACATGTAAGAAATACAGACACGTATATACACAAGACACATGTATGTATATTATACACACACCGACTACATGTAAGAAATACAGACACATGTATGTATATTATACACGCACCGACTACATGTAAGAAATGCAGACACGTATATACACAAGACACATGTATGTATATTATACACACACCGACTACATGTAAGAAATACAGACACGTATATACACAAGACACATGTATGTATATTATACACACACCGACTACATGTAAGAAATACAGACACGTATATACACAAGACACATGTATGTATATTATACACACACCGACTACATGTAAGAAATACAGACACATATATACACAAGACACATGTATGTATATTATACACACACTGACTACATGTAAGAAATACAGACACGTATATACACAAGACACATGTATGTATATTATACACACACCGACTACATGTAAGAAATACAGACACATGTATGTATATTATACACGCACCGACTACATGTAAGAAATACAGACACGTATATACACAAGACACATGTATGTATATTATACACACACCGACTACATGTAAGAAATACAGACACGTATATACACAAGACACATGTATGTATATTATACACACACCGACTACATGTAAGAAATACAGACACATGTATGTATATTATACACGCACCGACTACATGTAAGAAATACAGACACGTATATACACAAGACACATGTATGTATATTATACACGCACCGACTACATGTAAGAAATGCAGACACGTATATACACAAGACACATGTATGTATATTATACACACACCGACTACATGTAAGAAATACAGACACATGTATGTATATTATACACGCACCGACAACATAACATTGTATCATAATGCATTTAATGAAACATTGGTATTTTGTTCAGTTTTCTGCATCTATGGATGCTGGTAGTGTTTTGTTATGGTTTCAGGTTAATTGAATAGAGCAAAACACAACAAACTTATATGATGGAAATCAAATGCTTATTTAAATGAAATGTAGCACAATGGATGAGAGGGCCATTCAGGAGGAGGGGGGCTCATCTCCCCACATTTGAGGTCCGTTTACCAGATGTGTACTGTTCTCGTGGCGGAGGCCAAAAGAAACTCAGCAAGTGCACGGTTTTTAAGGTTGCCGCTGTCAATGTGGGTGATTGACAGGCGTTTAGTGTAAACGAGTGCAGAGAGGTGACAGAGGCCACGCCTGCTTGCTGATAGTCGAATCTAAAACAATGTTCAAATGTTATGTATGCATTTCTCTCTTTCTCTTTCTTTCTCTCTCTTTCAATAAAGAAAGAGAAGATAATTGAATTGATTTGTATTGTAAAATACAGTCAAGGCTTGGATTTCGTGTGCTACAGTGCATAGCAGGTTTGTGCTTGCCGTTGGCGATGACACGTGTCGGGTCACTTTAAATATTCTCCTTAAATGTCGAATAAATAATTCTATATTTTTATAAAATTGTCTTTGTTCGCGTTCAATTTCAGCAATCTTTTGCCATCAACGATGATAAAGTGATGCCCATTATGACCAAAAAGACCAGAGGCACAACCCACTAGCAAATGTAGCCAACGGCAAGTCAACCCTAAGCACCCTAGAGGTTCATCTTTAATATTTTTATCGTCTATGTGCCTATCATTTGATAGTGTCTAACACTTTGGGGGCTGGTTGCCATTCCCAGGACGTAACAACTGTTCCAGAGACATCCTAACAACACGGGCAAACCAAGCAACTTTCCCCGACAAACGATCGTAGCATAGAAGCACAACACACCATCAACCAATGTTCTATTAAATGCAACAAGACACAGGAAAACATAACCAAATTTATGCTTCATTAAACACCGCATAACACAATACCAGCCAAATCTTAATTAAATAAAGCAATCACACAACACAATACCAATCAATATTCTATTAAATTAAGCATAACACATATACAAAAAGCAATACCAACCAATTCCTCATTAATGCAACACAAAACATAATCATACTAGTCAATGTTCATTAAATACAACATAACACAAAAATAAAACAGACAAGATTTCATAAAATGCATCATAAAAACCATTGCTTCATTATATGCAGCAACACCAACAAATTGATTCCAGACAATGGTTCATTAAATGCAACAACAAAACAATACCAGCAAATCCGTTGCCAAGATCGCCAGAAAAATGGTTGGATCATTGTATCGCTCTAGTAGATATCTCACTTCTGATGCAATCCTCTACCCGTATAAAACCCAAGTACATCCTAAAATGAAGTACTGTTGCCAAATTTGTGCAGGAACTACTCGGACCACTATCATGTTTTGACAGAGTTCAAAACTAGCTTCGAAACTTAGGTGATGCCATTTTCTCTTCTCTGCAACCTCTTTCACACAGAAGAGACGTTGCTAGCTTGTGTCTGCTCTATGGTTTTTGAGCTTCAATCTATGCCCCCCCCATATCAAAATTTCACACACAAAAAAAAAAACACTCGTCTAGCTAAAACAACTACCAACAATTTCCCCCATTTTCTATCTGTGCCTAAATCTAAACATGGATTCCATGAGCTAAGCTTCTTTCCTAGAACTGTCCACCTGTAGATGTCTTTCCAGCTGACTACAATATGATTGTTTTCAAGTCCAATGTAAACAAGTTTTTGCTGAGCCGTTCCCTTAAATAATCAGATTATACCAAATTACTACTAACGATTACTACACTGTTTTCTTGATGACTACCGTACACCCATTAACCCTTATCCTCGAGTTCCCTTTGGGCCTTGATAATGTGGTGACCCCTTTGTAAAAAAAAAAAAAAAAAATGCTTCATTAAATTCATTATCATACAACACAACATCCCTTCATAGATGAAATGAAGTATGGATATATTGACCTTCTCACGTGACTGAGGCAGAAGGAAAAAAGACAGGAAGAGAATAAGACAAGATGTCGAGTAACTCTTATGTCACCTGTATTCCCTTGTAAATAAACCCCTTCGTCGTTCACCCATACCCCCTGTTTCTTGCTGTATTCTTATTTAAAGTAAGGATACAACAATAACACAACAAATGCTTTATTAAATGCACAAGGCAATACATCCAGATAATAAAGGCTTTAATACTCACCTAAGGTTACAGTATATTGACTTTCGCCAGCACCATTTTTAACTCTTAACGCATAATTCTTAGCCGATTTTTCAGTTATAGCCAATGTTAAGATACTGCAGTTGCCAGTAAAAGGAAATAGACCATCTTCAGCAGGACGATAAACAGCTTTATCCGAAGAGAGTTTTTCATTTCCGGTGTACCATTCTACGACTTTAGCTTCAGGATGGCAATAAAAACATACTTTGATCTTTTTTTGATCTCCAATGTGGGCTTTTTGGATTTTGTCGCCAAGGAATTTTGCTTTAGCTACAAAGGAAATATTCACAATTTAAAAAATTTCACAATGCAAAAACAAATTAAAGTTATTAGTCTTCAAAATGTTTTGGATTCTTCGGACAACAATTCTCATCTTGAGTGTTAGTTTCACAACGTTTCGGTCGATGTAACCTCCAACCTTCTTCAGATGTATCTTATCGAAATCAGGAATCCTTCTCTGAAACTCAGAATTTCGAATGGAACCCTTTATTTAATTCATGGTGGTAGCATGCTCTTATTCCGTCAGCCATGACTGGGTAGAAGTCCTGAGTAATTCGCAATTGCATTTTATCCACTATGCTACGAGTCCTTGCATAAGAACCCATGGCATAGTGGATAAAATACTTGATAAAAAAATACAACTGCAAATTACTTAGGACTACTATACAGTCATGGTTGACAGAACGAGAGCATGCTATCCCCGTCCATTAAATACAGGGTTCTGTTTAAAATTCCATGCAGATTCCAAAGTCCGACAAGATACACCTGAAGAAGGTCGAAGGTTACGTCAATAAAAATAACACTCAAGATGAGACAGTGGTCTGGATAATCCAAACAATCAATCCTCATCTCCAAAATTTAGAAACATAATCTTCAAAACTATAAAAATATGAATCTTAGTACGAGGTGCTTTCAATAAGTTTCCAGACGTTTTTGTACAGGCATTTAAAATTATCGTAGACTCTTGAAAATTCAGTATATTATTGCTAAACATCTCATGAGATGACTGACTAATTTTTATGATTTCAGGTTCAAATGAACAGCTACAGCAAGAATTGGAATACACTCTACTAAAGCCTGATTGTCACAGCTGATGAATTTCAAAAGTGCCGTCTGGACGTGAGGACAATTAAGAAGAACGATATGCAATAAAATTCCTTTTTAAATTTAGAAAAAAAAAATGCCACAGAAACGTATGGAATGCTTCAAACTGCTTTTGGAACATCTTGCATGAATCGAGCATAAGTTTTTTGAGTGGCATAAGAGATTCAAGGAAGGTAAGGAGTCTGTGAGGAATGATGAGAGGTATGGGAGTAAGGAAGTTAGAACACCACAGTTGATTGATCAAATAAAAAATTTTCATGCATAAAGACCACTGTGCACTTATAGGGACAATAAGTGCACAGTTTGATGTCAGTGTGGGAACTGTGAACACAATTATTGGCGAGGAACTGAAGATGCAGATGATTTGTACAAAGTTTGTCCCAAGGTTGCTCCATTCATGTCACAGATTAATTGACCAAGATGGGTATCAAAACAGTTCCTCACCCTTCCTATAGTCTATACCTTGCTTCCTGTGACTTTTGATTATTCTTGAAGCTCAAGGAAAACCTTAAAGGCTGTCGAGATGAAAGAGGCTGTAACGAGGGTCATTGACACACTCACACAAGAGGACTTCCATAGGGCGTTCCAGAAGTTGTTGGAATCGTACAACAAGTGCATTGCAGTCAAAGGAGATTACTTCGAAGGGGACTAGAGTTTCATGCATGTACTATCAATTAAAGAGCCCATACAAAGAAAGTCTGGAAACTTATTAAAGGCACCTCGTATGTTTGCAATATGATAATCTCCAAAGAATAAAATACATTCTTCAATTCTGACAGGTGCATAGCCAATAATAAATAAATAAATAAATAAATAAAAGCTCTGATTAATTTTCCAACCTGCATAAACCTTAGAAAACTATTTTCAGTCTATAGTGGAATGGGGTCATAAACATTTAATGCTACTAAGGCTAAACTTCTTTCCTTTAACAATTACAAGAAACTTTGTCAACCACTGATTGCAGAGACTAAGTTCACTACTCAAGAGTTCATCGTTCAAATTTCTCAGCTTAACATTCACAAGTAACATGAATTGGAACAAATACATTGAAGACATTGCCAAGACTGCTGAAAAGAAGGTGGGTTCCCTCTACCGTGCTAAAAAATTACTTTCACTTGAGAGTATCCTGTATCTCTACAAAGCTACAATTCGTTTATGCATGGAGTATTGTTGCCACATTTGGGCTAGTCCATATATCACTAGTCTCACCCTCTTAGACAGTGTCCAAAAAAAAAAAAAAGGAAAAAAAAGTTTAAATCCTTTAAGTCTCACACCATCAGTCAAACTACAACGCAAGATTATCCCACGAAGCAGCAACTTTATGGCAACCTACTTGCCGTATCTACTACTATCAGGGAGTGACGTCTACGATTTGACGGTCACTCTAGAGGAGCAAGCAAGAGCTGGTGAGACATGTATTGCTATGGACTCCATGGGATGGGCACACAAGCAGAGGATGACCTAGATCCACGTACATCCAGCAAATTCCACATGATGCCAACTGTGATCCTGAAGATCTGAGGCAGCTGATGGAGGACATAGAGATCTATTGGTTCAGGCAAGGAGCTTGACCAAATAGATAGATAGATTCCTGTTTCCATGACTGTACTGTCATGCAGAAGTTCAAGTGTAATGTGAACAGGCATCTCGCATAGTTTCCTGGAAACATGATCTCAAATAGTAACCCTTTATGCTTTGTTTGGGGTGAATATACCCTCTTTCGGTTTGTGTGGGTGTGTGGAGGGTAACACAAAAAACCAACAACTAAAATGAATGATGTACAAGTGATATAAATAATTTGAGAAATGTTTAATTAATTTAATTAAAATATCATCAAGAAAAAGGGTGAACATTAAAAGAAAGACTAGCCTAATGCAAATGTGGGGTAAGGAGACAGGAAGTCATTATTTGATGAAGCAGAAGTCACCTAACTTATCCACTCCTATATAAATCAGTTGAAGTCTTAACTTCTAAGACAAAAATTTGCATTTTAAGTTTTCAGAGAGAACTGTTATAAGAGGGAAAATGGAAGGCAAAACCAAGGCAAGACGAGACAGGAAAAAGAAGAGAGAAAAAAAGTAAAAGAAAAAGAAAGCAAGAAAGAAAAGAAAAAAAAAGAAAAGAAAAAGAGGAAAATAAAATCCAGACAAATAGTGATAAAATAATAAGGAGTAAAGCTCTAGCGATTTAGCAAAAATCAGCCATTTTTTTTTTATTCAAAAAGCAGAGAACTCATATCCATGCGAAGGTCTACTGTTTTAAGTGTAAATCCGTTTTTTTTTTCTTTTTTTTTTTTTTTTTATAAAAATCGAATTTCCACAACACATCTCTGATAGTTTGATATTTACAGAGGGGGAACATTAAATGCATACAAGAAACAAATATTTTTTGTTTAGTGACTGAAAAAAAAAAAAAAAAATTATTGGCATCACATATTATTTTTAGTCAAACATAAGCATTTCAAATATGGTTGATACTTGAATGATCCAGATCGCCATAAAAAATGTGTCTTATTGTTTAAAGGGTCAAATTCTTCGACTGAGTACTCTAATAAGAACAAACATTTAAAATCTTAAGGAGACAGGCAGACAGACAGGACAGAGAGAGAGAGAGAGAGAGAGAGAGAGAGAGAGAGAGAGAGAGAGAGAGAGAGAGAGAGAGAGAGAGACAGGATAGACAGACAGACAGACAGACAGAAAGAGAAAGAGAGAGAGGCTGAGTTAACATTCACCCCTTCCCCTCTTTCTCTGTATGGTCTGCTAATACTATTTCGCTGGTTATATATTCCTTTCTAGCTAGAAATAAAGATTGCAACTACAATAGAATATTCAAGAAACGCAAAAGATGTATACAGTTTTCAGCTGTAAGCTTTAATCATTTCATTTTATAAATTATCTTATATTTTTTTTCTATAGAAGAAAGGAGGAGTGCATTTGCTGAAAAATGGGTTCAGCTTTCAATTTACAACTGAAAATTTACACTCGCTACAAAGGTTGCAACTACAAAAATAGATACGTACTATCAACTTTAACTGGCACAGATTTCTCTGAATATTTTTTTCCTGTTTTTGTGGGAACACCATTGTTTGCCTGACATATCCAATCTCCGGATTCTTCATAAGTCAAATTCTGAAAAACTATTTTTTTTTCATCAATAATTCTCTTTTTTAGATTTCCCCATTTCTGTAGCAATTTATAGGTGATTGTAGAAGGACTGGCATTAGCTGAGCAGTTGATTTCCTTCTTTGTCTTCTCATAAGAAATCATAATTTCAGGAGGATCTGTAAAATGGAAATAATTCCTGAATAAAACTTGGATGAAAAGATACTTTTTAAAAAATCGATAATATTATCAAAAGATATGACACACGGTGCTATTTCCAAAAATTAAGAACTGACCCAAAGCTGTGTTCGTATCTTCAGCCAGTTTATGGTAAGCAGCCTTAAAAGTTGCCGGAAAAGCCAACAAAAATACTGCCAGATGATAAATTCAAAATGCTGAAAACAAAAACTTTACCACAAGAAGATAAGAATAAGTTTAATTATATGAAAGAAATATTTCCTTTTTTTTAAGAAAATTATATTAAATATTCGGTACTTGTGCAAAATTTGAACCAGATGTAACAAACTGACCGCTCGGCTTTGCTCAGAACATGACGTCGACCGCCGACTTTCACTGAGCGTCACCGATTATCAAATTGTAACAACGTTACTCAAGGAAAATACTGAAGAAAACATTTAAATATAATAAAATAACCAGAAAAAAATGTAACAAAAATAAAGAAACAGCAACCTACCGTAACAGTTTTTGTTTTATTTGTGTAACAATTTTTTTAAGTGAAAATAATTTAAAAAATATTTTTTTCCAACCATTTTTGGGGGTGGGGTGGGGGGAGGTTCAAACAAAATTGAACAAGACTAAGAAAACAAATTTTTGCTATCATTTTTTTTTTAAACAATTTAAAAAAACAAACAAACACTTTTTTAAAATGTGATTTTCAGGTATTAGTTTTTTTTTTTTCTTTTTTTTTGTAATCAATGTTAAGTAAACTTTTTTGTTATTATTTTTTTCTTTTCGTGAACATTTATTTTTCACGTAGGGTGGGGCTGGGCAACTGATTTTTTTTAATTAAATTAAGACAGCCGGGATATTTCCTTATGATTAGGTAGACTTTTCTACGGTCGCATCAGACGATTTCACAGTGAGAAGAGACAGCAGATGTGAAAGAAACTTCGCTAACCCAACCGGGTAGTTTTCTGATATATGGTTTAAGATAGAGACAAAAGGATCATTACTAAATTTTTGTCTCCACATAAACTCGCAAAGATAGCTGTCGAGAAGCTCCTGGCTGGTCCCGTTGATTTTTTATTTTTTTCCAATATTTTCCCCAAATATCGTCTGCTTCTTTGCTGCTCACTGATTGGCGTCTTATGTCAAATGACAGTCAAACCTGAGCGGATGACGTCATATCTCAAGCAAAGCCGAGTAGACGGTTAGTTATATCTGGTTCAAATTCTGCACAAGTACCAAAATATTTTTCTCTATTAAAGATGGAAGCAATTCTGAACGAAAATCAAGTGTGTTTCTTTTGTCATGGTAAGTATCTTAGATTTTTTTTTTGTAAAAAGAAAAGTTTCAATATATATATATATATATATATATATATATATATATATATATATATATATATATTATAATGATGAAAACATTTTTTTTCGTCGAAAACAACTTTCTTTTCAATAGTATCAGATAAATGATTTTTTTTTCCCTCCTATTAACGAAAACATCACCGGCTGACAGCTAATTGCTGATTGGCTAATCACGTCATCTTTTTCCAGCAGTTTACCCGTAAACTGTTTGACAATGCTGACGTGACCTTGGGCCAGGTTCTGGATCAGTAATAATTTTTTTTTTTTAGATTTTCAAACTAACTGTCAAATATGTCTTCTGTTTAAGAAAATTTTTCAAAGAAATACATTTTACAAAAAACATTTCTCCACTTTGATTTAATATTTAGACTAAAAATTATTTTCAAACTAAAACAAGAAATACGTTCTTTAAAGTCACATCGTAAAATTTAAAAATTTTCATAAAAAGTTAAAAAAGAAAATAGTTGAATTATATTTTACTTCAATCAAAATAATTTTCTGTTAAAATGCTGTAATATCATTTTTGTAAAAATTGCATAAAATGCAAATAATGTGTTCAGCGTTCAGGTTATAACTTTATTATTCTTATTTTCTAAATTATGTTTTTTTTTATATAGAATTAAGAACAAGATCATCGATATAAACAAATTATGTTTTACTTTTTAGCATTATATGACATCAAATAAGTTTTCAGTTGAAGATTATACATTCAGCTTCCATACTATTAATCGAGTATGTATTTAGCTTTCATTCTATTAAACTAAAAACGTGTTCAGTTTTCATTCTGTTAAACTAGTATGTATTCATCTTACATTCTGTTAGTCTAGTATGTGTCAGCTTTTATTCTGTTAATCTAGTATGTGTTCAGCTTACATTCTTATAATCGTATACATGTTCATCATTCATTCTGTTAATCTAGTATGTGTTCAGTTTTTATTCTCTTAATTTAATGTGTTCAGCTTTTATTCAATTAATCTAGTATGTGCCCAGCTTTCATTCTGTTAATCTAGTATGTGTTCAGCTTTTATTCTGTTAATCTAGTATGTGGTCAGTTTCATTCTGTTAATCTAGTATGTGTTCAGTTTCATTCTGTTAATCTAGTATGTGTTCAGCTTTTATTCTGTTAATCTAGTATGTGTTCAGCTTTTATTCTGTTAATCTAGTATGTGTTCAGCTTTTATTCTGTTAATCTAGTATGTGTTCAGCTTTCATTCTGTTAATCTAGTACGTGTTCAGCTTTTATTCTGTTAATCTAGTATGTGTTCAGCTTTCATTCTGTTAATCTAGTATGTGTCCAGCTTTCATTCTGTTAATCTAGTATGTGTCCAGCTTTTATTCTGTTAATCTAGTATGTGTTCAGCTTTCATTCTGTTAATCTAGTATGTGTTCAGCTTTCATCCAATTCAGTTCAATTTCATTAATTCTCCGTTTAGCTTCCATCATATTATTTTATTTTAATGTTCAGCGTTTATTCTTTTTTGTCTTCTAAATTATCTGACATTTTCTTTTATAGAAATCAAAGAGGAGTATTCATATAAACTCATTAAGATTTCATTTTCAAAATTATCTTCTTTTTTCAATGCAAATGCTTCCGATGAGTTGAGTTTCAAGTTCAAACTTTAATCATTTCATTTTCAAAATTATCTTCTTTTTTCAATGCAAATGCTTCCAATGAGTTGAGTTTCAAGTTCAAACTTTAATCATTTCATTTTCAAAATTATCTTCTTTTTTCAATGCAAATGCTTCCGATGAGTTGAGTTTCAAGTTCAAACTTTAATCATTTCATTTTCAAAATTATCTTCTTTTTTCAATGCAAATGCTTCCGATGAGTTGAGTTTCAAGTTCAAACTTTAATCATTTCATTTTCAAAATTATCTTCTTTTTTCAATGCAAATGCTTCCGATGAGTTGAGTTTCAAGTTCAAACTTTAATCATTTCATTTTCAAAATTATCTTCTTTTTCCAATACAAATGCTTCCGATGAGTTGAGTTTCAAGTTCAAACTTTAATCATTTCATTTTCAAAATTATCTTCTTTTTTCAATGCAAATGCTTCCGATGATTTGAGTTTCAAGTTCAAACTTTAATCATTTCATTTTCAAAATTATCTTCTTTTTTCAATGCAAATGCTTCCGATGAGTTGAGTTTCAAGTTCAAACTTTAATCATTTCATTTTCAAAATTATCTTCTTTTTCCAATGCAAATGCTTCCGATGAGTTGAGTTTCAAGTTCAAACTTTAATCATTTCATTTTCAAAATTATCTTCTTTTTTCAATGCAAATGCTTCCGATGAGTTGAGTTTCAAGTTCAAACTTTAATCATTTCATTTTCAAAATTATCTTCTTTTTTCAATGCAAATGCTTCCGATGAGTTGAGTTTCAAGTTCAAACTTTAATCATTTCATTTTCAAAATTATCTTCTTTTTTCAATGCAAATGCTTCCAATGAGTTGAGTTTCAAGTTCAAACTTTAATCATTTCATTTTCAAAATTATCTTCTTTTTTCAATGCAAATGCTTCCGATGAGTTGAGTTTCAAGTTCAAACTTTAATCATTTCATTTTCAAAATTATCTTCTTTTTTCAATGCAAATGCTTCCGATGAGTTGAGTTTCAAGTTCAAACTTTAATCATTTCATTTTCAAAATTATCTTCTTTTTCCAATGCAAATGCTTCCAATGAGTTGAGTTTCAAGTTCAAACTTTAATCATTTCATTTTCAAAATTATCTTCTTTTTTCAATGCAAATGCTTCCGATGAGTTGAGTTTCAAGTTCAAACTTTAATCATTTAATTTTCAAAATTATCTTCTTTTTTCAATGCAAATGCTTCCGATGAGTTGAGTTTCAAGTTCAAACTTTAATCATTTCATTTTCAAAATTATCTTCTTTTTTCAATGCAAATGCTTCCGATGAGTTGAGTTTCAAGTTCAAACTTTAATCATTTCATTTTCAAAATTATCTTCTTTTTTCAATGCAAATGCTTCCGATGATTTGAGTTTCAAGTTCAAACTTTAATCATTTCATTTTCAAAATTATCTTCTTTTTTCAATGCAAATGCTTCCGATGAGTTGAGTTTCAAGTTCAAACTTTAATCATTTCATTTTCAAAATTATCTTCTTTTTCCAATACAAATGCTTCCGATGAGTTGAGTTTCAAGTTCAAACTTTAATCATTTCATTTTCAAAATTATCTTCTTTTTTCAATGCAAATGCTTCCGATGAGTTGAGTTTCAAGTTCAAACTTTAATCATTTCATTTTCAAAATTATCTTCTTTTTTCAATGCAAATGCTTCCGATGAGTTGAGTTTCAAGTTCAAACTTTAATCATTTCATTTTCAAAATTATCTTCTTTTTTCAATGCAAATGCTTCCAATGAGTTGAGTTTCAAGTTCAAACTTTAATCATTTCATTTTCAAAATTATCTTCTTTTTTCAATGCAAATGCTTCCGATGAGTTGAGTTTCAAGTTCAAACTTTAATCATTTCATTTTCAAAATTATCTTCTTTTTTCAATGCAAATGCTTCCGATGAGTTGAGTTTCAAGTTCAAACTTTAATCATTTCATTTTCAAAATTATCTTCTTTTTCCAATGCAAATGCTTCCGATGAGTTGAGTTTCAAGTTCAAACTTTAATCATTTAATTTTCAAAATTATCTTCTTTTTTCAATGCAAATGCTTCCGATGAGTTGAGTTTCAAGTTCAAACTTTAATCATTTAATTTTCAAAATTATCTTCTTTTTTCAATGCAAATGCTTCCGATGAGTTGAGTTTCAAGTTCAAACTTTAATCATTTCATTTTCAAAATTATCTTCTTTTTTCAATGCAAATGCTTCCGATGAGTTGAGTTTCAAGTTCAAACTTTAATCATTTCATTTTCAAAATTATCTTCTTTTTTCAATGCAAATGCTTCCGATGAGTTGAGTTTCAAGTTCAAACTTTAATCATTTCATTTTCAAAATTATCTTCTTTTTTCAATGCAAATGCTTCCGATGAGTTGAGTTTCAAGTTCAAACTTTAATCATTTCATTTTCAAAATTATCTTCTTTTTTCAATGCAAATGCTTCCAATGAGTTGAGTTTCAAGTTCAAACTTTAATCATTTCATTTTCAAAATTATCTTCTTTTTTCAATGCAAATGCTTCCGATGAGTTGAGTTTCAAGTTCAAACTTTAATCATTTCATTTTCAAAATTATCTTCTTTTTTCAATGCAAATGCTTCCGATGAGTTGAGTTTCAAGTTCAAACTTTAATCATTTCATTTTCAAAATTATCTTCTTTTTTCAATGCAAATGCTTCCGATGAGTTGAGTTTCAAGTTCAAACTTTAATCATTTCATTTTCAAAATTATCTTCTTTTTTCAATGCAAATGCTTCCAATGAGTTGAGTTTCAAGTTCAAACTTTAATCATTTCATTTTCAAAATTATCTGAAATTTCCTATAGATTAAAATTTTATTTGTGCTTTGATTCAGTTTTACTTATCTGTGCTTGGTTGTTAGCGAATAAGTGTTTCATTAAAAATAAGAAAAAACCCCCCCCCACAAACCTTCTTTATCGAAGCAGAATATTTAATAACCAAAAGGAAGCAGCTGGGCCTGTTCGAACACACTTCTCTCAAAGTGCGGAACCAGCTGTCGGAAGAAGTGGAATCTGCAGAGTAATTCAAAATCTTCAAAACCAGACTAGACAGACATTGGAAGAATCACCTGCTTTGTTTTGACTACACATCTAAAGATGTTTATTGTAATCTCGAGTGTATAGACCTGTGTTCTTTCTTACCGTATATTGTATTCAGAAAAAAAAAATACTTACATGTTACCACAATGGAAATGTTTTGACCAGATCTTAAAATTCCATGTTTTGAACTGTTTGCAATTGCAATACATTCGATGCCACCGCTTTGATTTTGTCGTGTAAAAGAAATTCTTAACAATGGGGAATTGATGATCTTGTTGCCAATACGCCACTTATTTGTGGGCTTCGGATTTCCTTCACTGATGCAATTTAATTCCTTCGTCTCATTTTCAACCACTGTTATTTGATCAGGCGTTTTGATGATAGGATAATCTGAAAAATAATAACTTTTTTTTTAATTGTCCAGAAAATAGAAACATTTTATGCAAGGTGTCTGAGGCTTTATTTTTGTACGCTACAAGATATCCCGGACAGAAAAGAAAACAAATCAAGAATTATTAGACATGGCAAACACAGAAAGGTCTTTAATAAGAAGAGTGTCCCCTGTTTCCCTGACTGTACTCACAAACTAAAATTTAAATGTAATGGGAACAGACATTTCGTTGCCCAACTCCCTAAATAGTATCCCTGCAAATCTGGTCCTAAATAGTAACCCCTCACGAGTAAGTAGCTTGTTTGGAGTGAAATGACAAATAATAAATAAAAAAAAGTACGAAAAAGACAAATGAGATTCATGGGTCATGTCTACAGAAAAAGTGTAATAGAGCAGATTAGTTTGACAGGAAAAAAATGCAGAGGACACAGCGAGAAACCTACGTTGACATTTAATTTGAAATTGAAAATTTAATAGTATTGTAGATGTTGCGTGAGTGCTTCAATACTATTTCGTCATTAGGATGTTTGATAAGTCTACTCTGAATACAGTTGAGAATCTGTTTTATGATTTATGGGGGTTTGTTATCTTTTTGTTTAGCGTTATCTTTTGTGCATGGCTCGTAATTTTTTTATTTAAATTGAATGTGACATCTAACAATTTAGTTTTTAGTTAGATTTATGGTCTTTAAGTTATATGTAGGCTTCCCCGGGTTTCTTATTACTAACTTTGTCTCTTATTTTTATTTTATTGATAATATGTTTATTTTCAGCATTTATTATAGCTATGTTGTTGCACTGTTGAAATACAAAGTCGCATAGCCGCAACGAAAGTCGCCTTTAAGAGATTGCCATCAATTATGACCAACAGAAACATTAAAACAGACACCAAATTCGGTTATACGGTTGTAAGTGCTGGACAATCACCAACAGCACGAGGAAGGGACTAGAAGCAACTTTAATTTAGTTCCTGAGGAACATTTTGAAAATATCCTAGACAGAAAAGAAAACAAACCAAGAGGTATTAGAAATGGCAAACACAGAAAGGTCTTTAACAAGAAAAGTACGAAAAAGACAAATGAGATTCATGTCTATGTCTACGGAAAAAGCGGAACAGAACAGATTAGCTTGATGGGAAAGATCGTCGGTAGAAGAAACTGAAGACGACAGCGAGAAATATACGTTGACAGTCTGAACACCTGGGCAACATAAAAAATGATGAGCAACAATGAATTCATGAATACCTCGAGGGAGAGAAATAGATGGAGAGCCACAGCCGTCAATGCCTGTACCAGGCAAGACACCACTTGATGACACAAGAACAGTGGGTATTCTAGAAGTATATTTTTCTTCAGTCCCACGCATCTTGTTATCCTAGGCTTTACCTTCATAGTAAGATTCTGTAAGAGTATGCCAATCACCAGGACAGCCTTTAGCGTGAATTATGGACAGGGCTATTCAAGATATTTCAAAGGGCAAGGTGTACTCACAAAACACCATAATTACTTCATGATTAAAATGCTGCACCAGAGATAAAAAAAACATTAAACGAAGTGCATTTGATTGTAATATGCTTAGTGTAAAATGATAAAAAGGAACAAGCCAAGCATGCAGGGTTCTTCTCCATTAATGAACGATTTAGGGGCAATTTTACCCCTATAATGCTCCCTATGGGGCGACCAGAGTTATCTGGGAAAACCCCTTCTGGCAAAAATTTACTTTCATCATGACTAATGTTTGTGCAAAATTTTTTAAAAATTCAAGGCGTGCTTATTGAGAAAAGTGCAAACGGACGAACGATTTTGGAGCAACAACCCTATAATACCCTCGGGGGGGGGCAACCAATGTTATCCCAGAATATCCGTTCTGGCAAAAATTTACTTTCTCCATGACTAATGTTTGTGCAAAATTTCCAAAAAATGCAAGGCATAGTTATCGAGAAAAGATAAACGGATGAACGGGGGGACCAATAATAATTCTACAGGGTGAATGATTATGACGTTTACCGTTGTCGTTTTTATCATATCGTTGAACAAGATTTTTATTAGTTGTTCGAAAACCGTTTACTTCTGGATTTATTAACGAATTAAGCTGCAAAATCTCCATAAAATATATTTCTTTGTTAATTTTATTTAACACATCACTCGATTAGTTCTGAGCCTGGCATATAGATGGCACGGCCCTTAAAAGATCCATTTTTTTGCTGATTTTTAGTGAAGAATTTACAAAATGAATAAATAAATGAAAAAATAAAAAATTCTGAACATTTTGTTATTATTCACATTGTCTATCCTTGAAAAATTTTTTTTTTACAAAATATTTTCTAAAGCAATATTTCTCAACCTTTCCTTTTTACCCATGCATAACGCACAAAATAGATTGCATGTCTCATCTTAACAAGGCCGCTAGCCATTAGTCGTGGGCTCTTGTGTAATGAATGAATGCATGAATGTAGGATTGACATGAAATTCTTAAAGATAAACTAAAATGACCAAAAAATGGGCTGAAATGACTTAAATAAATAAAAAGTAAATGACTTAGAATGACTTTAATGAACTTAAGGATGAATTGGGTGAGCTTAAGAATGACTTGAATGCTTAAAAAATAACTGGAATCCTTCAAAAACAACTTAAATGATCTGGAGAATGACTTGAATGGCTTTGAGACTGACTGGTTGTAAAGTGGGTGATCATTTTACATTAAATTAATACATAAAAGTGATCCCTCACTTTATATCACAAAAATTATTTGATTTAGGGAATTTGAAACGTTATATTAGCTATGTGGCCAAGGAAAAGTTACAAACATAAGTACAGCATGCAGTAAGAACAGATACTACACTTTGATCTTGGCCAAAAGGCCAAGAAAAGCTTAAAAAGCTAAGAACAGCATCTATTAACAACAGATCTTAACCAAAAAGGCCAAGCACAAAAGTGTTACGGACAGACCGACCGACCAACCAACCGACAGACCGAGTGACTTATAGAGTCATTTGCATGTGACTAAAAATGGGTGCAAAAAAGAAAGATATCCATCAAAAGCTCATCTGTACATGTGCAGCAATTTCGTCGGAGCATTTTGCTTTGAAATACTTGAAAAGCAAGTATAGGGATACAACATTCTGACAATGGGACAGGGGATGGAGTTTGTTAGACAGTGTGGGACCAATCATTTATTACATCATCACGATGGTATTGATGTAAATTGTTGGTCCTGTTTATTCATGATGTAGCAAATCAATTTTTAAAAGTTATTTCCCCCTTTTTTTTATAACTCTTTAGATTTTAATTCAATTTATATAATTACTTTCTATTTGTTACTAAAACAATCATCACCATAATAACATAATAATAATCGTCATCAAAATAATAATCATCATCATAAGCATTATCCTCATAATAATCACAATAACAACCGTCATCAAAATAATGGTTATCAAAATAATAATCAAAATCATAATAATCATCATAATCGTAATAAGCATCATGATAATCATAATAAAGTCATCAAAATAATAATCATCATAATCATAATAATCATCATTAAGATTAACAAATCTTGAAATATTGGTGATACTTCTTCATTTAGCACACCGAATTTCCATGATGTCGGCTTGTGCTCGTAAACCGCTGGAATATGCCGTGTGCCAATCAAATTTTAAAACGTCATAAAAACAAAAATAACATTTATCGGATACATATTACAATGAAGAAAAAAAAAGGAAAAATAAAACAAAAAATAATAAAATAAAACAACCTATCGTAAGTTTCACGAATAAATATTTTTAAAATATAAATAAAAACTTCTTTTTTTTAAGAGAATTTTAAAGAAAAATTTAATTCTTTTTGTTCATTGTTAGGAAAAACTTTTCAATTTCTTTCTGTTTGTGTGTGTGTGTGTTTTTTTTTTCAAGAAACGTTATAAGAATTTTTAGGAAAACTTGTGACGTTTCTTTTTTTTAGGCTTGAGTTGGACTGATTAAATTTGTGCATGTTTAAAAACTAATTCTTTTTTTCTTCCAATTTATTAAAATTCGTCTGCTTCCATTTTTATTGGCTAAGCACATTTGTTACCGCTTTTTCATTGGCTGATCAAGTCGATCAGCACTCGGCATATTCTAGCGGTTTATGTCCACTGCCAGTCGAACCCAAGTTAACATTTATGGAAATTTGGTGCTCTAAATGCAGAAGTACCAACTTTATAAAAAAAATTTAGATGCTGTTGTGTTTTACACAAAATTAAAAAAAATGATATATTACAATTAAAAATAAGGTTTAAAATGAAAAATTCCACATAAGGTTTGTAAAAAAAAAAAAAAAAGAAACCACACACACAAAAAAAAGCAGTTAGGCTAACGTGTACCAGAAGTTACATCAAGAGAGAAAGTATTATGGGAGTACGAAGGGGAAGATGATTTTCGTCTGGATGTACTTTCTGTAAATTATTATAAGAACTAAATCAAACCCCAGAGCAATTAATCAAGTTATTTGCTGTTCTTTTTTACTTGCTTTAAGAATACTTCATACAATGTGAGAAGTACAGTTTAAATAAGAGTTTCTCCTATCATAACGTTATTATGCAAAGCTATGCAGTCTCAACTTCTTATTTGTTATAAACATACGCTGAAATACTGAGTTTTTGATCATTGGAACAAGCCAAGTAAAAATTTGCTTATTTACCTACGTCTAACAATTGAAGTGGTATAGTGATATATAGATGTAAATAGAAATAAGATTAAAATTAAATAAAGAGTGAAACTTTCCATAGGAAGTTAAAATAAAAATTAAGGGTTAAGCTAACGTGTACTGGTAGTTACGTCATAGGTGGAAGTATGAAGTACGTAACAGAAAAACTAAAGTGTTTCTCCTTCTATGAAATCAGATGTCGAACTGATCAAATGTGAATTTCGAGTCCTCCTCTAACCCCACACAGTTTGGAAGAGGAAGATGTAGCTCATCTTGATGGGCTTGCTGTAAATTAACGTAAAAAGAAAATTATATCCCAGAGCAAATAATGGAGTTATTTGTCGTTTTTTCTTAATTGCTTCCATTAGTTAAGCTAATAAAAGAAGGAAGGAGAAAAAAAATCAAACATCTTCAAACATGTTACTACTACCACTCATAAGGATGCCACTATCCAATTAGCCAACTATCAACCCCCCCTGCCTCCAAATGTTACAACTTTAGGGACCCTATAATGACCGTCAGATAACAAACACTATGAATCAGACAGTTTTTTTTTTGTTGTTGTTACTACAAAGTTATCGCTTATCAAGGCCCAAAGGCCAGTCAAGGATAAGGATTAATGAATGTCAGGTGACTAATAAGACAACAACGTGATGATCAGTAGTGGTGGAAATTGGGTAGAATTTGATTATTAAATCGAACTGCTCATCAAGATGCAAGGTATATTACAAATAACAGCAAAAATGATGCTGCATCTTCATATCCGTTGCCAAAAATCGCTGGAAAAATGGTTGAATCATTCTACCGCTCCAGAAGATATCTCACTGCTGATGCAATCTTCTACCTGTACGTCCTAGGACGAAGTACCTGTTGCCACATCTGGGCAGGAGCTGCTAGAAGAATCCTATCTTGCCTTGACAGAGTTTGAAACCGGCTTTGTAACCTAGTACGTGATGCCTTTTTCTCTTCTCTGCAATGTCTTTCCCACAGAAGAGACGTTGCTAGCCTATCTCTGCTCTATCGTTAATTTCATGGCAAGTGCTCGTCTAAGCTCTAATCTATGTCCCCCCCTCTTAAACTTTCACTAAAAACACTTGTCTAACTGAAACCACTATCAATAATTTCCCCCACTCTATGTCTAAACTGCAATAGATAAATGCAGATTACTTCAACAAAGTTTCTTTCTTAGAATTGCCCGCCTGTGGAACTCTGTTCTGTTGGCCTGCTTTCCAGCTGATTGCAATATGGTCGTCTTCAAGTCCAATGCAAACAAGTTCATGTTGAACCATTCCTTTAAATAACCAAAGTATACCAAATTTCCACTATTAATGATTACTACGCCATTGTTCCAATGACCTCCATACACTCATTAAACCTTATCCTCGAGTGGCCTCCAGGCCTTGATAAGAGGTGACTCCTTTGTAAAGATAAACAAAATAAAAAAAACAAACACAAGTGTTGCCTCAGAGCACAAGACTTCTGAACCCAAGATAAACATGACCGGAAGTTGTCTTAAAAAGCACTCAGATCTTTTTTTATTTTTTATTTTTTATTTTTTTTTACACAGAAATCACCACTTATCAAGAGCCGGAGACGACTCGAGGATAAGGGTTAATTGGTATACATTAGTCGATGTGATTATAGCGTAGTAAACATAAATAGTGGGAATTTTGTAAATTGGATTACTTAGGGGGACGGTTCATCAAGAACTTGTTTATGTTGGACTTGAAGACAATCAGATTGTAGTCAGCTGGAAAGCAGGCAATCAGAAGAGAGTGCCACAGGCGTACAGTTCTAAGAAAGAAACTTTGTTCATGGAATCTACATTTAGGTTTAGGCACAGATAAAGAGTGTGGGAAATTATTGATAGTGGTTTTGGCTAGACGAGTGTTGTTCATGAAAGTTTGGCGAGGGGGGACTATAGACTGAAGCTCAGCTGAGCACCTGCCATGAAAATAACGATAAAGCAGGGACAGGCTCGCAACGTCTCTTCTGTGGGAAAGAGGTTGCAGGGAAGAGAAAAGGGCATCCCCCACTAAGCTACGAAGTCTATTTTGAACTCTGTCATACAAGACAATCAAAATTATAAACGCACACCGTCCCTATTTTCTACGTTTCTTTGATTAGTTGAGGAAGAGATGTAGAAATACAAACTACTTACACTTGCATAAAGTAACAAAGAAAAACTTCAGGCTTAGTAATATTTTCTGTACATTGAGCAAAATTTCTCAAGACAATTTGGATTGACTCAAATCATCATGTGTGCGTCCTGGACACTCAACACGTTAAGAGCATTTACCAGGATTAAAGACATTGACCAATTCTCAAAACGGCCCTGTCGGTGGGGCATTAGAATACACCGACTGCCCCCCCCCTGCAGAGGGTAAAAGTCCCTCAATGGGGGTCCTGGATATGACCTTAAACTATATCCAGGTGAGGTCCCAGCTTGTGGGCTTTGGGGAGTGTGGAGCCACCCTTTAATTACCATTGCTCCCAGGTCCACTCTGACCCAGAGTGATAGTACCTGTTAGGGTTCCAACTATGGGTTAAATAGAAACCGACTTGAAAACAACAAATATATTCTATTAAAAATTTTTTTTTTCAAAATCTTTGGATTCGGCATTAAATAACCTGAAAAGGTTGATATGCCGTAAAACAAAAACAACCAACCAACCAACCAATTCAAAAAAAAAAAAAAAAAAAAAAAAAAAAATGAAACTTACTTTCCACAATGATTTTTTTCGGCAATGATGCAACAGTAGCAATATTACACTTCTTATTAGCCACCGTGCAAGTGAATGTTTGATCAGCAACCTGGGTCAAATTAATATTTATTTCTTTATGCTGTGGATAATTTCCAGGTGACCATGAGTAGTTGAAAGCATCTGGAGAACCACCGGAAACGTTGCAAATCAAAGAGGAAGGCCTTTTTTTAAGATACGATGTCTGATTTATTACAACTTGATTGGGAGGATCTAAAACAAATGAAAAGAAAAAAAAAAGAAAGTTATTGCAACACAAATCCCCTTCTCTTTGAAAAACTATCAAACTCCCGTTAAAACAAATACAAATATTTTATAAATATGATAAAATGTAATATCTGATTCATATACTCGTATTTATGATATACAGTATAATAACGTCGTAATATCTGATTCGTATAAACGGAATTTAAGTTTATAGAAGACAAAACAATACATCGATGTAACGGATAAGCAACTTAAGGTGAAACTGAAGCAACTTAAGGTGAAACCGGCCATGCAGTTTCACTTTATTGAACCAATACATGTGTGTATAACTGTAAAATAATATATATACAAGCAAAATCCGTGGAATTCCACGGTAGTTGAACATTTTTAAAACACATTATCAATAAAATGAATAAAAAATAAAATAAAACAAATAATTACGAATTTAACAATTTTTTTATCAAATTTTTTTAAAAACCTTTTAAAGTTAAAAAGAATTGATTTAAAAACGTAAGATTTTTTTCAATGAAAATTCAATAGACAAGACATTGTTTCGCTTTGTTTTGTTTTTTTTTCTAAATAATTTTTTGATATAAATTATGAAGGAAAAGATGTCAATTCACTTGCACAATATTTTAAAAAGAAATTATAATTATAAAAAACTTATAGTCTCTTCTCAACATGACATTTTTTTTTGAATTATAAAATAAAATAGCTAATTTGAAACCATAAACAGACAGCCATATATTTTTTTTAATTTTTGGAGAGGAAATGGTTTTAATGATTTTTAACTGATAAAGAACGACTATAAAGGGAGGTAATTCGTTTCTTTTTGATTAATGTTTTCGATGATATTTTTTGCATGACACTGGATGTATGGACAAGTAAATTAATAATTATATATATATTTTTTTTTCATACACACATACATATATATATATATATGTATATATATATATATATATATATATATATATATATATATATATATATATATATATATATATATAACACGGAAATTACATAGTTGTCGATGCAATAATTTATTTCAACCTTATGGTATTTTCAAGCATCTAAACTAGACAATTACATTTTTAATTTATTTCAACCTTATGGTATTTTCAAGCATCTAAACTAGACAATTACATTTTTGATACTCAAAAATGTAATTGTCTAGTTTAGATGCTTGAAAATATCATAAGGTTGAAAAAAATTAAAAATGTAATTGTCTAGTTTAGATGCTTGAAAATATCATAAGGTTGAAATAAATTATTGCATCGACAACTATGTAATTTTTATGTTATATATATATATATATATATATATATATATATATATATATATATACATAACTTTCTACATGTAATATGTTCTTATGTTCTTACTTGTATCAGGTGGCATATCCGTGATGCTATATATTTCGGGAAGTCTTCCCTTTATCAGGCATGTGTTTGACTTTCAAACATGCATGGTGAATTTGTTTGAAAGTCAAACACACGCCTGGTGGTATATTTACAGAAGTACAGAATAGTTTGTTACAGAAAGTTTGCATCTTATACGGTGGCTATGACTGTTACCAACGACTGCTGCCATGGTACCATAAATGACGTTACTTAAAAAAAAAACCCAAAAGACAAATTTTCCAAAAATCAATAGAACATGTATATTTCCAAATTAACTTAATCTCGGAATAACAATTTTTTTTCCAAGATATGTTAAAAATAATTATTATTTTGTAATAGTCAACCGGTTTGGTTTTGTGTAAAACAAGAACTATTAGGGTTTTTAGGATTTCTGAAAATTGTTTAATCATCATATTGGCACAATAATACTTTTTTATATACTATAGAGTTACCACTTATGAAGGCGCAACGCCCACTCAAGGATAAGGGTTACTGGGTCTCAGGTGAGACAACACTGTGCTAATTGGTGATGGTGGATATTGGAGGAGTTAATTTAGTTTAGATGATGGCTCATTAAGAACTTGTTTGCATTGGACTTGAAGATTACCACGCTATCGTCAGGCTCGAAGCAGCTCTGTGATACTGTGTTCCACAGACAAGCAGTTCTGGAAAGAAAGCTCTGCTTATGGAATTTTCGTTTAGTTTTAGGCACAAACAGAGAGTTAGAAGCCACTCGAGGATAAAAGTTCATCGTTACTGTGATGATCGGTGATTTTGGAAATTGGATGAATTCATGTATTAAACAGGATGGCTCATCAAGTTCCTGCTTAAATTGGATTTGGAAGCAACTATGTTATAGTCAACTGGGAAGCAGCTCTGCGGTATTGTTTCACAGAGGAGTAATTCTGGGAAGCTTTGCTCAGAATTTTCGTTTAGCTTTACTCGCAGATAGAGAGTAAGGGAAATTGTTGACAGTTGTGGCTAGACGAGTATTTGTCGCGAATAACTTACAGGGTGGAACCATAGAGTGAAGCTCAGTCGAGCACTAGCCATGAAAATAACGATAGGACATAGATAGGTTCGCAATGTCTTTTCTATAAGAAAGAGGTAGCAGGAAGGAGAAAAGAACATCACCCCCTAGATTTCAAAGTCGGTTTTTTATCCTATTCAGGCAGGAAAGGTGCTCTCAGCAGCTCCTTCCCAGATGTGGCAACAGTACTCCATCTTATTGATGTTAATTGTTCCAGTTCAAAACATAACATATACAGGGTATTTCAAAAGTTTCGGGCACATTTCAAGTCTTCACATCTGCTTAACTATGAATGGTAATAAGATAAAATTGCTTCCATTTTAAGTTAAGTTTTTTGTAATTTTGCTATTGATTTTTTCATTTATTTTCAGATCCAGTAATGGCGTTCATTCAACCAGAAAAGGCGTTTTATGTTCTTGAATTTGCAAAAACTGAAATCATGGACACTTATTCAACATGCATTTCCTCGATTTCCAGATCTCACACCCTGTGATAATTTTTTGTGGGGATTTGTGGAAGGATTGGTCTATGTACTTCCCATTCCAAGAGATGTGGATGAGCTGAAGGCCCGAATAACAGAAGCTGTTGCAGCCATCGTGTTATGGCGAGATGAGCAATTCATCGCCGGAACTTTTTATCGAAAGAACGTTATCACCGGTTGTGAGAGCCTTTCCTGGGCGGGAACACTTAAAAACGTAACATGCTGTCTCTGTAAATATTCTCAATAAACTTCTCTATTTCTTTATTAACTTCAGAACCTCTTTATCCATTTATTTTCCTTGTGGAATACCTTTCTTGAATATCCTTTAATTACGGCCACCCACCGCAGGATATATCACATCGCAATGCTGGGACGCGTTTGGCAAGAATTGGAATATTGGAATATCGACTTGATGTGTGTCGTGTGACCAATGATGCTCACATTGAACATCTTTGAGCAAGCATTCTGAATCTACCAGATGCCATTTTTATATCCTTTATAGTTCTCGTGTCAAAATGTGCTCGAAACTTTTGGAACACCTTGTATATCGTGTCTTATCCTGCTCTTTTATGATGTAACAAATCCATTCTTAGAAGTTCTTTTCCTTTTTTTTTTCTATATAACTTTCCAAATTCCAATTGATGTATTCTTATGACCATTTTTTACTGAAACAACAACAATCATCATCATCATCGCTGTCAAAGCTAACAAATCTTGGAATATAAAATGTAGCAAAATTCAGATGCAGGTGTATCTCTGTCTCTACTATTATATAAAAGTGTGTGTGTGTGTTTGTGTGTGTTCCTTCCTCATAGGTTCCGAAATGGCTGTGCCAATCTTTCGCGAATTTCATACAAAGCTAATTTATATGTCTAGCAGAGTTCTTAGATACGTTTTGTATAGAAATTCATCCGATAAGTATCAAAAATTAAAAAAAAAAAAAAAAAAAAAAAAAAAACTCTGACCTTATAGTAGTCTTTCTCTCTCATAGATAACAAAAGAAGAATTTTTACAGGGTAATATTTTACGTTACACTGACAAAGGGAAATAATAAAATCTCAGCAAATCATTTCTTCTTTTAAAACAAAAAATACAGATTTATTGTCATCTGGAGATATAGCTCAGTGGTAGAACATTTGACTATAGATCGAATGGTCCCCTGTTCAAACCTGGGTGTATCTTACATTTTAATTTAATTTACGTTAAAAGAAGGGGTATCATTTTTTTTTTTTTTCTTTTTTACACAGTGGTTACCACTTATCAAGGCCCGGAAGCCACTCAGGGATAACGGTTATTGCAAGTACATTACGTTAGTGTGGAGATTTGATGAAGTGTTTACTTAAGGGGGGGGCGGTTCATTAGGAATTTGTTAACGTTGGACTTGAAGACATCCAAGTTGTAGTCAGGTGGAAAGCAGGCAGACAGAACAGAGTTCCACAGGCGTGCAGTTCTAAGAAAGAAGATTTGTTCATGGAATCCACGTTTTGATTTAGGCACAGATAAAGAGTGGGGGAAATTTTTCACAGTGGATTCAGCTAGACGGGTGTTTTTCGTGAAAGATTGGCAAGGGGGTACCAGAGATTGGAGTTCAGACGAGCACCTGCCATGGAAATAACGATAAAACAAGGATAGCCTCGCAACGTCTCTTCTGTGGGAGAGAGGTTGCAGGGTAGAGAAAAGGGCATTCCCCATTAAGCCTCGAAGTCTATTTTGTACTCTGTCAAGGCAAGATAGGCTATTTTTAGCAGCTCCTGCCCAGATATGGCAGCAGTATTCCATCCTTAGACGTACTTGGCTTTTATATAGATAGAGAATTGCATCAGTAGTGAGATATCTTCTGGAGCGGTAGAAGGATCCCACCATTTTTCCAGCGACCTTGGCAACAGACTTGATGTACATGTTCCATTTCAGATCAGGAGTAAACGTCAAACCCAGAAGCTTGTCAAAACATGGGGCCTCTCCCAGACGAGAGCCATCCATCCCAATTGATGCCAGATGGAGATCAGAACGTTGATGATGTAAGGATAGGAGTTTGATTTTAGATGCATTAAAGGTAACCAGCCACGCCTTCCCCCACTGAATCACGCGTTCGAGATCAGAGGAGAGAGAATCAGAGAGAACTTTGTCATTTACAGCCATTGAAGTCTTGCCGTAGATGGTCGTGTCATCAGCATAGATGTCAACGAATGATTTAAGTATGTGTTTAGGGAGGTCATTGATGTAGATCAGGAAGAGAGTTGGGCCCAGGATTGACCCCTGAGGGACTCCAGCATTAATACTGCAGGCCTCTGATTTTTGTCCATCGACCACTACTCTTATGAGCCTATCAGAGAGAAATGATTCAATGATTGAGAAAACATTTCTAGTTATACCGTAGCTGGAAATCTTGTGAAGTAGACCCTTATGCCATACCTTGTCGAAGGCCTTTGATATGTCAAGAGCAATTGCCCTAGAAAGGAAGTCTTTGTCAAGAGATTCACTAATCCTGTGAGATATAACCGTCAGCACATCTGCGGTAGATCTTGCAGAGCGGAAACCATATTGTGTGTCACTAAGAAGGTTGTTTCTGCTGAGGTGGTTGACTATTTCTCTATTTAATATCATTTAAAATTACTGCAAATCATTTCTTCGTTTGCATATTTTAAAACTAAACATTAACCAGAAGTGACTTTTCTAGGGCATTCATTATGAAGCCCAAATATCAGCTGACATGATATTGTAAACAAACACAGACGGCATTATCATTATTATTTTTTCTTTTTGCGAATTAGTTCACTGGGCAAATTATACTTCATAATATGTAATAATCAATAAAGGATTGATTCTATAATAATACATATGAAACCCGCATTAATTAAAATATCATGTTTAAATATATTGTATGACTGGGCAATGCCGGGCAGTCAGCTAGTGAAAAATAAGATTAAAAAGGGAAAATTCTACATAAGATTTGTTTAGTGATTTTGTTTTATGGCAAATCAACCTTTTCGGATTATTCAATGCAGAATCTGATAATTTTTTTAACAGATTTTTATGCTTCAGGTACTTTACATCTTCCAACATTTATTCATGGTGTTTGATTTGTTTGTTTTGTAGAGGAAAATTATTGTTTTTGTTTTTGGCTTTGCAGAATATGATTGAGTTTTGCAAAGCGTAAAGAAAAAACAATATCATCAATGTTTGGTCAGTAGTAACACTATTTTATGTACAAAGGTTTGTCCTGAGAACCTGACATGAGGATAATTGACCCTACAATTAAACCTTGACCAAATATTAAAAATGAATAAAATCAATTTGAATTATTTGGATTCATCGGACTACTCTTCTCATCTTGAGCGTTATTTTCACAACGTTTCGGTCGATGTAACCTCCAATCTTCTTCAGGTGTATCTTGTCAAACTCTGGAATGTTTCTGTCGAACTTGGGAATTTAGATGGAACTGCACTCGAAAAAGTGTAAGGTTGTGTCAGCCAAAACTTTGTGGGAATAATATCTAAGATGATAACATTATTAGTAGTAATAATAGCAATAAATAGCGATAAATTTATAATTAAAAATAAAATAGATTTAAGTCTCCAAAGATTCGTACTAGAACTTTCCACGAGGACCTGTGTCGCAGTGGTTAGAATACTTGGAAAAATTAATTGTAAAAGTGATATTCTCCTGAAGGTTGAAGGTTCAGTTCTCAGTGAGGACAAGTGAAAAATACAATTGCGAATTACTTAGAACCTCTATCCAGTTATGGCTGACAGAACGAGAGCATGCTACCCCCATGAAGTAAATAAAAGGTTCCGTTCAATATTCTGTTCAGATTCCCAAGTTCAACAGAAACATTCCAGAGTTCGACAAGATACACCTGAAAAAGGTTGGAGGTTACATCGACCGAAACGTTGTGAAAATGACACTCAAGATCAGAACAGTAGTCTGATGAATCCAAATAAGAATAACCAATTTTCATCTAAAAAATTCAGTCAGGAATTTTTATATCAAATCTTTTTTGCTATTGATTCATTTGTGCCATTTATATCTGTGGCGTTTTAGTGTATACCGTTATTATGATAACATCAAAATGCATAAATAAATTTAGTTTACTTGTGTAAAAAAAAAAAAAATGTAAAACAAAAAAAATGAAACTACATAAATTCTGTGGTAAAATTAGTAATCAGAGAAAAAAAATGACTGATCAGATAAAATATGAAAATTTAGGAAATCAAATAAATAATTTTTTTTGTAAAACATGTATTAATAATTGGCCTAAATGTAATATTTTATATTGGGTGGAACAATATTGATAAAAATAAACGCACAAGGTATATTTTACTAGCCGTTTTATCTATATATATATATATATAGAAGCGAAAATGTGTGTTTGTTTGTGGATGTGTGTGTGTGCATTTTTGTATATATCCGCAAAAGGCTTTTTTCGTCGGCCTTCTTGGTCAGCTCGCTCCTTCTTAAAACTTTTTATATCACGTCTAAATCATAATAACTATGACTTAAGAACGGGGGTCACGGCTATCTTTAATTTGCCTGACATTTACCAGCTATTTTCGGTTGCCGCGTTTTCGAAAAGCGAATGATGGGGCGGGGGAAACAGTAACTGGCTTGCAGCGCAAAACTAGGTCAAACATCATGTTACTTAACTTCCTTACACCTGCATATTTCATTTTATAAACCTTAACTTAACACACTTATCAATTCCTCTCACTCGTGGCCGAGATGGTTAGGTGGCTGGCATTTTTTCCCTTTCGTTTCCACCTTCGTTAGGCTTCGGGGGTCAAGCCTACCTTCCTACTAAAACTTGTTTTTCTTTTACACTTCCAAACACCCGGCCATGTTTTGATCTACCCCCCCCCAACACACACACCTACAAACAACCTGGCAACACCGGATACCCCCCGCTAGTCTATATATTTTTGTGTATGTCCGCCAAATGCTTTTTTGGTTGGGCTTCTCGGTCGGCTCACTCCTTCATAAAACTTTTTATAAAATGTCTAAATCATAATATCTATGAGTTATGACCGGGGGGGGGGGTCGCATCTATTTTTAATTTGCCCGACTTTTACGCGCTATTTTCAAGACTTTATTTTTGATTGCCGATTTGTCGATTATAAAAAAAGCGAAAACTGGCTTGCAGCCACGTCATGTTTCAAGGTCAAACATCACATGACTTAAATTTCTCGCAGCTGTCAATTTCACTTTATAAACATTAACTTAAGACACTTATCACTTCTTCTCCCTTTGTGGCCGAGATGGTTAGGTTTCAGGGTTTTTTTTTCATTTCGTTTCCACCTTCGCGTCAAGGGTTCGGGGTTCAAACCTACCTTTCTACTAAAACTTTTTTTTCTTTTAAACCTCCAAACACCCGGCCAACATTTTTTTTTTTTTAAACATGGTTGTTTTGATCTACTCCCCCTGACACACACACCTCCAAACACCCGACCAACACCGGGTACCCACCCCCCACTAGTTTACTATATAAAAGAGTTAACAAACTCGATCCAAGGGAGACAACTCTTAAAAACTAAAGAGTCTACCGTGTGACATCTCTCTTGTCAAGTAAAATTAAGTGCTTAATTTTTTTTATTATTATTTATATATCATAAAGTCCTTTTATTTTGTTGGAGGGTTTCTTGTTCTCACAGGTCTGTTTGATGATGTTGGTAGGTCTTGTATTTCTCCAGGCTGTGTCTGCAGTTGTATGGGCTAAATGTGTTGCATTGTCATATTGATGTTGTTTATTTCTGTGAAGTCACAGCTCTGTTGGAACAGTGATGCTGGCTTATCCTGTTTAATCCCCTGGGCTGGTAGATTGAAAGTGACTCTTTTTGGTGGTTTGAATATTTCTTGGAAATGTCTTCTGTTGCGTCTTAATAGTTTTCCATTGCTATACATTTTGATGATATAGATACATGGTTCAGTGCATTTCTTTACAACAGTTGCTGGCTGCCACGTGTCATTTTCCTGAAGAACAGACACCTTGCTACCTATCATCAATTCAATTTTGCATTTTTGTCGAAATATTTTTGCTGCTTCCTACTTTTAATGCTCATAAGCTCACGGATTTGGTTGTCTTTTACTGTGATTTGTATCCAACAGGGTTGGGGTCCTTGTTCTTATTTTCCTGTTGTATAGGATCTCAGCTAGTGATGACAAGTGATTATCAAGTTGGGTTGCTCTTCGGCATAGGAGAGTCATTTGGTAGTCCACCCGTTTTGCCTTTTTTAGTGTATTTTCTATTGTTTGAACTATTCGTGTAATGAATACATTTGACTCTGGGTATCTCAGGCTTGATATGATATGTGTGAATTCCCGTTCCATCAAGAAATTGTTGAACTTATTTGATGTGAAATACTTGGCATTGTCCGGGTATAAGTGTTCTGGTATCCCGTGAATAGTGAAAATTGCTTTCAAGTATTCGATACAGTTTGTACTTGTGACACTCTTCATTGTCTTCTAGCACTTTACTGTATTGATCAATGATGAGTAAACTTTGTTGACCATTCAACTCAGGGATATCAGCTGCAATATTCTGGAATAGCTTGGTTGAGTGTTCTTTTATGATCATAGTTTCTTTGGTATTCTTTCTTTGGTGTTCGCTGAATATTTCACATCATTTCTATGTCTTTGTTTATTCCTCTACAACAAACACTATTTCTTGCTTTTAGCTGACATCTCTTGGTTCGCATCATGAATTCTTTTAAGGACGCATAATTTTTGGTATAAGCATACATTCGCCTTAAGTCACTAATCCATCTTGTATACAGTCTTTCATTGCCCAGTAATTTCTTTCTAAGTTTTGGTGTATCTTTTACATCCGCTGGCCATCCATTTACTATTGTTTTAGCATTTCCAATTCTTCATCTTCTGTAGCTTCTTGTAATTCTGTTTGTTTCTGTACTGCTATGTTGGCAGTATGTATTGTTAAGTCAAGTTCAATTTCTTCACTTTGTATTAGTTGTGTTCTCGACAAATAATCTGCTGTTAACTCTTTACCTGTTTTTTTTTATATGATCTGAGCATCATATGGTTGTAATCTTAGTAACATTCTTTGCAGCCTTGATGGTGCTTGTGCACTGTTTTTATTTTGTATATTTTCTAGTGGTTTGTGATCTGATTTTATTTGGAATTCTTTTCTATACACATATGTATGAAATTTTTCACAACCAAACACAACTGCAAGTAACTCTTTCAATATTTGCATATCGTGATTTGGTATCAGTCAAGCTTTTGCTAACACTTGCAACAATTTTGTTGTCATTGATTAATGTTATGCTTAATCTTAACATGCTTGTATCTATTTGAATTGTCATTTTTTTTTTTTTTTAGAGAGAGAGAAAACTTATTTCATTTTTTTTTTCTTAAAAAAATTATCTTGATGTACTCACTTTCTGACATATTTACATCTACTTTTTCCCTTGAGCTTACTTGCAAATCAGTCAGTCACTGCTCGTTGCCACCATGTAATATTTTATATTGGGTGGAACAATATTGATAAGAATGAACGCATGAGGTATATTTTACTAGCCGTTTTTATTTACTACATTTAGAACTCTGATGGGGAAGGTCTCCTAGCGGCTTTGGCTGCAGGGAGACAGGGTAGTACAAGTCAAGGATTCGTCACTTGACACTCAGCCCAACAGGTGTGGGGCCGGAAACCTGCCTAGCACCTGTTGTACTGAGGTACGCCGCCTGGGTAATACCTAGGAGGTCCACCCTCCCAGGCCTTGCCACCGGACTTTTCGGTGAGGCAAGTTTATTGCTTGCTGCCTGAGGCGCCCCGACCGGGGAATGCCGACGGGGTTACTCAGGCAATTTTTAAAATTGCAGGAGTGCCCCTCCTTTAGGGGAGTCTGCGGTGTTCCCACTTTCCGGCCTTGTGCCAAATAATGCTGATGTGGGCAGCATTTAAATAACTACCCCCATTACTGCATCTGATTGGGAAGGTCTCCTAGTGGCTTCGGCTGCAGGGAGACAGGGTAATTCTCGTCAAGGATTTGTCACTTGACACTCAGCCCAACAGGTGAGGGGCCGGGAACCGGCCCAGCACCTGTTAGACTGAGGTACACCGCCTGGGTAATACCTAGGAGGTCCACCCTACCAGGCCTTGCCACCGGGCTTTCCGGTGGAGCAAGTTTATTGCTTGCTGCCTGAGGCGCCCCGACCGGGGAATGCCGACGGGCTTACTCAGGCAATTTTTAAAATTGCAGGAGTGCCCCTCCTTTAGGGGAGCCTGCGGGGTTCCCACTTTCCAGCCTTGTGCCACATAATGCTGATGTGGGCAGCATTTAAATATATACAACATAAAAAGGTTAACAAACCCGATCCAAGGAAGGCAACTCTTAAAAACTAAAGAGCTCTCTACCTTGTTATAGTTGGCATCATCCTTTAGGGATGTCATCATTTTCATATCATCCATGGAGACAAGATCACAGCCCAACAAGATTCACAGAGTGTTAGTAGTATTTATCTGGATATATTTTGGCCATCCATGGTTCTCTTCCTCTCTTTTTCTGATTTGATGGCTGTCATCATTTTGATGATGTCATCAAGTGTGTACAGGGACAAAATAAAATAAAAAAGCAAAATCCACAAAGTTTTATTAGTATCTTATCTAGATCTCATCGTAACAATAAAAGCAAAACAAAACAAAACAATTTTTAATGCAATTCAAAAATCAAGGATAAATGTGTAAACAGTTTTTTTTTTTAAAGTGAAGAAGATTTACTTACATTGAATATTTAAATTATACGTGCCAAAATCAATTTTAGCAATATGATTTCCATCACAACGACATTGACTTCTCATTTCACGAGTCACGGTTTCTGTGATCGTAACACGTTCTAATTTTGATTTCGTCTTAGAAAGACAAGTTAAAGTTAGATTAGTACTCGGTTGACCACCTTTCCATTCACATATAATTCTTACTGCTTCACCAACACATATGTCAGAATCGTTTACAGTGATGTTTGGCTTCCCTGGCGGTGGATCTGCCAATAAAAATTTAAAGAAGAAATAACACATGTTACAATGAAGTTGAATAACATGCAAACATTTTCCGAAATGAAGTTGAATAGCATGCAAACATTTTCCGAAATGAAGTTGAATAGTATGCAAACATTTTCCTAAATGAAGTTGAATAGCATGCAAACATTTTCCGAAATGAAGTTGAATAGCATGCAAACATTTTCCTAAATGAAGTTGAATAACATGCAAACATTTTCCGAAATGAAGTTCAATAACATGCAAACATTTTCCGAAATGAAGTTCAATAACATGCAAACATTTTCCGAAATGAAGTTCAATAACATGCAAACATTTTCCGAAATGAAGTTCAATAACATGCAAACATTTTCCGAAATGAAGTTCAATAACATGCAAACATTTTCCGAAATGAAGTTCAATAACATGCAAACATTTTCCGAAATGAAGTTCAATAACATGCAAACATTTTCCGAAATGAAGTTCAATAACATGCAAACATTTTCCGAAATGAAGTTCAATAACATGCAAACATTTTCCGAAATGAAGTTCAATAACATGCAAACATTTTCTGAAATGAATAAAGAATGACTATTTTAAGAGAAACTGTTGTTGGAAAAGGTGTAAAACGTTATTTAAAGTGAAAAATGCATCCAAAAATTAGCTTAAACCATGGCGATACCTACACCAGTCCTGGCAAATATGCAGCCATAACAACAATATTATTTAATTCTAGTAAAACTAGCTCTCCTTTAACAATTACAAAAAGCCTCTCTAACCACCGATATCCATGACAAATAACTCCTTACCTGAGAATTCTTCCTTCAAACTCCTCGGCCTAACATTCACAGGAAATATAAACTGGAAAAAATACACTGAGAACATTGCAAAGGTTGCTGCAAAGAAAGTGGGCTCCATCTATCGTGCTAGAAAACTGCTCACACCTGAGAGTATCCTGTATCTCTACAAGGCCCCCATTTGCCCATGCATGGAGTATTGTTGACACATCTGGGGTGGTGCATCTATCATTAGTCACTCCCTCTTAGATAGGGTCTCAAATCTAATAGGTCCCAATTTGTCAACTAGGCTCCAACCCCTGTCCCCATCGCCACAATGTTGCATCTCTGTGCCTGTTCTACAAGTATTTTAATGAAATGTGCTTTGATGAACTTGTTCCACTTGTGCCCCCTCGACATACATATCCCTGATAAACCCACTTTGCAACAAAATCACACCTCTTCACTGTTGAGGTCCCTAAGTGCCAGAAAGATTTTTTTATTCTAATAGCTTCTTCTCTAGAACAGATAGACTTTGGAATTCCCTTCCTGTTACCTGCTTCTCTGACTATACTGATATGCAGAAGGTCAAATGGAATGTAAACCAACATCTTGTTAATCTTTCTTAGGCATGGTCCCAATTACAAGCTTCACACTCTTCAGCACGTCTAGGTACACTATATATGTTAATATTTATATATAACAATAGATTATTAAAGTTATATGCACATATCTCTACTTATATATAAAAGGCATTTTGTGTGTGTGTGTGTGTGTGTGTGTGTGTGCGTGTGAGAGCTTGTTCCTGAGGGACTCTGAAACACCTAGTCTGATTTTTTTTTAATTTCGCACAAATGTACTTTATTTTTAAGAGTGCATTTAGGTAGGTTTATATTCAGAATGCCTTCAATAAGTATAAAAAAATCATTAATCGAAAAAAAAAAAAATCTGATTAAAGGAGCAGTCCAATTTTAACCAAAATTAACATCCTTATAGTACATGCTAGAAGTTTTATGACCGACGTAAAAAATAAACTGTAGATTCTTTGATAAGATAGGGCGTATTCGAAATGAATGTTTCTGTTTAGAGCACAATTGAAAGATGTTATTTAACTTTTACATTTTAAACTAATTCAAGCCATTATATAAAAACACGAAGTGCTTTAAACAAGTTTCCAAACTTTTTGTATAGGCATTTAAAATTGTCATAGACTCTTAAAAATTCAGTTATTCTGATACATCTTATGAGATGACTAACCAATTTTTATGATTTCAGGTTCAAATGAACAGTTACTGCATGAATTGGAATACACCCTACTAAAATGCAGTTTGCATGTGAGGACACTTTAGAAGAACGATATGTAACGTGCATCCAGGAGATAAGCGCCCGCGTGTTTGCGTGTTGTGTGGGTACGTGGGAGAGACGGATGAGGGGAAAAAGACTTACCTCGAGACCAGCTCAGCGTTACCGACCAAAAATAGAAAAGAAAGACCAAGATGGCGACCGCCGTCTTTTGTAAAGTATGATGTCTCGCAAAGTCACACGAATTCTCGGAATATGCAAATTTAGCCGGCCTAGAACGACGATAAAAGCGGGTGAGGGGAAAGACGTGGGAGAGTGACGATTGAGTTGGCTGGGGAATCGTGTGGCTGTTGCTTCTTGTGCCGTGTTGAGGATATCTTACCGTGTTAAAGAGAGAGTCGGGCGCCATCTTGAATTTTTCCTTACACTTTTTCCTTACACGATATGCAATAAATAAAATTCTGTTTTAAACTTGGAAAAATGCCACAGAAACGTATGGAATGCTTCAGACTGCTTTGCATGAATCGAGCATCAGTTTTTGAGTAGTATAAGCTATTCAAGAATGGCAGGGAGTCTACGAGGGATGAATATCATGAATAATTGTTTGTACAGTTCTCACACTGACATCAAACTATGCACTTATTATCTCTATGGACACACAACGGTTCTTAACTTGAAATTCTTTATTGGGCCAATCAACTCTGGTGTTCTGACTTCCTTACCCCTACACATCTCATCATCCTTTACAGACTCCCTGCCATTCTTGAATCTCTTATGCCACTCAAAAACTGATGCTCAATTTATGCAAGATGGTCCAAAAGCAGTCTGAAGAATTCCATAGGTTTCTGTGGCAATTTTATTTTCCAAATTTAAAACAGAATTTTGTTGCATATCGTTCTTTTAAAGTGTCCTCACGTGCAGACTGCATTTTTGAAATTAACCAGCTGTGACAATCAGGCTTTAGTAGCATGTATTCGAATTCCTGCCTTAGCTGTTCATTTGAACTTGAAATCATAAATATTTATCAGTCATCTCATGAGATGTATAGCAATAATATACTGAATTTTCAAGAGTCTATGACAATTTTAAATAGCTGTGCAAAAATAAAAATTTGGAAACTTATTGAAGGAACCTCATATATATATATATATATATATATAAAATCAAGAAAAAAAAATAACAATTATATAGTTAAATATTTAGAAATTTCTAAAGAATCGGAATTGGTAATTATATCAGAATCAGGAATTTAGTACAGAATCAATAATTGTATTGAGAAAAATATTGGAATCATTCCATCACTAATTTTACAACAAAATAAAGGAGATAAATCCAACACATTTCTAACTCTTCAAAAAAACAAAATAAAACAAATAAAAAAAAAAACACTCACACTTTATATCTAATGTTAAAGATGTGGAGTTTGTCCAGTCCATTTCTTGAATCCTTGCTCTGCACTTAATTGTTTTAAAGTTTCTTTTTAATTTCAGTTTTAAAGTGGAATTTGTTTGCCAAAGTTTTCCATTCTGTTTCGATGTGATATTAATATTCTGTGTTATTTCTCTTTCGAATCCATTTTCAAATAAAACCCACTGAAAAGATGCTTTTGGTTTGGATTTATCCACTTTACAAACGAATGATTCAATTTCATCTTCAATAAGAAAGTTTTTACTTTTCCGATGAAGAGATACAGATGAAACAGGAACTGAAAAAAAAAAAAAAATTAATTCCCAGTTAAAACATTTTTATTTTACAGAATTTCACAATAACAAAATAAAAATTAGATTTAAATGTAATAAAAACTAATGTCACAAGTTATCTCCCTTGAATAAATCTATTACGTAAATTTCGTATGTATCTATCTGAAGCCGAATTATCACTTCTATTGATATACTATTACACTATAAATTTAGGGAAGAAGGTAGCATGATATTGAATGCTATTTATAGTGTGGTATTCATGCTGTAATCATCTCAAACATTATCTTCTCCTTTAAAATGAATAGTGTAGTATAGGTGTTTTCTTAGAGATGGCGAACTTTAAATTAAAATAAACCACTGAAAAAATATTTTTATTATACAAATCTTTGGTTTATTCCAAAGATTAATTTTTGGCATTTATAATTTAAATACAATGTTGGGCATATGGCTCACGTGGCTCGCAATTATATAGTGTAATCTAGCGTTTCAATTTTCACAACTGCACATATTAAATTAGGCTGTATTTTGGCAATAACGTGTCGAATAATGTCTTACAAGCGGTCTATTGTGTCTGGTTTATCAGCAATGACACGTGACTTTATAGATCCCCCAAAAATAATCTAATGCTGTAAAATCGTATGAACAAGGCAGCCAGTTGAAAGGTCTACTTTGTGAAATTATTCGTTCATCAAATGTTTCTCTCAGTAAATTGATCATATTTTCATTTTGCAAACATTGCTCGGATGTTACTCTCACCATGATGAATTGCCAAACCAAGCTGAACTGTAAATAACCAATAGTCGTCAAATTTGCAATTAAAGAAAATAGAGTTGTCAAGTTAAATTTCGCCTCCTCTAAAAAAAACAAAAACAAACAGACTGTATATGTTTGTTTGCTATGAGATTAACCTCCCAGGCCTTACCTTTTTAAAAAATATTTGGTTGACAGGGTAGTGTAGTATCTGTTCTTTGGTCATGAGACGATCCTCCCAAGCATTACCCACTCCTATGAGAGGAATATTCATTGGCAAGCAAGTGGGAGTATGTTATTTTCAGATTTTTTTGCAGGGGGATAGTGTAGTATCTGTTATTTGTTCGTGAAATGATCCTCTCAAACATTACCTTCTCCTGGGGGAGGGGTGTTCATTAACCAGACATATTACTAGTAAAAATATGCAACTAGAAGGAATATATTACTGCTAGTAACTATAAATTGTTATCTATGTTTGCATGAAAGCTGGATGAAAATGCGTAATATATACTGGGTTCTGTCATGGAAGGATATTTTCCTCATAAAAGTATTAAGGTATTCCAATTTTTATCATTAAAAGTGTATAATTATTAAAAATATTACATTATTACAGAATATAAAAATGTTTTCGGAGATATTCCAGAACGTTCTAAAATATGGAATGTTAAGGTATTCCATTTGGAGCAATTCTAAAATGTGGAATAAAGAGGCTTGCCTTTTTTATGTTGTTCTTGGCCTTCGGGCCAAGATCAAAGTGTAGCATCTGTTCTGCAGATGCTGCACTTAAGACAATTTGTACCAGTCAATGGAGGGGAAACCTATACTGGGACAATTATTATTTTTGGTAACCAAAGTGCGCCCTTTTTGCCTACTTTTAGGGGAGCTGGTTTTTATCCCACATTAAAAACGGCCTTGTGCCTGATTTGCTTTGGTGGGGAAGCAAATAAATACACTAAAATGTGGAATGTTAAAGTATTCTATTTTGAGTGATTCTGGAATATTCCCTCCAACAAAAACTAAAGCTGTTTGCGTAAACTTTTCAGTTATGCAGTTAGATTACTTAAGCACATAACCAGCGAGTTGAGTTGTCAGTTGTTAAGACGCTAACTACTGCTAACTCCGGCAAAATTCTTAGGATAATTCTCCAGTGAAAAGGGACCCATTTAAAAGAATCAATTACCTGCATTCCTCAAAGAAAAACTGGATTTTTATAAATATAAAGATTTCAGTCTTTCTGACAAAAAAAAAAAAAAAAAATTTCAACATTCTCTTTTATTCGGTCTTTCTTCTAAACTGAAGTTAAAATTGATTATATCCCTTAGACATTGTCAAACGCTTTCAAATTTCTAGCAGTACAAAGAAAGCATTTAATATTTGTAAAAATTGTTTTGTTTTTCTTTATGTTAAAATAGTTTTTTTTTTTTTTGTTTTCAACTTGTTTCATGTACAATAAATATTTCTTATTTTAATAAGTTATAATCATCACCACGTATGCAGCAGCTTTCTTCTATGACTAGTTTGGAGACATGACACAAAAGGCCCAGTCAATTCTTTAGATGGTCATATTGAATCCTGTTGATATTCACTACAGTCACTATCATCGAAATCATCGAGGACATCATATTGCTCCAACACCTGATTACAGCGGTCTCATTATCTTCAGCATTGCTCAGCAGAGATACCTTACACGAGGCACACTGTTCAAAGCATGTGAGAACTCACTATCATTATTCTCCATCTACTAGTACATTTGTTCGCTGGTCAGACCCCACTAACACCATGTTCTCTTTTTTCTTTTCTTTTTTTTTTTTTTTAATAAATCATATGCTTAATTTCAGGTGCCAGAAGAAGAATATCATTGACACCTTTCATCTAGACTTTATACATATACAAAGAATTATCTGAACGCTTCTCTTCAGTGTTAAATCGTATCAGTGAGCACCTTCCTGGGCAGTAATTAGCTTTGTTGATCAGTTGAATCGCTCAACAATGCCATTTCCCAATGATGTGTGCACATCAGACATGCCAGCTCTCAACAAACACTTTGAAACTGCTGCTTTTAAAAGTCATTAAGTCACCCACTAGTGTTTCTTTCTCAAAGATAGAGTTGAGATATCATATTGCAACAGAATCCACTTATTGCAAGACTCAATTAATGCAGATGATATGTTGAACTCTTTTATGACATTCATGCCTTAGTTTTACCATCAATTTGAAATGGAATTAATGTGTGAATAAGCCGATATTCTTGACAAGACTCAATTACAAATGTCATGGAGCTTTTTTCATAAAAACGGCAATCTTTTTGACAAAGATCATTGTTGATTTTATTCCAGGACGGCTGCTATACATGAATATTTTTCGCATTTGACTGCTTCATGTCGCCATTGGTGATAGCACATACCTGTAACACATTATCTTCATCCTCATTGTCGGATTCTAGTAACCTTATTTGCCCTGTTTTAATTTAACCTTATGTCTACTACCAATGAGTAGTACCTAAAAGATTTGAAACCATCTTTTAATGAACATTTAACTGGATATCTTTTGTGTTTCACCATAGCTTTGCTGATCAATGTTGTTGTGAGCCATTAATGAACAAACAGAGATCAGTTTTTAGGTGCAGAGATCCAGCCTCACATTGTATGACCAAGTTCATTCACTTTGTTATTCTATCCAACTCCATGGATGAAAATGTAAAATGTGTCCGATTCTGACAAGAGACAGCTGGTGTCTTCGGTTTTGATTCAGCAGGATTCAAATATAAAACCTATGCCCAGATAACTTGCATTGATGCACACAGCAATCTTTTTTCTATTGACATAGTTCTTGGTATGGATCCACCTAATTCAATTTGTTGTCAGTTTCCTTTATTAAAGTCTTAGTGGGAGTGGGGGTATGTCTGTAACGCTGTACATTTTTAAACATGTAGACCCGACACGTTGTAGTTTCAGTTGCAAAGTAGACAAGGAATAGGAAAGAACTTCAACTCCCTTTTCTTTCATAATAATGCCATTTATTTCCGATTCTCGAATAAAATACGCTCGTCTTCTCTCACATGATCGTCTTCTCAAACGTACTCTTCCTTTTATAGTCTTTCTTTTTCCTTACTGTGACATCATTTCATACCCGGTTGAGTATTTGTATACATGTGTCCGTGCTCTGTTATTGTGGTCAACGTGTTTACTATTTAGTTTATCACACCAATAAATGTCCAATGAGCTTTCAGCAGAACAAAAAAATTTGCTCCTGGTAATAGTATTTGAAACGTCCGAGAGCTCGTTTCCACTTTTTCAAAGCAAAACATTGTTTCTTCCACGGAAAGTAAATCTGAGTATTCGGCCTCGATATTTTAGTTGTTCCAGAATGTTTTCGGTTTAGTTAAAAGTGTGGCAAGTGTTCCGTGACAGATGCAGCACTTTTGTCTATATGACTTTTAACAATTTTAAGGTCTCTTATTATGTTTGTTATTTCACTTGCTAATGGGGAAAGGAGTGACTGGTTACTTTAATGCATCTAAAACCAAGCTTCTATCTTTACATCATCAACGTTCTGATCCCCATCTGGCATCAATTAAAATGAATGGCTCTCGTCTTGGGGAGGCCTCAAGTTTTGACAGGCTTCTGGGCTTGACCTTTACTCCTGATCTTAAATGGAATACATACATCAAATCTGTTGGCAAGGCCGCTGGAAAAATGGTAGGATCCTTCTATCGATCCAGTAGATATCTGACTGCTGATGCAATTCTCTATCTATATAAGAGCCAAATACGTCCAAAGATGGAATACTGTTGCCACATATGGGCAGGAGCTGCTAGAAAAGACTTGTCCTGCCTTGATAGGGTTCAAAATAGACTTCGTGGCCTGGTGGGAGATGTCTTTTTCTCTTCGCTGCAACCTCTATCTCACAGAAAAGATGTTGCAAGTTTGTCTCTGCTTTATCGTTATTTTCATGGAAAGTGTTCGACTGAGCTTCAATCTATGGTCCCCCCCCCCGCCAAACTTTCACAAGAAAAACTCGACTAGCTGAAAACACTATCAATAATTCCCCCCACTCTTTATCTGTGCCTAAACCTAAACATAGATTCCATGATCAAAGCTTCTCTCTTAGAACTGCACGCCTGTGGAATTGTCTTCCGTTTTCCTGCTTTCTAGCTGTCTATAATATGGTTGTCTTCAAGTCCAAAGTGAACAAGTTTCTGATGAGCCGTTCCACTTAAGTTAACAAATTTACCGAACTTCCATTACTATCGATTACTATATTGTCCTTTTGACTACTGTACACTCTTCAACCCTTATCCTTGAGTGGCCTATCGGCCTTGATAAGTGGTGACGCCTATGTAAAAAAAAAAAAAAAAAAAAAAATTTCTTTACACGTGAAGTTATCTATCATTCGGTCATTTCAGAGATCTTTCATTAAAAATTTACAATGCTACAAAATGACTTATTTATTTGAAATTATTATTCATAGGTTAGTAAATTATATATTTAATAACTAGCTGTCAATACCCGGCGTCACCAGGTAAAAAAACATTGCTGGGCGGAGGGTTTAGTAACATACTATTTAAGACACACCAAATGTCCCAAGTTGTTACGATTTTCCTGAAAGTTCAACATATTTTTGATTTTTGAAAATATGAAACCTAGCCATCTTCATTTATGAGATTCAAAGAGGGATATAAAATCTCATAATTTGAAGGGAAATAACTCGTAGGTTAAATGAAAACCCATTTTTAAACGCAGCTAATCTTGGTTATATTAATAATTACAAATAAATAAATCAACTTTATATAGTATTTCTAAGCAGAATACTTAAAACAGTTCTATTATTAATTTCCATTAAAAATTTAGAGCTAATTATTAAAAGATTTTGCTTAATGTAATATGCAAATGAGATAACCTCTTGAATGTTGGTTCCTTTTGAATAAATTGTATATATTATATTTTATAGAGGGAATTAGACCTCGAGTCTAAAAAGCAGAGTTTATCTTAATGTATTAATAAATGTATTAATACTTTTAAAAGAAAATAGTGCCATTGTACCGTGGATATATAATAAGCTCAATAGGTATAGGTATCCTAGAGCTATATTAATAATGAGTAAAAAAATCTTTTGAATTATCAATCAGTTTTAAAAGGAAATAATAAAAAAAAAATCAAATGATTTTGTTTTTTTTGTTTTTCCTTTTGAAACAGATTGATAATTCACAATTATGAATTTTTTTTACTTAATATATATATATATATATTGAGTATAAGCGAGATAAAATCCTGATAGATATTACTTGAAGTAATACTTTCAAGGTGATCCTAGCCAAAAAGGAAAAGCTCAATATTTAAGAATAGAGCAATATATAAGTTTCGTGGTTAAATTTTAAATTCTGAAAAAAAAAAAAAAAAACAATATATAGAGACATATATTCGATATAAGAATTTATTGCTTGACAAAGGAATATATAGAAGGGGTTATTTTAATTTCCTTGGTCCATGGATTTTCAACAATGGATCATATAAAAAAACTATTTTCAACAATTGTGCTGAAAAGCAAAATAGCGTCCATTCGCAGCTGAACATTTTGCTAGCTGCATTTCATTTCCTCTGATAATGTGAGCCATTGTTGAAAATCCATGGATTAAGGAAATTAAAATAACCCCTTCTATATATTCATTTTGTCAAGCAATAAATTCTTAAATCGAATATATGTCTCTATATGTTGTTTTTTTTCAGAATTTAAAATTTAACCACGAAACTTATATATTGAGTATACGTACATTACCACTGGCTAATAGATTTTAATATATTAAACATTTGGGAAAAATTTTCCTATATCTATCTATATCTATCTATCTATATCTATATATCTATAAAAACAGAGATGTGTGTGCCACAGACGATTTCTGATTGGTTAATCCAATAATCACATCTCCTAAAAAAGTATAGTTCTTACGCCCTTAACTTTACCATAAAATATTTTGGTCTTATTTATTGTCCATCTTGGAAGGGTTTAATTTTTTTCTAACTTGCGATTTACAACTTAAAAAAATACGAAACTAACTTACAATCTAACAATCGAACCTCCGACACCACGGCCGCCATTATGAAACTAAACTAAAAAAAAAAAATACGCGCGTTCACTCGTTTTTTTGTGCATTTTTTTTGGGGGGGGGGGGCTAATTTAGCATAATAGTGTCCATTTAATAGTATTATCTTGAAAAAATAAAAAAATAAGGAAAATTACCAAAAAAACAAACAAGAACAACAAAAGTGTGCCGTATTTTTAAAAGTTTTAATGCGTTATTTTTATTTGCTTTTTTTATTTCATCGGTGAAGAAAATGGCCAAACAGAAATTTTGAAGGCCAAATTTCGCGAATTTGGCCTTTTTTTTAAGCAGTTTGGCCTTCAAAATTTCTGTTTGGCCATTTTCTTCACCGATGAAATAAAAAAAGCAAATAAAAACAACGCAATAAAACTTTTAAAAATACGGCACACTTTTGTTGTTCTTGTTTGTTTTTTTTGGTAATTTTCCTTATTTTTTTATTTATACAAGAAAATACTATTAAATGGACACTATTATGCCAAATTAGCCCCCCCCCCAAAAAAAATGCACAAAAATTCGAGATTTATGGTTTTGACGAGATAATTTAGCGAATTGTCCGGACTATTGCGAGATAACCATCCATTAGTTTTTCCTGAAATTTTGCCACAAATTGTATTTCATTACATAGATGTGCATAGTAACAACATTTTTTTGCCGAAAATTCCCGTTGCGTCTCCAGATTTCATCGGTGAAGAAAAAGGCCAAACAGAAATTTTGAAGGCCAAACTGCTTTAAAAAAGGGCCAAATTCGCGATTTGGGAAAATCGATGTGATAGGTTTTCGACAGAAATTTGGCGATTAAGTGGTCAATATTCAACGATTTGACCTTTGAGAACTCTACCAAACTCCTCCTACAATTCTGGGTCTAAACAGTAAACACTTGATATTTTAGATATAGATTCCTTGGACATGGATCTAACTTATTAACTTTACTTGATCCCTAAACAATAAATGTTAAGAGGTCATAATAGGGGTCAAAGTTTTAAAAAATTGACCGTTTTTTTTTTTTCTCAGCATTAACCTCAAAACACCTGGGCAACGCCGGGCACCGATTGCTAGTATATCTATAAAAACAGAGATGTGTGTGCCACAGACGATTTCTGATTGGTTAATCCAATAATCACATCTCCTAAAAAAGTATAGTTCTTACGCTCTTAACTTTACCATAAAATATTTTGGTCTTATTTATTGTCCATCTTGGAAGGGTTTAATTTTTTTCTAACTTGCGATTTACAACTTAAAAAAATACGAAACTAACTTACAATCTAACAATCGAACCTCCGACATCACGGTCGCCATTATGAAACTAAACTAAAAAAAAAAATACGCGCGTTCACTCGTTTTTTTGTGCATTTTATTTTTTTGGGGGGGGGGGCTAATTTGGCATAATAGTGTCCATTTAATAGTATTATCTTGAAAAAATAAAAAAATAAGGAAAATTACCAAAAAACAAACAAACAAGAACAACAAAAGTGTGCCGTATTTTTAAAAGTTTTATTGCGTTGTTTTTATTTGCTTTTTTTATTTCATCGGTGAAGAAAATGGCCAAACAGAAATTTTGAAGGCCAAACTGCTTTAAAAAAAGGCCAAATTCGCGAAATTTGGCCTCGCTATAAAAAAAAGGGGAACCCCCCTACTTGAACTTTCTGTTTAATTTCGCTTCTATCTAATATAAAATATATTGTACGTACTCGTCATGGGATAAAGTTTTCCTACAGAAAAAATCACGTAATTTCATCAAGTAGTTATTTTTTTATAGCGAAACAAGAAAAAAATCAACGCTACAAGCGAGTCATTATTAATTAAACAGAAAGTTCAAGTAGGGGGATTCCCCTTTTTTTTTTTTTATAGCGAGGCCAAATTTCGCGAATTTGGCCTTTTTTTTAAAGCAGTTTGGCCTTCATATTTCTGTTTGGCCTTTTTCTTCACCGATGAAATAAAAAAAAGCAAATAAAAACAACGCATTAAAACTTTTAAAAATACGGCACACTTTTGTTGTTCTTGTTTGTTTTTTTTGGTAATTTTCCTTATTTTTTAATTTTTTCAAGATAATACTATTAAATGGACACTATTATGCCAAATTAGCCCCCCCCCCCAAAAAAAAATGCACAAAAATTCGAGATTTAAGGTTTTGACGAGATAATTTAGCGAATTGTCCGGACTATTGCGAGAGAACCATCCATTAGTTTTTCCTGAAATTTTGCCACAAATTGTATTTCAATGCATAGATGTGCATAGTAACAACATTTTTTAACCGAAAATTCCCGTCGCGTCTCCAGATTTCATCGGTGAAGAAAAAGGCCAAACAGAAATTTTGAAGGCCAAACTGCTTTAAAAAAGGCCAAAATCGCGAAATTTGGCCTCGCTATCAAACGATTTGACCTTTGAGAACTCTACCAAACTCCTCCTACAATTTTGGGTCTAAACACGTGATATTATAGATATAGATTCCTTGGACATGGATCTAACTTAAAGTTTAAAAAAATTGACCGTTTTTTTTTCTCAGCATTAACCTCAAAACACCTGGGCAACGCCGGGCACCGATTGCTAGTATATCTATAAAAGTGAACGTGTGTGTGTGTGTGTACATTTCACTACGCAATAATTCTGTCAATTTTTAGTCTACAGACTCGAAATTTGATATACAGGGTACTGAGATTTGGGAAAATCGATGTAATTGGTTTTCGGCCAGAAATTTCGCTGTTAAGGGGTCAAAGTTCAACGATTTAACCTTTGAGAACTCTACCAAACTCCTCCGACAATTTTTGGTCTAAACACTTGAAATTTTAGATATAGGTTCCTTGGATATGGATCTAACTTAATAACTCGATTTGAGCCCAAAACAATAAATGTTAAGGGGTAATATTAGTGGTTACATTTTAAAAAATTGACAGCTTTTTTCTTTTTTTCTTTTTTGCTTAAAATACATCTCCAAACACCCAGTCAACGCTGGGCTTAAATGCTAGTATATCTATAAAAGTGAACGTGTCTGTGTACATTTCCCTACGCAATAACTCTCTCAATTTTAAGTCTACAGACTCGAAATTTAATATACAGGGTTGATATACAGATTTGGGAAAATCGATGTGATCGGTTTTCGGCCAGAAATTTGGCTGGTAAGGGGTCAAAATTCAACGATTTGTGAACTCTACCAAACTCCTCCTACAATTTTGGGTTTAAACACTTGAACTTTTAGATATAGAATCCTTGAACATGGATCTAACTTAATAATTTGATTCGAGCCCAAAACAATAATTGAGGTCAAAATTAAAAAAATTGACCGTTTCTTTTTTGTTTTTTGCTCAGCATACACCTCCAAACACCCGAGCAACGCCGGGCACCCATGCTAGTATATATATATATATATATATACTAGCTGTACCCTGCATGTTTCTTATATTCTTAGTACAGCAATCCACTCCAAAAAGTTTAAAAAAAAAAAAAAAAAGGCGAAAATGAAAAAAAAAAAATGGTACTCTTGCAGAATTGGATCCGGATCCTCGGGAGTTACCGTCAATCATAGCTTGGGCTCGACCAACATTCAGTGGATTAAGCCAAAAGTTGCTAAAACGTTGAAACGCTAAATAGTTTTCTTTTTTATTGTATTAAAAAATGTGAGCTTTTAATTGATATTTGGGTAAAGGGGGGGGGGGGTATTATACACAGATTCGAAAAAGTTGTCCAAAAACGAATAAATGAAAGCAAAGGTAAGGTAAATTACGTTTCTATCTAACTGGATAATTTTTTAGTGTTTTTATTTCATGTAAAATGTTTAATCGGCTAAAAAACTCAGTGTTTATCTATGTATTTGAAAAAGACAAATGGTCGCGGACTCTGTTGAATACGTTAAGTTTGGGAAAATCAGTTAAAAACTATACAAAACAGTGTCAGACACCTACTGATTATATGTTATTGTGACATAGGCTGACATATTCGGTGGGTTTCTGATAGTATTTTGTATAGTTTTTTAGTTTTAAATCATTTTCTCAAACTTAACATCATCAACAGTGTCTGTCACCGTTTGTATTTTTCAAATACACTGATAAACACTGTTTTTCGAGCCGACTAAACGTTATAGTAAAAAAAACGAGTTTGTATTACTAAACACATAAACGAAAAAGTTGTTGAAAAATAAATATAACAAATAAATGTTATCAAAGGCAAGATAAGTTACTTTTCTACCTAAGTGGATAAGATTTTAGTGTTTTTATTTAGTGTAAAATGTTTAATCGGTTTGAAAACATGTAGTGTTTATCTGTATATTTGAAAAATACAAATGGCGGCAAGTTTGGGAAAGTGAGTTAAAACTAAAAAAACTATACAAAATATTGTCAGGAACTCACACAATATATGTTACCGTGACATAGGTAGACATGTATTCGGTGGTTTTTAACAGTATTTTGTATAGTTTTTTAGTTTTAACTCATTTTCCCAAACCTAATGTGTTTAACACAGTCTGCCGCCATTTGTAATTTTCAAATATAGCAGTAAACGCTGTGTTTTTTGAGCTGAATAAACAGTTTACATTAAAAAAACAAAAAAATTATCCATTTTGGTAATAAAGTAACATATCTTGCCTTTGATAATATTTGTTATACATTTATTTTTTGACAACCTTTTTCGAATCTATATGTACAGTAGTACAAACCCAATAAAAACACTAAAAATTATCCAATTAGGTAGAAAAGTAACTTATCTTACCTTTTAAAATATTTATTTGTTATATATTTGTTTTTGTTGACAACTTTTTCAAGTCTTTGTGCAAGTACAAACCCAAAGGTGTATTTTTCTGTCTAATTTTATTTTTAGTACCACGCTTAAATTTAAATTTCACGGTATCTTTTTTGGGGGGTATTTTTTTTTACATTAGGTCCACCTCCACAATTTTCGACTATGCTGAATAAGAAAATCTCATTTAAAATTTGCAGAGGCAATTAATTTTCGAAATATAAAGACCTGTACTATGCACTATAATTCACTGATAGCCATGAATAAACACTCCCAACCTCCCCATATTAAGAACGGCTTTCGGAATAAACAACACCCATGCCTAACCACATGTTTTAACCTTTTACCAGTTTTTTGTCTTTTAAAAACGGCTTTTGGAATAAATACCACCATTCTCCCCATGTTAAGAACGGCTTTCAGAATAAAACCCCCCAACCTACCCATGTTAAAAATTGTGGAGGTGGACCTAATGTGAAAATTTATCTTTTGTTTTTTTAATAAATTGTTAGTTGAAAGCACAAAATAGTGACAAAACACCATCCCCTCCCCTTGGTAAGAATAGCAAAAAAAAAATAATGGTTTTCTTGGTAGAAACTTTTCTGTATTTCACCTAACAATTTCTGGTGCTAATGAACTTACTGATCTGCGCTATTTTTTAAATCATATTTCCAAGTTTAATTAAAGTTTTATGATATGTTTTTTTATTCAATTGTAAGGTTAAAGTACAGAATAGGTACAAAACACCCTCCCCTCCCCATGTTAAGAATGGCTTTTTAAATAATAACGTTATTATTTCAGCACGGATCACTCTCTACATGAGTACCTAATATTTTTTTCAGCCATTCTTACCATAGAAAGGGGATGGTGTTTTGTAACTATTCTGTGCTTTTTTAACTAACAATTTATTATTAAAAAAAGATATTGTGAAATTATAAAAAAATAAAAAGATATTGTGAAAGTTGAATTTAACTTGAAAAAAAACAAAAACAAAACAATGTGAACGGCGCGTTCAACATTGTAGCCGGACCTTATTTGGTAATAAGGTCACGTTAGTCGATTAATGGGTGCTAATGCACTTACTGATCCACGCTATTTTTTAAAATCGTATTTCCAAGTTTAATTAAAGTTTTATGTTTTTTTGGTATTTTTTTAGATTAGGTCCACCTCCACAATTTTCTTTTAAATGACGACTTTTAGAGGTTTCCGACTATGCTGAATACAGAAATCGCATTGAAATTTTGCAGAAATAAGTAGTTATTGAGATATAAATAGTTGTTTTATGCATTGTATTCTTTGGCAGCCATCTTTGTTACGCGCGTAGATTTGTCGCCCAAGTGTGTAAAAAAAATGGCTGCCAGAGATTACAATGCATTATACAACTTTTTATATCTCGATAACTACTTATTTCTGCAAAATTTCAATGCGATTTCCGTATTCAGCATAGTCGAAAACCTAAAAAGTCGTCATTTAAAAGAAAATTGTGGAGGTGGACCTAATCTAAAAATTTACCGTTTTTTTTATTCAATTGTAAGGTTAAAGTACAGAATAGGTACAAAACACGCTCTTCTCCCCATGTTAAGAATGGCTTTTTAAATAATAACGTTATTATTTCAGCACGGATCAATAAGTGCACGAGTACCCAATTTCTTTAAAAGCATTCATTATTTTCTTATATAAAAACAACTTCTGTAAAAAAAAAAAAGAAAAAACATGCGCTTTCAATTCTTGTTAAAAAAGGTTTTCTTAAAAAACAAAACAAAAAAAATACGGTAAAAAGAGCAAAGAACAAAACATTAATCGGTATTCATGCAGAGAGTGATCCGTGCTGAAATAATAACGTTATTATTTAAAAAGCCATTCTTAACATGGGGAGGGGAGGGGGGTTTGTACCTAATCTGTACTTTAACCTTAGAATTGAATAAAAAATATATCATAAAACTTTAATTAAACATGGAAATACGATTTAAAAAATAGCGCGGATCACTCTCTGCATTAGCACCGAAAGTACAGAATAGTTAGAAAACATCCTCCCTCCCCATGTTAAGAATGGCTTTCTAAATAATGTTAATTCTTCCGTACTGTTCCTTGTCTGCTTAAGTTTAATTTTTGTTTATTAAATTGTTAGGTGAAAGTCCAAAATAGTTACAAAACACCCTCTTCTCCCCATGTTAAGAATGGCTTTCTAAATAATAACACCATTATTTCAGCAGGGTAGCTTCTCTGCATAAGTACCATGTTTTGTTTTTAAATTGTTAGGTGAAAGGACAAAATAGTTACAAAATACCATCCTCATGTTAAGAATGTCTTTCTAAATAACATTATTTCAGCACGGTATTTTCTATGCATATGTACTATCTATTTTTGTTTATTAAACTGTTAGGTGAAATTATAGAATAGATGCAAAACTCCCTCCCCATGTTAAGAATAGCTTTCTAAATAACGGTAGTACTATCTTTTGTTTATTAAATTGTTGGGTGAAAGTATAAAATAGTTACAGAACACCCTCCCTTTCCCATGTTAAGAATGGCTTTCTTAATAGCATTATTTTAGCACGATACTTTCTCTGCATAAGTACCATCTTTTGTTTATTAAATTGTTAGGTGAAAGTATAGAATAGTTACAAAACGCCCTCCCCATGTTAAGAATGGCTTTCTAAATAACGTTATTATTTTAGCACGATACTTTCTCTGCATAAGTACCATGTTTTATTTATTAAATGGTTAGGTTAAAGTATGGTACTCATGCAGAGAGAGATCCGTGCTGAAATAACGTTATTATTTAAAAAGCCATTCTTAACATGGGGAGGGGAGGGTGTCTTTTACCTAATCTGTATTTTAACCTTACAATTGAATAAAAAAGACATAATAAAACTTTAATTAAACGTGGAAATAAGATTTAAAAAAATAGCGCGGACCGACCACTCTCTGCATTAGCACCAAATATTATTTAAGCACGTTACCAATCCGTAAAGTTTCTTCGAAAAAACCTGTACTTTTACCAAACAATTTATAGTGTTAATAAAAAAAAGTTCATATTTTCTTATATCGAAAAATAAAAAAACAAAAACAAAAAAAACGACTTCGACTCAAAAAGCAAGCGACAAACTTTTTTTTTTCTGCCTGATATAACAAAGAAAAATGTTTACATTAAAAAATTTGGAAGATAAACAAATGAATTATGTTTTTTTTTTACTTATCGAGTAAACAGAAAATGAAATCTAATTCGTTTCGTCAAATCGTGGGTGTGAAATGAATCGAACCAGAAGTTCAGTTCTATCAACAAAACAAGTTCGCACTAACGGCTTACGAAAAATATATTTATTTTATTTAATCTTTTAATAATTGGCGATATAAGTTTATTTTACTAACATAGAAACATCCTTCGACTCTAAAGATGGGTTGTCTGAAAATTTCAAATAAATTGGTAATGTAGAAATATGGTTGTATAAACTTTGAACGAACCAAGAATTACATTTATATATATATATATATATATATATATATATATATATGAGAGAGAGAGAGAGAGAGAGAGAGAGAGAGAGCGCGAGAGGGAGAGAGAGAGAGCATGCAGAAATAAAAGTATATAAAAGTCTGTTTTCAGTATTATAATCGATTTGTGAAACAGTGTGTCTTTTGTATATATTAACCAAATTGTAAACAAACAAACAGGCAGGAATACGATTTTATTATAATAGATATAACAAATACTTACCCAACGAGTTATCATACTACTATACCTCTAAATCTTGTTATATTGTTTCAATACATGTTCGATGACGTCACAAAAGGCAAATTACATAAATAAAGACTGAATAATGAAAAGTGGAAGGAGTGAATGCCATAAATAATCAAAAAAGGAGAGAAGGAAGTGGAAAGAGATAAAAGATGACAGAAAGAAAGAGAGAAAAGGAAAAAGAAAGGAATAGAGATAGGGTTTATTATATCACAGGATAGTTCACAAACATTTGCACATTTGCTTGAAAGCAGCAGGAGCTGTAAATGCTAGCGGCTGCTGCTGATCTATATAATACACTTTGTGGACGAGTATTACGTATGAGCAAAATGAATGGCCGATTGAAAAAGAAAAGAAAAAGGTCTCCTCTTGTATTATTCAAACTACTGTTCTCATCTTGAGCATTATATTCTGAACTTATCTGCAATGACCTGTGACGTAATTGATAAGGTACTTAGTAAACATCAGTTGTAAGTTATACTCTTCTAGCGGTTGAAGGTTAAATCTTCAAAAATACAATTGCGAATTACTTAGAATTTCTACTCATTCAAAATTCCGCGCAGATTCTCGAACTCGATAGAAAAGTTCTTGAGTTCTACAAGATACACCTGGAGAAGGTCGGGGGTTACATTTATGGGATTTCGATCACCAGTTTCAGGGAGGCGGTCATTAGTTTTTAGGGATGTATTCACGCTAGTTTTAGTGTTTTACTTTAGAGTGTTTTGTGAGGAGAGAAGTATGTTTAGGATAAGCCGGATTCAGAAAAATATTTTCAATGAAAAAGATTTGAGGCTTGATATTCAAATGTGAGAAAAACGAAAGACATTGTCATACGGTCAACAAAACAAAATAATGAGTTATGAATTTTTTTTTTATTCTTAAGATTCATAAATGTTTAAATTAGAAGGTTTACATCAATAGAAAAACATAGAATTCCGTGAATATTTTTAGAGTTTGTAGCGACAGTTTTATTTGGCTGGAACAAATTTCCAAAAGGCCAAGATCAAAGTGTAGTATCTGTTCCGATGCTACTCTTAAGATAATTTGTCTCAGTCAATGGAGGGGAAACCCTCTATACTGAGACAATTATTATTTTTGGTCCCTACTAGAGTGCCCCTTTTGCCTTTTTTTGGGGGGGGGGGCTGGTTTACCCCCACATTAACAACGACCTTGTGTCACATTTTGCTTTCGTGTGGAAGCAAATAAATACTAATACCAATCACCGTTTTCAACACGCACGCGTATGAAGTACATGTAAGCTTACAATGTCGTAATTTGCCTATCTGCACACATACGATAAATGGATTATGTTACGCTTCGCGTGCAGTGATACAACAAATAGTCCGGAGCATTCTAGAATATGCGTATATAAGCTTTTGCCCATGAAAATCAAAACAGTTTCTATTCAGATTTCCTCAGCTCGACCTGGAGCTATGAGACTGTCCGTACGGGACGTTAAATTACATAACGGGATTTCTCGCGCGCTATTCACCTTAAATTCTCAATATGGAAAAAATTATGTCTTTTTTTTTTTTTTTTTTTTTTTTTTTTTTTTACACAGTGGTCACCACTTATCAAGGCCCGGAAGCCACTCAGGGATAAGGGTTATTGCAAGTCGTTAGTGTGGAGATTTGATGAAGCGTTTACTTAAGGGGGCGGTTCATTAGGAATTTGTTAACGTTGGACTTGAACACATCCAAGTTGTAGTCAGGTGGGAAGCAGGCAGATGGAACAGAGTTCCACAGGCGTGCAGTTCTAAGAAAGAAGCTTTGTTCATAGAATCCACGTTTTGATTTAGGCACAGATAAAGAGTGGGGGAAATTTTTCACAGTGGATTCAGCTAGACAGGTGTTTTTCGTGAAAGATTGGCGAGGGGGGACCAGAGATTGGAGTTCAGACGAGCACCTGCCATGGAAATAACGATAAAAACGAGATTTATCCTTCTTGACAACCCTGTTATTTCAAACTGTTATTTTTATATGCATTGAACACACACCCACACATATCACATTTTTATATGCATTGAACACACACCCACACATATCACATTTTTATATGCATTGAACACACACCCACACATATCACATTTTTATATGCATTGAACACACACCCACACATATCACTTAAACATGTAGATGCATTCATGTTTTAATGACTATTTTCTTTTCCCTCCAGAAAATAATCACGTGTTTTCCCTCTCAACATGAAAATTCATAATCATTAACTTTTTTCCTTTTCTTCAAGACACACATTAGCAAAGATTATGTCTGATGAACACTTGAAAGCAAAACCTTGACGTTGAAATAATTTGAATTACTTTTTCTTAAACAGGCTATTAAATGTTGTTATTATATTCTAGTACAGCGCTCTAAAATTTTTATTCGATTGTCATTATTTTTATGAAGTTGTTCGCCTTTTAAATTTGTATGGATTGTGATGTGACTCGGTGGGACCCTTCTGTAAATCAGAGATCTCGTGAAATTTATCTTTAATGGTTCCAACTTATCGATATCCTTGCACCTGCAACAATGATCTCTAATATCAACTGATTCGAACGACAAATTGGAAAACACCGATTCACACCCCACATAAACCTACCTGGGTGACTACCATGAGTCCTGGTGACCCTCGTAAATTCTGAATCTGACGTATACTCCAATGAAATAGGATCACACATTTTAGCCGGGCACAAACTCTTTTCAAATCCGCATGTGAAACTGGCAAATTGAGGATTATTCAGACACAACAGGACTGCTCACTCCATTACCTGTTATTGAATAAATAACGACGTTGGGATTCAATAATCATAACTTCTGCAGTATACGGACTGCAATCAAGAAACTACCGAATGATAGCGACCGAGCAGAACACTCATGCAGCCTAAAATGGATAACGACACGGTGTCATCGAATTCGACTACACTGGCATAGGTTAAATTCCTGCCATTTTGGGTAGAGGATCCCACACTTTGGTATGCACATGTAGAATCCATAGCGAGCTCACAAAACTCAACCACGTCGTAACTTCTGTCACATGAAGTAATGGCCGAAGTGCATGATCTAATCATCGGCTCACCTGAATCAGTTACATATGACATCTTCAAGACTGAATTGATTAAACGAACGTCGGTGTCACAACAAAAACGCTTCTGAGAAGGAGGAAGCAATTATTAGGCGAGAACTCATCACAACCGGACATTTTGAAACAGTTTTTTATCAATAGACTGCCATCCGGAGTTCAGATGATACTTGCGTCTACCCTAGAGACGATATCAGTTGAAGGTTTGGCCGACCTTGTGGAAAAAATTATGAAGTCACCGCGTCAGTTTCCCCAGTGAACCAGATTGCAGCCCTGACCATCTCCCCCACCACACCAGGAGGCGACAGACACCACAGACGTCAGGAAGATGATCGAAAAACAAGCTAGAGTTAAGCAACCAGATGTGAAACTTGCCCATGCAACAACACAAACCATATGGTCCACAACGACATTGTCGACACTGAGAGTTGGAACCAATATCCTCGTCGAATCTGTAGCAATAATATGCAATTGTGCAAGTATTATAATCGTTATGGAGAGAAAGCATGAAAAGCTGACAGCCCTGCATATCTACTCACTCATACAGACCATCGGGAAACAATGCGGCCAGGCAGCAAATGCGACTGACATTATATGCATCGCATTTTCTACATCACTGACAGGAATTCAGGCATACATTTTCTTGTTGATACAGAAGATTAAGGAATGATGCATGCAGATACTGTTTCTATTACGAGCCATGAAACCACTCCTCCACTCCGACCAACGGTCACAAATTGATGACATTAAACCTTGGTTTAAAACGCTTGTTTCAATGGAATTTTACAGTAGCAAAGCTCCCCTTTTAGATACTCGGAGCAGATTTCCTACACCGTTTCGGCATACTTGTCAATGTCAAACACAGAACAATCATCTTGTTGCGAACCGTATGGTTTGTGCTGCTGCATGGTCAAGTTTCGCATCTGGTTGCTTAACTCTTGTATGTGTGTTCGTTAATGCTTATGTGTGTGTGTGTGTGTGTGAGTGACCGGAGAGAGATGTTGCAGAGATGGGCACCCATAGTGGGTCGCACAGCGACACCAATCTGCAGATTTGGGTCAACTGGGTTCCACTGGTTTATTGTAGAAAAATCTGGCTTCTAAAGAGTTTAGGTAGCTCCCAGAAAGACCATTTAAAATATTTCCAATTTGCCATATTTCATTGTATATTTTGAGTAGATCTTTCAATGATACTCTTCGTAACTTTTTCAGAAAGTTGTACAGAATTTCGTCTGGGCCTTCATCTGAGTTGTGGGTTTTATAGAGGGTATCTTCCAGTTCTGTTAATGTAAGCTTTGATTGTAGTTTTCAGAGTTTTGAGATTTGAAGTCAAGGTCTTTTAATTCTTCTTTTGTTTTAATTTTGCAAAATTTTTCTGTTAAATTTTCAGAAAAGGAGATTTCAGCAAAGTCGTCCGCTATTACATTGGCAATATCTTGCTTTTTGGTAAATATCGTATTGTTTTTAGTGAGGTGGTTTAATAGGTGGGTTGTTGTTTTTCCCTTGTATTTTTCTAATCATATTCCAGACGTCTTTGGTTTTAGCGTTTGTGTTTATTTTGGATATATAGTTATGCCAAGTGTTTCACTTTGATTCTTTAATAATATGTTGGGTTATTGCTCTGGTTTTTGTCCTGGTTTTCTGATGTTGGGTTTTGTTTAAATTTTTTAAAAGCAGTTTTGCATTTGTGGATGGCTTTGCATTCTTTGGTAAACCAAAGTTTAGAGCATTTCCTGGAAGTGGATGATTTTGCTATATCAGTGAGTGCATTAGTGATCCTCATCATTGTTGGTTTGTTGGATCAGGAGGAATTGGCATTGTTTTTGGAAGTTTTCCCAGTTGGCTTTTTTTTAGGTTCCCGTGTGGGATGTTTTGTTCTAGAGTTGTGTTTAAGTTTTCTAGTATTATTGTGTGTGTTTTCCAATTGTAATCTAGGTACGTGGATGGATCACATAAGAAAAGATCGATGGCTGAGTAGGTGCCTATTGCTAGATGTAGATATGTGTGTGTCTTATTGTTATATAAACATAAATTGTTTTGATTTATAATATTTTCAATTAGTCTTCTTTTTTTGTTTGTATCTTTGCTTCACCATAATATATTTTGGCTGTTGAAGTCTCCTAGAAGGATATATGGTTTTGGGAGTTGGTTGATTAGTTTGTTAATTTCTGTTTCCTAGGGTGTGTCATTAGGGTTAGGGTGTGTCATTAGGAGGTATGTAAATAGAGCATATAGTTAAGGTTTTATGCAGGGATTCTGAGACGGCAGTTGCTTGCATGGTTGTGTTTAGGTTGATTTGTCTCTATGGAATTTTATTGTTTATTATTATTGATGCTTGATGGTTGTGAGTATGTTTGTAGTTGTAGGAAGTATAATTTTTTATTTTGATTGTATTGTTTTCTTTTTAGAAGGTTTCTTGAAGACAGATGACTCACGGTAGTAACGTGGAAATTAGTAATAATTCATGGTGGTTTGCAAGATTCTATTCGTTACTGTGAATTTGTTAGTCTAGTGGGTTATGGGTTTGGCCTCTGTTATATTTGGATTTTGAGTTTTTTGGTTGTAAAAATTTGGTTTTTATTTTTGCTTGGTTTTTATTTGGGTTGAGTCATGGATGTCAGTAATTAAGGTTTCCATGTCCATGGTTTCGATCTGGTTATGGATGGGGGGGGGACTTGTTCTGGTTGTAGAACAGGAACGAGCCTTCCTTTTCTTGGTTTAGGTTCTTTTTTTTTTAGATGATGAATTGAAAGTTTTTGGTGTTTGGTTTTTGGTTTCTAAGAAGGAGATTGTGTGTGTGTGTGTGGGGGGGGGTGATAGTTTGGGAATTTATGCAAATTTTGGTTGAGATTTTGGTTGTGAATTTTTTTTAATGTTTTAGTTTGTTGTTGAAGTTCTGTTTACTATATTGCTTTGATTAACGGTTATTTAAAAAAATTCTTTTTGTTTCATTCAAAAGCTTTGTGTGGTGGGGTTCGATGTTATTGAATAATGATTTGATATATTGGTGTACTGTATATTTCTTTTAGTTATATCTGCATAGTTAGAGCTTTCTATAGTTTTTCTAGCTTCGATAAACGAGATGCTATTTAATTTGAGTATCACCTTTTCTTTTTTCCAGATTGGGCAGGTTCTTGAGTTGGCACAGTGGTTTTCATGGCAGTTAGTGCATTTGGATTCTTTTTGGGTGAGAGTTTTTTTCACCACATCTTATGCATGTTGGTGGCCATGAACATAGGTCGCGATGGTGTCTATATTCTTGACAGTTATATCATCTAAGGGGGTTTGAGATGTGTGGTTCAGTATTGACTATTAGGTAATTAATTTTGATTTTTTAGGGATTATTAGGGTGTTGAACGTTAGAATGTATGTGTTGGTGAGTATAGTTTCGGAATTTTTTCGTATTTGAATTCTTTTTACATCTGACGTTTTGTGATCTGAGGTTTTTATTTTAAGCAAGTTTGGTGGTCTTGATAACTCCTTTATTGAATTTAGTATCTTGTGTGGGTAAATTTTAATGGTTTGTTATCAAAATGTTTCCATTTTAGCAGATCCGCAGTCTGTTTTTTTAAATTTTTTATGTGTATTAATATCGCGCCATTATTAAGTTTTTTAACCGATATAGGTTTAATATTTTGTGAGAGTATTTTTTCGATTTTAAATGGGGAGATTTTAGTTATGGGTTGTTTGCTTGTTGTTTCCATTACTAAAATGTTGGAAAGTTTGTATTGATTTTTTTTTTTTAATTAGGTTGAATTCTGAACTTGCACCTTTAATTATGTATTTATTAGATAAATTACAAAGGGAGATAATCCAGTGCGACATACGAAAAACTTAAATGTTATATTTTAGAAATTTGCATGGAAATGAGATTAGAATAAAATAATACGACATTAGAACAAATTTAACCACTAACATATTTCATCAGTAACTGATATAAATAAATATTAATTAAATTTAAGACAGAAAAATACGAACACAGTTTTATTTTTTTCTAAAAATCCAACAATAATTGTGTGGATAAATACGAAACATTGGCACAATATAAGCTCATTTTTGTAACAGAGTAAAACGATTGTATGATCAGAAAAAAAAAAAAACAGAAAATAAAAGTCTATAACAATAGCAAAGGGGGAGTAACATCAGTAGTAATAAATAACAAGAATAATCGCTTCTCGGCCTCTTCTGGCTAAGATCAAAGTGTAGTATCTGTTCTTCAGCTTACGAAACTTTTGCTCTTTCCAATTGTCTGAGAAGGGATCTGCCACCGGGCTCTTTAGCCAGGTTAAGGCATTTACTTGTCCACAAGGACCAGACCCCCTCCTTTGGGGAGCCAGGACCTTGTTGTTAGTCTAAGGTTTTTTAGTATTAAGTAGTTTTAAGTAGTTTTAAGTTCTTCTTTTCTCCCTCTCTCTGGGAGGAATGTCTACTTCTCCCTCTTAATTAACTAGCGGCACTCTGACCCGCTAGTCTTTTGTCTTCCTTCGCTGCTCTCCCGTTGGATCGAGCAGACCGGGTCTCTTTGTCGCTTCCTGTTGGGGTTGTTTGTGGGAAGGGTTTTGGGGTTAATACCTCTTCGTTTTTGCCTTCTCTCTGGGCAAAGATGCCTTTCCCTCTCTCCTCTTAATTGCGACGCGGCACTCTGACCCGCTAGCCACCACTGCGTCTCACTTCTCTGCTCTCCCCCCGCAAGGGGGGATCGAGCTGACTAACCCGACTTCCCCGCAAGGGGAGGTCAAACCTCTTTCTCTCTTCGCCCCTGGCCACCCCCTCCATCCCATTTGTCCCACGTACTATTTTATTTTTTCCTCCCTCCCAGGCCTGGTCTGCATCAGCGACCAACACTCCCCCCCCCCACGATGCCGAGCAGGCGGGGATCACCACCCCAAATGCGGAGCATCTCTCCCCCTGAAGAATCCCCGGATAAGGGAGTAAAATCTCTGCCCCGGGCTGCTGAAGAAGAGAAACCAGCCGTGATGTCATGCAGCAAGGTAGGGCCGCAGCCCGCGGCGACCTTGGAAGAAATGGGCGGGGTAGGGCCGCAGCCCGCGGCGACCCCAGACAACAAGGCAGGAGCCTCCACAAAGACTCCCCACGAGGGCAGCGCCACCAATCTACGCGCGGCCAATGCTGAAAAGGCAGTAAAGGCTGAGGATTCTGGGCCAGTCACTTTCCAAGGCTCAGAAATCAGCCAAGAGATACCCGGGAAGGTCTCCTCCGATCCCCTAAAGGGCAGCTCCCCAACAGCAGAAGAACAACAGATAGACGATACAATCACGTCTATCAAAGCTCTCTTTGAGCAATCTAGCAACACCCCGCCCTGCAACACCGGGGACCCGAAAAAGGGAACACCACCCCCAGCCACTCCTTCAACATCTTTCAGCGGGGGTGCATCCCATGGAGGGGAGACACCTTCAAGTCCAGGAGTAAGCCCAAGCAAGCAACCACCCAAGAAGGGCAAAACCAACACGGCCACCAAAGTAACGGAGGAATGGCCAGCCCTGAACGCCAGTAAGGTCCTCCACAAGGACGGAAATCCCACACCTGGGAAGGAGGAAGGGATTTGTCAAGCAAAGAACGGAGAGAGCGGTTCCCAAGGTGAGGAAAAGAAGGCTTGGGGCCCACAGCAAAAGCAACTCTCTCCGCAAGATTACAGGGACCTGTTCGAAACAACCTTCAAGGACTACACGGAAGGGAACATTATAAAACCCCTTCCGGGAGCAGTGGAGGAGCTTCAACATCGCGTCATCTCGTTCATTACGGCGGACACCAGAAGTAGAAGCCTCACTGGGGTTGGCCAGGAGACAATGACGCAGCTCCTCCAGGATTTAAAGGTCCCTGCAAGTTATATAGTCCGGAGGAGCTATGCCAAGTGGGAGTTGCTGCTGCCTGACAAGGGAGAAGCGGAAAGGCTGTCCAGATCCAACATCACCTGGAAGCACTTGGCACTCAAGCCGGAATACCAAGGGAAAAGAAGGACAATGGTGTCAGTGTTGGGAGTCCCCTGCTATCTGGGAGCTAAACAACTAGGCGCCGTTCTAAGCCAGTACGGGGACGTGGAGGCCATCTGGCCAGTGAAAGGTCCACGCAACCTTATGACAGGGAACTACAAGCTGTCTATGAGTGTGGATCTGGACAGCTTCGAAAAAATCCCCGCAGTCCTGAAATACGGAGACTGGACGCTTTCAGTCATCGTGGAAGGAAGACGACCACATTGTTGGCACTGCCTAAAGCAAGGCCACATGGCAAAGGATTGCCCTAAAAGACCAGCAGTAGGACCACCGAAGCAACAGCCCCCTCAACTACCAGCAACAACAGCAGTACCAGCGAGCCACGATGAAGAAGAGGGGTGGAGCAAAGTGGTCCGCAGAAACAGATCAGCAAAAACAGTTAACGACAGCACAAAACAGAATCAAAAAGAACACTTCAACAAGCCAAGCACATCGAATAGCAACATCAACAAACACAACACAGACACCACAAGGAAAAACACCCCTGGCACAAACAACACAAACAAAAAGATTACAGACACCAACACCATAGAAAACAAAAGCACCACAAACACCGACACCAACACTGCAAACACAGACAACAAAACAAACAACAAACACACAACAGACAAAAACACCCCGGCAAAAATCGCGAGCCACCCAGAAAAGTCCTCTAAGGCAGAGGAGATGGAAATACAAACCTCCTCCGCCAAGAGGAAGCTACCAGCGTCTCCGACTGAATCGGAGGAGGAAGCAGTGTTGTCAGAACGAGAGGAGGGGGACAATACTGCGGATAAACCAGCAAGGAGGAAGGGGAGGAAAAGTAGCAAAAGGAAGAGGGAAGCGGCACAGGCAGAGGAGATTACCAGCGAGCAATCGACTCCTCAGGAGACGCCAAAGCCAAACCCCTCCTCTAATAACACCATTACACCAAACCCCCCTCCCTCCGCAAAACTGAGCAAGCCTAAACCCGTCAGAACAGAGAGGACTAAGAAACTCCCTTTCCTGCCGGGGGACAGGATCTGCGAATTGGATTCGCATCTACCAATTCCGGACCTTAAGGGTCAACAAAAGGTCCGGTATAACCAGTTAAAAAACTTTTCCCACGTCGGAGGCGATAATGTTGCTGACCCGACCAACTTCAAGGACGTTCCCTTGTTGACCACGTTTATCAGGGCCAACAAGGATTCCCGAACTGAAGCCCTTTGGGCAATGATCAACGAAGCGAAGGTTGCTATCCCTGGCCAGCAGTTGGTGGATGAGGAGCATCCTTCGCTAAAGAACTTACTAGTTAAATGTGAGGGTAGAATCCCCCTGTACATACACCCCTCCTTTTACAGGGCACTCAAGCTAACCTTCCCGCTGGACGTGGGAGGCGTGGCCAAGGATGGAGTACCCTCGACTGATCTACTTACCGGGAGCCTCGGCCAGGCCTGCCACGTCCTTACTGCCGAGGATTTCAGACCCGTCTGTGACACTGCCTAAGGTAAGTGAACATGTCTTTGAACTTGGCCACTTTTAATGTGAGGGGCATCAGGTGTCGAAGCAAGGCCTCGCGCGTTGTTAGAGACTTGGTGTCCCTTAAGGTAGATATTGCCGCTATCCAGGAGACCCACTTTGTTTGTGACGAGGATTGTCAGGTGCTGGTAAACGATTACGATGTCTACTCAGCATATGGCAATACTTATAGTCGTGGAATCTCCTTGCTAGTGAATCGCACCCTGTCAGCGTCGGTGAATGTTGTTCACGCAGGCGAGGACGGGCGGGCGGTCGTTGTTGATGTTGCCATTAATTGCAGTGTTTTTCGGATTGTCGCTGTTTATGCTCCTAATTCTCATGGAGAGAGGGTATCCTTTTTTCGACGGTTGGAGGGCTACTTAGTGGATCCGGAACGGTTAGTGTTAATGGGTGATTGGAATGCAATCCTTGATCCCAATATAGATAAGGTCGGGGGGGGCTAGCGGGTCGGTGTGGTATGACAACAGTCTGTCTGACCTGATGGCTTCGTGCGACCTCGTCGACAGATTTCGTCTGGATTACCCGGGGCGGGAGATGTGGACGTGGCATTCCGTAGTGCCTTCCCATCCGAGTACTTACTTGGATCGGATGTTAGTTAGAAGAGGCGACGTAGACTTTCTATCGTGCCCCACGTTCCACTTGCTAGGACACTCGGACCATAAACTCGTTATGGCCCGTTTGAACTTAAGTGCTAGGCCCAAACTAGCCGGATACTGGAAGTTCAACAGCACCTTGTTGGAGCTGGAGGACTACCGGTCGAAGGTTACCGAATTAATTCAGCGGGCTTTAGTGGGGGCGGTTACAGGGAGTAAGTGGTGGGTTAGCCTTAAGGCCAAAATTAGACGCTTCTCTGTCCAATACAGCCAACGCCTCGCGCTAGATAAGGCCAAGGCAAAGAAGCGTATAGAGGATAAGCTGACCCGGGCGGTGGAGGGGGGGGACCCCCTAGAGGTAGCACTAGCTAAACAGGACCTCGGCCGCTTGGCTAGCGAGCGGTATGAAGGTCAGGTAGTTAGGGCTAGGTTAATGAAAGTCTCTAACGAAGCTGTTAATGTTGACGCTGTTGAGCGTAAGGCTGCTCTAAGACGCGGTTCGGACGGGTACATTCGGAAAGTGTATAACCTGGAAGGACACGCTCTGGTATCGACGCGGGAGATTTGCGGGGGGTTTCGGAAGCATCTATCGGAGCGCTTCACCCAACTACCCGGACTCAGGGTCGATGAGTTTGGCAGCTATTTGGCTGACTCGCCCCGCCTCACGGCGGCTCGAGCGGCTAGCTGTGATGGTCTTGTTACGGAACATGAGGTCATTACTGCGTTGAAGCAGGTCGGCTACAACAAGTCCCCGGGGCTTGATGGTCTACCCTACGAATTTTACTTGAGGCTGTCGCCCATGTTGGTCCCTATTCTGAAGGATATGTTCAACCATTGGTTTGCCCAGGGATCCATCCCTGGACAGGTGACCAAGGGAGTGATCACATTGCTGAGGAAAGGTCAACGGCATGGTGGGGTGGAAAACTTTGATGACTTTAGGCCCTTGACTCTGCTAAACACAGAGTTAAAGATTTTGGCAAAGATTCTTGCGAATCGCTTGCAGGTTGTCATCGCTGACTTGATCGAACCCGACCAGACTTATGCTGTGAAGGGGAGATCGATTCAAGACAATCTTCATTTGATTCGCTCGATCATAGAGGGAACAGAAGACGACACGGAAGCCGCGCTGATCAGTTTGGATCAGTCCAAGGCGTTCGATAGGGTCGACCATCGGTTCCTGGGATCTGTTTTAGAGGCCGCCGGATTTAATCCGGACTTCCGCAAGTGGATCTTTGTCCTGTATGATAGGCCGGCGGTAGCGGTGCAGATCAACGGTAAGCTGTCGGAGTCTTTCGCCGTCTCCCGGTCGGTGCGTCAGGGTTGTCCGCTGTCGCCTCTTTTGTACGTCCTGGCGTTGGAACCCCTCCTTCGCAAGTTAAGGGACGAGGCGGCTACACCAGTCCTGCGCGGAATAGCTCTCCCTGGAGGCACACGAGCCAGGGTTTCCGCGTTCGCCGATGACGTCACCGTGTTCGTGTCTTGCCCCACGGACGTTCAAGCGGTGGTCGAGGCGCTCGCTCGATACGAAAAAGTCACAGGGGCCGTCTTCAACCGCAGCAAGTCTGTCGGCCTGCGGTTGGGGGCCTGGACCGGGGTAAACTCGCTTCCAGGCATCTTCAGCTGGACCGATGGACCGGTCCGTATTCTCGGTGTCTGGTTTGGACCGGGACTTCAGCTGGAGAAAAACTGGTCGGAAGTATATGGCAAGGTCAAATCGTCGGTCAAGACTTGGATTCGAAGGAAATTGTCCTTGAAGGGTCGGGCGGAGGCGTGTGCCACATACGTCTTTCCGCTCATCCTTTACCGTCTGTCTGTACTTCCTCTCCCTGCACAACGCCTAACCCGCTTACAAGAGTGCCTCGACTCACTGCTGTGGGACGAGGGTAAGCACTATGTGTGCAGAGAGGTCTGTGTCCAAAGTCCGAGTGAGGGAGGCCTAGGTCAGCCCAGTCTCAAGTGTCATAAAAACGCTGAGAGATTGGCTTTCCTGAGCCGTTCGCTAGAGGAGAACGCTCCATGGGTCCCCGTGGTTGAGAACTCGTTTCCCAATCTCGAACCTGACCCCTCGGTAGAAGGTCGTCGTAAACCGAGGGGGGAGCACAAGTTCTTTGCCGAATGCCGGACCGCACTTAGAGCATTGCCGGGGACCAGTGTCCTCGAACAGCCTAGAAAGAGCCTTTATCGGGAGTTAGTGGTGGGTACCGCGAAGGATCCTCTTTGTAGGCGGTTAGGTTGGTCGATGGAGGTTATCCGCTCTCAATGGAGTTGGGCGCCGGGTCGGGATTTTTTGACTAACTCTGAATTTTCCCTGACCTGGCGACTGGTCCGAAAAGCACTGCCCCTCTTCGACGAATTCAGCAAGTACAAACAACATACAAGCGCCTGGTGCCCGCGCTGCGACGAACACAAGCTCGAGACCCTCGGGCATGCGTTTTTTAGTTGCAGCCGGATCCAGGCCCTATTGGAATACGTCGAAGGGGTAACGGCCCGCATCGATGCCGAGTGCCCGCTCGAACTCGACGAAGGATATTTTGTTTACAACATGGAGCCGCCGTTCCCCAGGGAGGAAAGAATGGTTTTCCTGGCGATCCTAGCAGTGGCGCGCATGGTGATATGGATCACGCGCCTCAAGTTGGTCCGCGAAGGGATATCTGTTCCAGATCGGGATCTGATCGTTTACTTTAAACATCTGCTTAAAGTAAAGATCAGATGCGATTGGAAGAGGTTGCCTCGAGCGGAGTTTAATAAGAGGTGGGTGCACAACACTAGTCTGTGCATCCGTCGAGGAGCCAAGTTCCAGTACGTGTTCCCTCCTTGAGCATGGCACGGGCGGTGCTGGGTCCTGCGGAACCCATCCCGCCTAGTCTAGCATAATCAAGTAAAGAGACTCTTGACTGGTGGTATAAACGAGATCCCGCCCCTGATATTATTTTCGGTACTAGAGAACCTCTGAGTCCACCCGCTCCCCCGTTACCTGCTTTTGTTTTGGATATAATCCTGGTCTTTCCCCCAATACTCAGAGGTCACCAATCAACCCCTCCTCCCGTTGTTTTTCTTTTCTCCTATTAAGGTTTCACCCCAACCCCATATAGGGATCACCCTGCTTGTTTTCGGTTTCCCGGAAAACAGTGGGGAGTCTAGACATTAGATTAGTAGGGGGGTCAATACTAACAAACCAAGTAGGCTTTATTTTTTATGTTTAAATTGAACTCTTTTTACTAGCTTGCCCCACTCCACGTGCTTATACCAATTAATTACAAACTGTACATATTTTTAATGAATTGAACTTTTTTGGACTTTTAACAAATGCACTCACACACACTATTTTGTTTTTGTTTTAAAAAAAAAAAAAAAAAAAAGAAAAAAAAAAAAAAAAAAAATGCACACACAACACACAGACAAGTTTTTTGTTGCAAATTGTAAATATGTTATTTGTACACTGAACGCTGGGGTTATTAGGATCCACAGAGTGAATGAGGTATTTTGGTAAATGTTGCCAGTCAAGAGTAAGACTCCAAAGTCTGCATTGTTAATAATGTTAAATAGTCACAAAGACCCTGTACCCTCCCCCTCCCAATTTCTTATAGGGCCTTGTGCCTAATTTTGTTTTTAGTAATTATTGCATGGTTTTTGTAAAATGTATTTTTTATAAAGATAATATGTACTTTTTACCGGAAATAAAATATATAAATAAGATCAAAGTGTAGTATCTGTTCTTCAGCTTACGAAACTTTTGCTCTTCCAATTGTCTGAGAGGGGATCTGCCACCGGGCTCTTGAGCCAGGTTCAAGGCATTTGTTCACGTCTGCAAGGACCAGACCCCCTCCTTTGGGGAGTCAGGACCTTCAGCATAGTCTAAGGTTTTAGTTTTAAGTTTTAGATTTAAGTAGATTTAAGTTCTTCTTTTCTCCCTCTCTCTGGGAGGAATGTCTAATTCTCACTCTTAATTAACTAGCGGCACTTTGACCCGCTAGTCTTTTGTCTTCCTTCGCTGCTCTCCCGTTGGATCGAGCAGACCGGGTCTCTTTATCGCTTCCTGTTGGGGTTGTTTGTGGGAAGGGTTTTTGGGGTTAATACCTTCGTTTTTGCCTTCTCTCTGGGCAAAGATGCCTTTCCCTCTCTCCTCTTAATTGCGACGCGGCACTCTGACCCGCTAGCCACCACTGCGTCTTTCTTCTCTGCTCTCCCCCCGCAAGGGGGGATCGAGCTGACTAACCCGACTTCCCCGCGAGGGGAGGTCAAACCACTTTCTCTCTTCGCCCCTGGCCACCCCCTCCATCCCTTTGTCCCCCAGACTGTTTTATTTTTTCTCCCTCCCAGGTCTGGTCTGCGTCAGCGACCAACGCCCCCACGATGCCGAGCAGGCGGGGATCATCACCCCAAATGCGGAGCAACGTTCCCCCAACTAAATCCCCGGAAAAGGGAGTCAAATCCCGGCCCCGGGCCAACGAAGAGGAAATGGAAGGCAAGGTAGGGCCGCAGCCCGCGGCGACCTTGGACACCATGGGTGGGGTAGGGCCGCAGCCCGCGGCGACCCCGGATCCTGCTCCCCGAAAAGGGCACTCCCAGCCCGAAAAGAAGGAAGAGGCGACAAGCGAGGGAAAGAGTCATGAGGCCCACGAACCACAAACGACGGAGGCCACCATGTCTCGATCCTCGCAGGTCGCTTCCAGTTCAAGCGATGAAGCTCCCCTAAAGGACAAAAATCTCCCAAAAGGGGTAGCTAAAGAAGAGGCGTCCACGGTGACAACTGCAGAGCAAAAGCCGGTGAAGACAAGTGTCACCGGGACTCCAAGAAGGACACCAAGTCCTCCAACCCCCCAAGAAGTCAACTCCCCGGCCCAGGGGGAAGAAGAAGAAGAGGACGAAGATGACGCCAATCAAAGAACAAAGGCGCTCATCGATAACACCATCACGTCCCTCAAAAGGCTATTCCAGGTGGAACGGGTGCCGGACAACCAAAACGCACCCACGGAGGATAGCTCTATAGGAGTATGTGGGGCTGAGCTACCATCACTCGGCAAAGCCCCTGACTCCAAAACCAAGGCGTCAGCGGCAAAATCACCCAGTCCGCAGACGCCCAACAAGAAGAGGAAGCCTTCCCAAGCGGATAAGACGGAGGAATGGCCGACTCTAAAGGCGACATCAACCCAACGACAGGCCCAGCCGATGCAGCAGCAGCAGCAGCAGCAACAGCAGCAGCAACAACAACAACAGGCCAAAGGGACCAAGTCTGACACCCCGTGCCCGGGACCATCAAAACCCCAGGCGAACGAGGTAGCGGCTTGGGGCCCTAGGAATGAAGACCGAATGACACCGGAGGACTACAGGACTCTGTTCAAGGAAACCTACAAGCAGTACACGGAGGGGATCAACATCATTCCCCTGCCGGGACAAGTAGAAGAGCTCCAGAATAGAGTCCTCTCCCTGGTCACCTCCAATCTAAAGACCAGGGGATTAGCCGGTGTCAACAAAGATGTCATGGTGGAGATGTTGATGGCCTTAAACATCCCGGCCAGCTACATCTGTCGAAGGAGCTTCGCCATGTGGGACATCCTGCTGCCTACCAAAGAAGAGGCAATCCGCCTGTCCAAGACGAACCTGAGCTGGTGAAACATCAAGCTCCAGCCAGAGTACATGAATAAAAGGAGGACGAACGTCTCCATATTGAACGTCCCGTGCCATTTGGAGGCCAAACAGCTGGGAGCTATTATGAGCCAGTACGGAGACGTTGAAACTGTTTCCCCAGTCCGCGGTCAGCGCAATGTCATGACCGGGGACTATAAATTAACTATGGTCCTGGAAAGAGCCGAATTTGACAGGGTTCCAGCGATGCTGAAATTCGGCAAATGGACCCTGGCAATAATAGTGGAAGGCAGGAGACCACATTGCTGGCACTGCCAGAAGCAGGGACATATGGCCCGTGACTGTCCAAAGAAGCCACCAGCAAGACCAGCTACCAAGGCCGCAGGAAGCTCCCAACCCTCGGCCACGGTCACAGCCGCTCCTGCGACGTCTGCACCAGCAACCACAACAGAGGGTGAATGGTCAACGGTCACCAGAAGGAATGGGAAAAGCAAGCCCAAACGGACGGTGCCCGTAGACCAAACTGAGAAGCCAGCCCCCATGGACACGGAGACTCCTCTCTCCTCGACCAAAAGGAAGTTACAAGAGTCAGAGGAGGAGGTGTCCGAGGAAGAGACCAACCCAGCAACTGAGGCATCTTTAGACGAGGTGTCGAGAAAGTCAAGGAGGAAGAAGAGCAGGAAGACAAAGGGGAACCCCACACCCCCTGAGAAAGACTTTTTCAAAAAAGCCGAGGCTGAATCCCCCAACCTACCATCCCCCTCACAGCCAAAGCAATCAACCTCCACCCAATCCTCATCCCCCAGAGACTCACAACCATCCCCAACACCCAACTCAACCCCTGCTCTTCCTCCGCCTCCTACACCATCCGAGAAGGAGGAAGCACCGGTTCGCACGGAGCGAACCAAGAAACTCCCCTTTCTACCCGGAAAGAGACTTTGTGAAACGAGTCGTCTGCCAGCAGCCCATGAGTTGAAGGGCAAGCAGAAGACTCAACACAACAAACTGAGGGATTTGGTGTACATTGGTTGTAACAATGTCACCGATCCCACTCAATTTCCAGACGCTCCAATGTTGACCACCTTTGTGCGAAAAAATAAAGACGCACGGACAGAATCCCTGTGGTCAATGTTGGAGGCAGCTAAGGAGGCCATACAAGGCCAAAAAATAATTGATATGGACCACCCTTCGCTGCTAAAATTAGCAGTGAAATGCGAAGGAAGGACTCCCATCTATGTCCACCCATCACTATACAGGGCACTAAAATTAATCTTTCCCCTGGATGTTAAAGGCGTGGCCAAGGATGGTCAGCCCGGAGAAGACTTACTCACCGGAAGCCTTGGTCAGGCCTACCACATCCTGTCTGCCAAGGATTTCAGACCCGTCTGTGACACTGCTTAAAGGTAAGTGAACATGACTTTAAACTTGGCTACATTTAATGTGAGGGGCATCAGGTGTCGAAGCAAGGCCTCGCGCGTTGTTAGAGACCTGGTGTCCCTTAAGGTAGATATCGCCGCTATCCAGGAGACCCACTTTATTTGTGACGAGGATTGTCAGGTGCTGGTAAACGATTACGATGTTTACTCAGCATATGGCAATACTTATAGTCGTGGAATCTCCTTGCTAGTGAAACGCACCCTGTCAGCGTCGGTGAATGTTGTTCACGCAGGCGAGGACGGGCGGGCGCTCGTTGTTGATGTTGCTGTTAATTGTAGTGTTTTTCGGATTGTTGCTGTTTATGCTCCCAATGCTGCTGTAGAGAGGGCAACCTTTTTTCGACGGTTGGAGGGCTTCTTAGTGGATCCGGAACGGTTAGTTTTAATGGGTGATTGGAATGCAATCCTTGATCCCAGTATAGATAAGGTCGGGGGAGCTAGTGGGTCGGCGTGGTGTGACAGTTCTCTGTCTGACCTGATGGCTTCGTGCGATCTCGTCGACAGATTTCGTCTTGATCATCCAGGGCGGGAGATGTGGACGTGGCATTCTGTAGTGCCTTCCCATCCGAGTACTTACTTGGATCGGATGTTAGTTAGAAGAGGCGATGTAGACTTCCTATCTTGCCCCACGTTCCACTTGCTAGGACACTCGGACCATAAACTCGTTATGGCCCGTTTGAACTTAAGTGCTAGGCCTAAACTGGCCGGATACTGGAAGTTCAACAACTCCTTGTTGGAGCTGGAGGACTACCGGTTGAAGGTCACTGAGCTAATTCAGAGGGCTTTAGTGGGGGCGGTTACAGGGAGTAAGTGGTGGGTTAGTCTTAAGGCCAAAATTAGGCGCTTCTCTGTCAAGTATAGCCAACGCCTCGCGTTAGATAAGGCTGAGGCAAAGAGGCGCTTAGAGGATAAGCTGACCCGGGCGGTGGAAGGGGGGGATCCCCTAGAGTTAGCACTAGCTAAACAAGATCTCAACCGCTTGGCTAGCGAGCGGTATGAAGGCCAAGTAGTTAGGGCTAGGTTAAACAAAGTTTCTAACGAGGCTGTGAATGTTGACGCTGTTGAGCGTAAGGCTGCTTTAAGGCGCGGTTCGGATGGGTACATTCGTAAAGTATATAACCTGGAAGGACACGCTTTAGTATCGACTCGGGAGATCTGCGAGGGGTTTCGGGAGCATCTATCGGTGCGCTTCACCCAACTACCCAGGCTCAGGGTTGATGAATTTGGCAGCTATTTGGCTGACTCGCCCCGCCTCACGGCGGCTCGAGCGGCTAGCTGTGATGGTCTTATTACTGAACATGAGGTCATTACTGCGTTGAAGCAGGTCGGCTATAACAAATCTCCGGGACTTGATGGTTTACCCTACGAGTTTTACTTGAGGCTGTCGCCCATGTTGGTCCCTCTTCTGAAGGATATGTTCAACCATTGGTTTGCCCAGGGCTCCATCCCTGGACAGGTGACCAAGGGTGTGATCACATTGCTGAGGAAAGGTCAACGGCATGGCGGGAGGGAAAACTTTGATGATTTTAGGCCCTTGACTCTGCTAAACACAGAGTTAAAGATTTTGGCAAAGATTCTTGCGAATCGCTTGCAGGTTGTCATCACTGATTTGATCGAACCAGACCAGAGCTATGCTGTGAAGAGGAGATCAATTCAAGACAATTTGCATTTGATACGCTCGATCATAGAGGGGACAGAAGACGACGCCGAAGCCGCGCTGATCAGTTTGGATCAGTCCAAGGCATTCGATAGGGTCGACCATCGGTTCCTAGGATCTGTGTTAGAGGCCGCCGGATTTAATCCGGACTTCCGCAAGTGGATCTTTGTTCTGTATGACAGGCCAACGGTGGCGGTGCAGATCAACGGTAAGCTATCGGAGTCATTCGCTGTCTCTCGGTCGGTGCGACAGGGTTGTCCGCTGTCGCCTCTGCTGTATGTCCTGGCGTTGGAACCCCTCCTTTGCAATTTAAGGGACGAGGCGACTACACCAGTCCTGCGCGGAATAGCTCTCCCTGGAGGCACACGAGCCAGGGTTTCCGCGTTCGCCGATGACGTCACCGTGTTCGTGTCTTGCCTCACGGACATTCAAGCGGTGGTCGAGGCGCTCGCTCGATACGAAGAAGTAACAGGGGCCATCTTCAACCGTAGCAAGTCTGCTGGCCTGCGGTTGGGGGCCTGGACTGGGGTAAACTCGCTTCCAGGTATTTTCAGCTGGACCGATGGACCGGTCCGTATTCTCAGTGTCTGGTTTGGACCGGGACTTCAGCTGGAAAAGAATTGGTCGGAAGTACAGTCTAAGGTCAAATCGTCAGTCAAGACTTGGATTGGAAGGAAATTGTCCTTGAAGGGTCGGGCGGAGGCGTGTGCTACATACGTCTTTCCGCTCATCCTTTACCGGTTGTCTGTACTTCCTCTCCCTGCAGAACGCCTAACCCGCTTACAAGGGCGCCTCGATTCACTTTTGTGGAACGAGGGTAAGCACTATGTCTGCAGAGAGGTCTGTGTTCAAAGTCCGAGCGAGGGAGGCCTGGGTCAGCCCAGTCTCTTGTGTCATAGAAACGCCGAGAGATTGGCTTTCCTGGGTCGTTCGCTTGAAGGAGACGCTCCTTGGGTCCCTGCGGTTGAGAACTCGTTTCCCAATCTCAAACCCAACCCTTCGGTAGAAGGTCGTCGTAGACCGAAGGGGGAGTCCAAGTTCTTCTCCGAATGCCGGACCGCTCTTAGAGCTTTGCCGGGGACCAGTGTCCTCGATCAGCCAAGGAAGGAACTGTATCGGGAATTAGTGGAGGGGACCGCGAAGGATCCACTTTGTAGGCGGATGGGATGGTCGATGAAGGTTGTCCGTTCTCAATGGTGTTGGGCGCCGGGACGGGAGATTCTGAACAACTCGGAATTCTCCCTGACTTGGCGACTGGTCCGAAATGCGCTGCCCCTCTTCGACGAACTTTTCCGGTATAAAGAACATACCAGGCGCTTCTGTCCGTGCTGTGACGAACGCGAGCCCGAAACAATCGAGCACGCGTTTTTTAGTTGCAGCCGGATACAGCCCCTTTTAAAGTACGTCGAGGGGGTAACAGCTCGCATCGATGCCGAGTGTCCGCCCGATCTCGACGTAGCAACTTTTGTGTACAACATGGAGCCGCCGTTCCCCAGGGAGGAAAGTTTGGTTTTCCTGGCGATCCTAGCAGTAGCGCGCATGGTGATTTGGATCACGCGCCTCAAGTTGGTCCGCGAAGGGACATCTGTTCCGGATCGGGATCTGATCGTTTACTTTAAACATTTGCTTAAAGTAAAGATCAGATGCGATTGGAAGAGGTTGCCCAGAGTGGATTTTAACAAGAGGTGGGTGCACAGCACTAGTTTGTGCATCCGTCGAGGAGCCAGGTTTCAATTTGTGTTCCCTCCATAAGCATGGCACGGGCGGTGCTGAGTCCTTCGGAACCCATCCCGCCTAGGTTAGCATAGTTCAGTAAAGTGACTCTTGACTGGTGGTACGAATGAGATCCTGTCCCTGATTTTATTTCTTTGGTATTAGAGAACCTCTGAGTCTGCCCAACCCCTCTGTTCCTCATGTTTATTTTCTGATGCCCCCGGTCATCCCCCTACTCAGAGGTCACCTTCCTACCCCCTCCATCCGTTGTTTTATTTTCTCCCACCTCTATTAAGGCCATTTCCCCAAACCCATTAGGGAGGCCCTGCTTGTTTTCGGTTCCCCGGAAAACAGTGGGAAATCTAACCACATAGAATAGTACAGGGGGGTCTTACTAACAACACATTAGTAGTTTTTTCCCTTATTTTTTGGAAATGAACATTTTTATTAGTATAGTCCCACTCCACGAACATTTTATTCCAAATTAATTCAAGAACTCTTTTAATGAAATTGAACTTTATTTTCTCACACATGCACACACACAAAAAAAAAAAAAAAAAAAAAAAAAAAAAAAATGCACACACAACACACAGATAAGTTTTTACAAATTGTACATAAGTTATTTTTTACACTGAACGCTGGGGGTATTAGTTAGATTAAGATCCACAGAGTGATTGAGGTATTTTGGTAAATGTTGCCAGTCAAGAGTAAGACTTCAAAGTCTCATCTGTTAGATAGTCAAAAAGACCCTGTACCCTCCCCCTCCCAATTTCTTATAGGGCCTTGTGCCTAATTTTGTTGTTTGATATTTTTGTTTTTTATAATTTTTTATTGTAATTTTCAATTTTTGACAACAATAAAATAAATAAATAAGATCAAAGTGTAGTATCTGTTCTTCAGCTTACGAAACTTTTGCTCTTAGAAGGGATCCACCACCGGGCTCTCGGGCTAGGTTTAAGGTGTTCATTTACTAACCTTCGTTTGCAAGGACCAGACCCCCTTCTTTGGGGAGTCAGGACCTGAAGGACCGACTCCACATTTGTGGGAGCTAGGACCCGAAAACCGATCCCCTCTTTTGGGAGACTGGAATTTCGGGACCAGCACCACTAAGCTGGTAGTTGTGACCTGCTTTTGTTGGTTTTTTGTTTTTTGTTATTGTTTTTTCTTCGTTTTGGTCTCACCTCTCGAGACCGAGATGGTCTACTTTCTCCACCCTTAATTGCCTGAGCAGCACTCTGACCTGCCAGGCCAAAACTTTGTCTATCCTTTCGCTGCTCTCCCAGAGGATTGAGCAGACAGGGTTCCCTTTATCGCTTCTGTTTGGGTAGCTAAGTGGGCAGGGGGACGTGGGGTAGGGTGGGTGCTTCGTCTCGGCTCCCCTCAGTGGGCGGAGATGCCTATCCCCTCTCGCTCTTAATTGCGACGCGGCGCCCTGTTCCGCTAGCACCCACTGCGTCTTCCTTCTCTGCTCTCCCCCCTCGCGGGGGGATTTGAGCTGCTAACCAGGCATCCCCGTGAGGGGAGGCCGAAACTCTTTTTTCTTCAAGAGCCCGCCCCTTCTAAACCCCCCCTTAGTTCTTCCTTCCCCCCCCCCCCGTCGCTCCTTTTTTCTTTTCTCCCCACCCACGCTACACTTTGTTCGACGTCACGGGGTCAGCGAACTTTTAGTAGACCACGAGATGCCGTCCAAAAAAGGGGCAAAAGAAAGCGCCACTCCCCAGGAGGGTTCCCCTCCAAGGGGAGCAAAATGTGCCAAAAAGGCAACAAATGACGATGAGAGGGGAGAGAAGCAGCCCGCTGCTCCCCTAGATGTAGCTGAGCAACTGGGGTCACCAAACCCACCCCATGCTCCCCAAGAGGTCAGCACCCCCAAAAGCGGAGCCGACCAAACCCCAGCAATGGCAGATCCTCAGGAGACTCCAGGTGCCCAGTCGATAGAGAGGATTCAGGAGGAGGAACCAGCCATGAAAACCAAGAAGGAGGGGACACCAAATGTCCCACTCCTCCCCACTTCTGATAAGCCAAAGAAGGGGGATGTACCCGATGCGGACGGGGCAACTAACAGAGATGCCGAGCGAATTAAAGAGACGCTAGCATCTCTAGAAAGACTCCTGGGGCCCCCTCCAAGTTGGAAGGATCCAGCAACTGTCGCAGGCAACAGCCCTCCGAAAGCTGACCCACCTAGGGTAGAGGCGGCAAAAGGAAAATCTGCCGGCTCAACCGGGAACAAACCTCGGACCACAAAAGAGACACTAGCTGAAGGGGAGACAACTCAAGAGGCAGGAGAGGAATGGCCTGCCTTACCTTCTGCCAAAGGCTCCCCCAAGGATTTAACGGTGGAGCCCAAAGATGGGGCAACAACAGCCGCTAAGGTTAAGGTGCCACCCACCAAGGAGTGCCCCAACAACAACAAGAATAGCAACCAGGAGGCAACCCAAGCCTGGGGCCCACAAAAACAACTGTCTCCACAGGAATACAGGGAGCTGTTTGAATCTACATTCAAGCAGTATACTGATGGAAATGTAATTCTGCCTCTTCCTGGAGCTGTGGAGGAACTTGAGCAGCGGGTCTTGTCCTTCATCACGACTGACAACCGTAGCAGAAGCCTGACAGGAGTGCCGAAGGAAACTATGGCGCAGCTGCTCCAGGACCTAAATGTGCCGGCGAGCTACATATGTCGTTGTAGCTACGCCAAGTGGGAAGTCCTGCTGCCCGATAAGGAGGATGCTGAGAGACTTTCCAGGAACAACCTGACGTGGAAGCACCTCTCTATGAAGCCGGAATATCAGGGAAGAAGGAGGACAACGGTGTCGATACTGGGTGTGCCCTGTTACTTGGGCTCGCGTCAACTGGGTGCGGTGCTCAGCCAGTATGGAGAGGTAGAGTCGGTATGTCCGGTTAGAGGCCCGCGGAACCTCATGACGGGAGATTATAAGCTGGTCATGAGAGTCGACAGGAGCGGATTTAACAAAATTCCGGCGGTGCTTAAGTACCGAGAATGGACAATGTCGGTGATAGTAGAGGGGAGAAAGCCACATTGCTGGCATTGTCAAAAGCAAGGACATATGTCCAAGGACTGTCCCACAAGACCAGCGGCTAAGGCACCAACCAAGCCGGCAGAGACCAAGACAAACACATCTGCTCCGGCGAACCAAGGAAACGACGACGGCTGGAGCAAGGTCGTCCGTAAAAACCGACCAGGACAGCAACAGACAAACAGCAGACCTCAGAACATCAACACCAACAACGTCAGCAAAGACAATGCCAAACCCACCAAGGACAATACAAACAATCCAAAAAACATTGCAGTCAACACAAACAAAAACACACCGGTCACCACAAGCAAAGACACCACAAACACAGACAACTCAAACAAGAACACCACAATCACCACAAATAAAAACACCACAAACACAGACAACTCAAACAAGAACACCACAATCACCACAAGTAAAAACACCACAAACACAGACAACTCAAACAAGAACACCACAATCACCACAAGTAAAAACACCACAAACACAGACAACTCAAACAAGAACACCACAATCACCACAAGTAAAAACACCACAAACACAGACAACTCAAACAAGAACACCACAATCACCACAAATAAAAACACCACAAACACAGACAACTCAAACAAGAACACCACAATCACCACAAGTAAAAACACCACAAACACAGACAACTCAAACAAGAACACCACAATCACCACAAATAAAAACACCACAAACACAGACAACTCAAACAAGAACACCACAATCACCACAAATAAAAACACCACAAACACAGACAACGAAAGCAAAAACACAGAACAGGCAGACTCCAGGTCTACGAATAACGGATGTCAAGAACCGTCCCCGGAAAAAATGGAGACGATGACTTCCAGTAAAAGGAAGCTTCCTTTCTCCCCAACAGAATCGGAGGAGGAAGCGGGCTCGGAGGAGATTGTCGGGGAGCCCGAGGAAACAGGAGTAAGGAGAAAGGGGAGAAGGAGGAACAAAAGAAAGAGGGAAACCACTCCAACGGGGGATGTTACCAACAACGAAATGGCTCCACCGGAGGAGGGGAACAACATCACCAACAACACGCAGGCGGAACAAGCCGTAGCCCCTCTAAACGCTTCTCTACAAACCCCCCTTTCTTCCGCGGCTCCTGAAGACAAAGCGGACCAGAAGGAGAGCATACCTGTCAGGACGGAACGCACGAAAAAGCTTCCGTTCCTGCCAGGAAGCAAAATATGTGAAGTTGGCCCTACGCAAACCAACACCGATTTGAAAGGCAAACCTAGGGCCCAACTTCAGAAGCTAAAACAAATGGAGGCAGTAGAGGGGAAAGACATCACAAACCCTCTGCACTTCGCGGATGCCCCAATGCTGACCACCTTTGTGAGAGCAGACAGGGACGGCAGAACCAAAGGACTATGGAACATGCTGGAGGCTGCCAAGACGGCTTTTGAAGAAGTCAAACTGGTAGACCTCGAACACCCATCTCTTCATAAACTTTCTCTAAGGTGTGAAGGAAGGATCCCCGTTTTTGTGCACCCCTCATTTTACAGGGCACTTAAGTTAACCTTCCCATTGGATGTGGGAGGCGCCTCCCGAGACGGAATATTTTCATCCGAACTGCTCACGGGCAGTCTCGGCCATGCCTGCTGCGTCCTCACCCCCGAGGATTTCAGACCCGTTTGTGACACTGCTTAAGGTAAGTGAACATGTCTTTGAACTTGGCCACTTTTAATGTGAGGGGCATCAGGTGTCGAAGCAAGGCCTCGCGCGTTGTTAGAGACTTGGTGTCCCTTAAGGTAGATATTGCCGCTATCCAGGAGACCCACTTTGTTTGTTACGAGGATTGTCAGGTGCTGGTAAACGATTACGATGTCTACTCAGCATATGGCAATACTTATAGTCGTGGAATCTCCTTGCTAGTGAATCGCACCCTGTCAGCGTCGGTGAATGTTGTTCACGCAGGCGAGGACGGGCGGGCGGTCGTTGTTGATGTTGCCATTAATTGCAGTGTTTTTCGGATTGTCGCTGTTTATGCTCCTAATTCTCATGGAGAGAGGGTATCCTTTTTTCGACGGTTGGAGGGCTACTTAGTGGATCCGGAACGGTTAGTGTTAATGGGTGATTGGAATGCAATCCTTGATCCCAATATAGATAAGGTCGGGGGGCTAGCGGGTCGGTGTGGTATGACAACAGTCTGTCTGACCTGATGGCTTCGTGCGACCTCGTCGACAGATTTCGTCTGGATTACCCGAGGCGGGAGATGTGGACGTGGCATTCCGTAGTGCCTTCTCATCCGAGTACTTACTTGGATCGGATGTTAGTTAGAAGAGGCGACGTAGACTTTCTATCGTGCCCCACGTTCCACTTGCTAGGACACTCGGACCATAAACTCGTTATGGCCCGTTTGAACTTAAGTGCTAGGCCTAAACTGGCCGGATACTGGAAGTTCAACAGCACCTTGTTGGAGCTGGAGGACTACCGGTCGAAGGTTACCGAATTAATTCAGCGGGCTTTAGTGGGGGCGGTTACAGGGAGTAAGTGGTGGGTTAGCCTTAAGGCCAAAATTAGACGCTTCTCTGTCCAATACAGCCAACGCCTCGCGCTAGATAAGGCCAAGGCAAAGAAGCGTATAGAGGATAAGCTGACCCGGGCGGTGGAGGGGGGGGACCCCCTAGAGGTAGCACTAGCTAAACAGGACCTCGGCCGCTTGGCTAGCGAGCGGTATGAAGGTCAGGTAGTTAGGGCTAGGTTAATGAAAGTCTCTAACGAAGCTGTTAACGTTGACGCTGTTGAGCGTAAGGCTGCTCTAAGACGCGGTTCGGACGGGTACATTCGGAAAGTGTATAACCTGGAAGGACACGCTCTGGTATCGACGCGGGAGATTTGCGGGGGGTTTTGGAAGCATCTATCGGAGCGCTTCACCCAACTACCCGGACTCAGGGTCGATGAGTTTGGCAGCTATTTGGCTGACTCGCCCCGCCTCACGGCGGCTCGAGCGGCTAGCTGTGATGGTCTTGTTACGGAACATGAGGTCATTACTGCATTGAAGCAGGTCGGCTACAACAAGTCCCCGGGGCTTGATGGTCTACCCTACGAATTTTACTTGAGGCTGTCGCCCATGTTGGTCCCTATTCTGAAGGATATGTTCAACCATTGGTTTGCCCAGGGATCCATCCCTGGACAGGTGACCAAGGGAGTGATCACATTGCTGAGGAAAGGTCAACGGCGTGGTGGGGTGGAAAACTTTGATGACTTTAGGCCCTTGACTCTGCTAAACACAGAGTTAAAGATTTTGGCAAAGATTCTTGCGAATCGCTTGCAGGTTGTCATCGCTGACTTGATCGAACCCGACCAGACTTATGCTGTGAAGGGGAGATCGATTCAAGACAATCTTCATTTGATTCGCTCGATCATAGAGGGAACAGAAGACGACACGGAAGCCGCGCTGATCAGTTTGGATCAGTCCAAGGCGTTCGATAGGGTCGACCATCGGTTCCTGGGATCTGTTTTAGAGGCCGCCGGATTTAATCCGGACTTCCGCAAGTGGATCTTTGTCCTGTATGATAGGCCGGCGGTAGCGGTGCAGATCAACGGTAAGCTGTCGGAGTCTTTCGCCGTCTCCCGGTCGGTGCGTCAGGGTTGTCCGCTGTCGCCTCTTTTGTACGTCCTGGCGTTGGAACCCCTCCTTCGCAAGTTAAGGGACGAGGCGGCTACACCAGTCCTGCGCGGAATAGCTCTCCCTGGAGGCACACGAGCCAGGGTTTCCGCGTTCGCCGATGACGTCACCGTGTTCGTGTCTTGCCCCACGGACGTTCAAGCGGTGGTCGAGGCGCTCGCTCGATACGAAAAAGTCACAGGGGCCGTCTTCAACCGCAGCAAGTCTGTCGGCCTGCGGTTGGGGGCCTGGACCGGGGTAAACTCGCTTCCAGGCATCTTCAGCTGGACCGATGGACCGGTCCGTATTCTCGGTGTCTGGTTTGGACCGGGACTTCAGCTGGAGAAAAACTGGTCGGAAGTATATGGCAAGGTCAAATCGTCGGTCAAGACTTGGATTCGAAGGAACTTGTCCTTGAAGGGTCGGGCGGAGGCGTGTGCTACATACGTCTTTCCGCTCATCCTTTACCGTTTGTCTGTACTTCCTCTCCCTGCACAACGCCTAACCCACTTACAAGGGTGCCTCGACTCACTGCTGTGGGACGAGGGTAAGCACTATGTGTGCAGAGAGGTCTGTGTCCAAAGTCCGAGTGAGGGAGGCCTGGGTCAGCCCAGTCTCTCGTGTCATAAAAACGCTGAGAGATTGGCTTTCCTGAGCCGTTCGCTAGAGGAGAACGCTCCATGGGTCCCTGTGGTTGAGAACTCGTTTCCCAATCTCAAACCTGACCCCTCGGTAGAAGGTCGTCGTAAAGGGAACAGCCTAGAAAGAGCCTTTATCGGGAGTTAGTGGTGGGTACCGCGAAGGATCCTCTTTGTAGCCGGTTAGGTTGGTCGATGGAGGTTATCCGCTCTCAATGGAGTTGGGCGCCGGGTCGGGATTTTTTGACTAACTCTGAATTTTCCCTGACCTGGCGACTGGTCCGAAAAGCACTGCCCCTCTTCGACGAATTCAGCAAGTACAAACAACATACAAGTGCCTGGTGCCCGCGCTGCGACGAACACAAGCTCGAGACCCTCGGGCATGCGTTTTTTAGTTGCAGCCGGATCCAGGCCCTATTGGAATACGTCGAAGGGGTAACGGCCCGCATCGATGCCGAGTGCCCGCTCGAACTCGACGAAGGATATTTTGTTTACAACATGGAGCCGCCGTTCCCCAGGGAGGAAAGAATGGTTTTCCTGGCGATCCTAGCAGTGGCGCGCATGGTGATATGGATCACGCGCCTCAAGTTGGTCCGCGAAGGGATATCTGTTCCAGATCGGGATCTGATCGTTTACTTTAAACATCTGCTTAAAGTAAAGATCAGATGCGATTGGAGGAGGTTGCCACGAGCGGAGTTTAATAAGAGGTGGGTGCACAACACTAGTCTGTGCATCCGTCGAGGAGCCAAGTTCCAATACGTGTTCCCTCCTTAAGCATGGCACGGGCGGTGCTGGGTCCTTCGGAACCCATCCCGCTTAGTTTAGTATAATCAAGTAAAGAGACTCTTGACTGGTGGTATAAACGAGATCCCGCCCCTGTTATTATTTTCGGTGCTAGAGAACCTCTGAGTCCACCCGCTCCCCCGTTACCTGCTTTTGTTTTGGATGTAATCCTGGTCTTTCCCCCCAGTACTCAGAGGTCACCAATCAACCCCTCCTCCCGTTGTTTTCTTTTCTCCTATTAAGGCTTCACCCCAACCCCATATAGAGATCACCCTGCTTGTTTTCGGTTTCCCGGAAAACAGTGGGGGGTCTAGACATTAGATTAGTAGGGGGGTCAATACTAACAAACCAAGTAGGCTTTATTTTTTATGTTTAAATTGAACTCTTTTTACTAGCTTGCCCCACTCCACGTGCTTTTACAAATTGATTACAAACTGTACATATTTTTAATGAATTTGAACTTTTTTGGACTTTTAACAAATGCACTCACACACACTATTTTGTTTTTTGTTTTTTAAAAAAAAAAAAAAAAAAAAAAAAAAAAAAAATGCACACACAACACACAGACAAGTTTTTTGCAAATTGTAAATATGTGATTTTTACACTGAACGCTGGGGTTATTAGTTAGATTAGGATCCACAGAGCGAATGAGGTATTTTGGTAAATGTTGCCAGTCAAGAGTAAGACTCCAAAGTCTGCATTTTCAATAATGTCAAATAGTCACAAAGACCCTGTACCCTCCCCCTCCCAATTTCTTATAGGGCCTTGTGCCTAATTTTGTTTTTTGTAATTGTTGTATGTTTTTTATAAAATTTCAATTTTTATGAAAATATGTATGTACTTTTGCCGAAAATAAAATATATAAATAAGATCAAAGTAAGATCAAAGTGTAGTATCTGCTCCGGCAGATGCTGCAAGCTATGACTAGCTATGACTAGCAAAGACCAGATGTGGGGGCAACCCCACATGCCTGACCATTAACCAGCTCCCATTTCCCACCTCTCGGGAGCTGGTCCCCTTTTTCCCTTCCCCATCCCTTCACTCCTCACATTAAAAATCGGCCTTGTGCCTAATTTGCTCGGTGGGGGAACAAATAAATACCATCTGTTCCGGCAGATGCTGCACTTAAGATAATTTGTACCAGTCAATGGAGGGGAAACCCTCTATACTGGGACAATTATTATTTTTGGTAACCAGAGTGACCCCTTTTAGGGGAGCTGGTTTTTGCCTCACATTAAAAACGGCCTTGTGCCTAATTTGCTCAGTGGGGGAGCAAATAAATACCATCTGTTCCGGCAGATGCTGCAAGCTATGACTAGCTATGACTAGCAAAGACCAGATGTGGGGGCAACCCCACATGCCTGACCATTAACCAGCTCCCATTTCCCACCTCTCGGGAGCTGATCCCCTTTTTCCCTTCCCCCTCCCTTCACTCCTCACATTAAAAATCGGCCTTGTGCCTAATTTGCTCGGTGGGGGAGCAAATAAATACCATCTGTTCCGGCAGATGCTGCACTTAAGATAATTTGTACCAGTCAATGGAGGGGAAACCCTCTATACTGGGACAATTATTATTTTTGGTAACCAGAGTGCCCCCTTTTTGCCTACTTTTAGGGGAGCTGGTTTTTACCTCACATTAAAAACGGCCTTGTGCCTAATTTGCTCAGTGGGGGAGCAAATAAATACCATCTGTTCCGGCAGATACTGCAAGCTATGACTAGCTATGACTAGCAAAGACCAGATGTGGGGGCAACCCCACATGCCTGACCTTTAACCAGCTCCCATTTCCCACCTCTCGGGAGCTGGTCCCCTTTTTCCCTTCCCCCTCCCTTCACTCCTCACATTAAAAATCGGCCTTGTGCCTAATTTGCTCGGTGGGGGAGCAAATAAATACCATCTGTTCCGGCAGATACTGCAAGCTATGACTAGCTATGACTAGCAAAGACCAGATGTGGGGGCAACCCCACATGCCTGACCTTTAACCAGCTCCCATTTCCCACCTCTCGGGAGCTGGTCCCCTTTTCCCTTCCCCCTCCCTTCACTCCTCACATCAAAAATCGGCCTTGTGCCTAATTTGCTCGGTGAGGGAGCAAATAAATACCATCTGTTCTGATACCTACATCGTGCGAGGCAGTGCTGTTCTGGCGACACATTCTCGTGCCCGGAACACCTGACAAGCTTTTTGAGTCGCGTTCTGTCCGCACCCCCACTTTGTCTGTCTTTCTCTGCTCTCCCCCCTCCCCCCACGGGGGGGGATCCGAGCTGATAATTTACGACCTTCCCGCGAGGGAGGGTCGGAAACACCTTCTCTCTTCCCTCCACTAACTTCCCACTCCCTCTCTCAGTTCTATCTCCCCTCTTGCCGCCTTTTGGCGCCACCTCTTTTTGGCGCCAAAGTCGGCTCCCCACTTTGGACGCTGATTCCACGTCACTTTTTTCAGTGATTTTTTTAAAAGAGGGACCCAAAACGGACACCCCCAGCCCGGGGGCCACCAATATGGATACCCTCAGCCAGGGGCCCACCAATATGGATACCCCCAGCCAGGGGGCTACTGCTCCCCAAGAGGACGAATCCCCAACAGGAGAAAAAACAACTGCTGATGGGGCGTACCGCCCGGGTATGACACCATTGGACGCTCCCCAAAAGGGGGAAAATTTAACAACAGCTTCCCCCGAGGGTGACTCCCCCCAAAGGGGAGCAAAACCAAAATCGGTCGTAGCATCTCACTCCAACCACAAAAAGGAGGAGGTGCCAGACCAAAAGGACAATAAAGGGGACAGCGCTCCCCAGGAGGGCTGCTCTCCCAAAAGGGGAGCAGATCAAGAAAATAAGGGGGCATACCGCCTGGACCTCACAAACGAGGAAGGGGCAGATGGCCTCAAAGTAAACAAAAAAGATCATACTCCCCAAGAGGCTGACTCCCCAAAACGGGAAGCTGCTCCCGAAAAAGACACTAAAAAGGGAGCCGCCGCCCAAAAATGTGACACTCCCACAAAAGGACTGACCAAGACATCTGGGGAGGCAGGAAGCATCGCCAATAAACAGGCAGGGGCGACCTCCATAAAAGACCAAAAACGGTCTAACCCCACTAAAGACCCCATACCAACACCAACAAGAGGGTCTGCGTGGGGGAAGACCGTAGAAAAACAACTGTCCCCTCAAGAGTATAGAGACCTGTACCTGACAAAGTACAGACAATACATAGAGGGGGCAGATATAAAACCCATACCAGGTGCCTGGGAGGCGATTGAGGGCAGAGTCCTGTCCTTTGCCATTTCCGATATACCGGAAAACCGCCTCCTAGGGATGAAGAAGGAAGACATGGCGGGGCTCCTCCACAAACTTAACATCCCAGTACTATACCTGTACCAGAGGAGCTTTGCTGTGTGGGACATCCTCCTACCCACCAAGGATGATGCAGAGAGACTCTCCCTCCAAGAAATAAAGCATGGGAGAGTCAAACTAATTCCTGAATACCAGGGCAAGAGAAGGACTCGGGTGCAGGTATTTAATGTGCCAACCCAAATACCTGCGGAAGTATTAGGATGCCTCTTCAGCCAGTACGGTGAGGTAGAACAGGTGACCCCAGTACGGTCAAAAACTGGGACTCACCTGGGCTGCTACACAATAGCAATGAGGCTGAAGAGGGAGGGTGTTCGAGCAATACCACCGCTGCTGACATACAAAGACGCCAGCATAACGGTAGTGGTGGAGGGCCGTTGTCCACACTGTTGGTTCTGCCAAAAGCAGGGCCACATGGCTAGGAGTTGCCCCCAAAGGGTAACTCCTAATCAAAGAACCGAAAAGGCGGTCACAACCCCTGAGACAACGCCCGCACCAAAACAGGCGGCAACAACCCCTGCAACTGCAGCACCAACCCCAGCTCCAAGGAAAACCCAAACCACCCAGGAGGCCAAGGGGGAAGAATGGAGCACGGTAGTGAGACAAAAGCGGAAACACATAATCCCTTCTGCCACCGTCCCACCACCAGCCCAAAAATCGAGGCAGGAGCCTCTGCAAATGCAGCAACAACAACAGCCACCGCAGCCAATGCCGCGGAAACAACTGCAGCAACAACTACTGCAGCAGCAAAATCAGCAAGTGCAGCAGAAGCAGCAGCAGCAACGACACCAGCGAGAGCAGCAACAACAAAAACAGCTGCAGCAGCAAATAGAGGAGCAGACACAACCAACGGTCCCCACACCAATCGAGACGGGGATCAAGCGGAGAAAAGACTGCTCCTCTGAGGATGAATCTGCAAGTGAGAGGGAGAGGAACTCAACCTCACCTCTCCCCGGTTCATTCGGAAGAATGAAAAAGAAAAACAAAAGAAGAAAAGAGGAAGAAAAGGTGGCCCCCACTCCCTGTGAACATACACCACCCCTAACAAAAAATCCACTTCCACCCCCAAACCACACACTGCACCAACACCAGACACCGCACCAACACCAGACACCACACCAACACCAACACCAGACACCGCACCAACACCAAACACCGCACCAACACCAAACACCGCACCAACACCAGACACCACACCAACACCAGACACCAACACCAGGCACCACACAAACACCCGTCCCCACACCAAGGCAAACTGAGCCACTACCCCAAAAAGAAAATGAAAAGAATGAACCGAGGGAGAGGAGAGACTCCTCTGCCTCTTGCAGACCAAAGGTCCTTGCCCCTGAGGAACTATGTAATGTAGACCCTCTATCTGTGGCCACAGACATTTCCCATCGGCAGAGGAAAAACTTAAAACCTCTGCTCGATTACAAACAGATAGAGGGGAAAGATGTAAATATCCCCTCAAATTTCCCGGACGCCCCACTCCTAATAACTTTTGTCAGAACTCCAGAGGCCTGCAAGACCAACTTGTGGACAAGGCTGCAGGCCGCTGAAGGGGCGTTTCCGGGAATTGAACTGGTGAAAAAAAATGACCCTTCTCTTGATGAACTGTCAAAACAATGCAAGGGAAGGGTCCCCGTGTTGGTCCTCCGTCACTCTACAGGGCCATAAAATTAATTTATCCTTTGGACGTCGGCGGCATTGCGAGAGAAGGTCAGGATATGAAAAACCTGACCACCTTGAGCATGGCACATAACGTCGGCGTCCTCTCCCCAGCTGACTTCGGAGCTGAGTGTGACACACCCTAAGGTAGGTACCATGGCTTTGAATTTGGCTAGTTTGAATGCGAGGGGCTTGAGATCACCGGGCCGGGCGGCTCGCCTCCGGCACGACCTCTTGTCCCTGGGAGTGGATGTGGCTGCGATTCAGGAGACGCATTTCGTTTCCTCTGTGGACTGTCAGGTGCTGGCCAGAGATTTTGAGGTTTTCTCAGCATATGGCAGCCCACGGGGGAAGGGAGTTTCCGTGCTGGTTGAACGTACCCTGTCGGCGACGGTCGACGTTGTCCATAGAGATGCGGTGGGCAGGCTGGTTGTGGCCGATGTTGCCGTAAAAGATTCTGTGTTTCGGGTGATCGCGGTTCATGCGCCCAGCACCGCTCGTGAGAGGGTCTTATTCTTCAGTCAGCTTGACGCGTTTGTAGATTGTCGGAAGCGGGTAGTACTAATGGGGGATTGGAACGCCATCTTAGACCCCGAGATAGATAAGGTAGGAGGCGATGCTAGAGGATCGGAGAGGTGCGAGTCCAGCCTGGCTGATCTGATGGCTAGATGTGGTCTGGTCGACAGGTTTCGGTTCGAGCATCCGGGGCGGGAGATGTGGACGTGGACCAATAGCGTTTCCTCCTATCCAAATACCTATTTGGACAGGATGTTAGTTAGGAGAGGCGAAGTAGACTTCTTATCTTGTCCCACATTCACTTGGCTAGGCCAGACGGACCATAAATTAGTTATGGCCCGGCTGAAGCTAGGAAATAGGCCTAAGTTAGCGGGGTACTGGAAGTTAAACACCTCCCTTCTGGAGATACAAGACTTCCAAGATCAGTTAACAGAATTGATTAAAAAGGCACTAGTGGGGGCGGTTACTGGGAGTAAGTGGTGGTTAGGTCTCAAAGCCAAGATCAGAAGCTTCTCCGTCAAGTATGCCCAGCGCCTCGCACTAGATAAGGCCAAGACAAAGAAGCAGCTAGAGCAGAAACTAGCCCAGGCTACGGGGGAGGGTGATAGGGTTAGTCAGGAACTAGCTAAGCAGGACCTTCTATGCGAGACTAGCGAGCGTTACGAAGGCCAAGTAGTTAGAGCTAGGCTTAGAAAGATAGGCAACGAAGCAGTCAATTCTGATGCAGACGTGCGCCGTGAGGTTTCTAGGCGTGGCTCGGACAAATACATTGCGAAAATCAAACATCCGAATGGACGCACCCTGGAATCGACTCGGGAGATCTGCGAGGGGTTTCGAGAACATTTCGAGGAGCGTTTTACGCAGCAGCCCGATCTTCCGGTCCTTGAGTTTAGCGACTATTTGGCCGACTCTCCCCGCCTTGAGGCGGCTAGAGCGGCTGGTTGCGAGGGCCGGGTGACGGAGCGGGAGGTCTTTACTGCGCTGAAGCAGGTCAGCTGTGACAAATCGCCAGGACTTGATGGTCTGCCATACGAACTGTACTTGAGGCTGTCGCCCATGTTTCTGCCTCTTCTGACGGATATGTTCAACCATTGGTTTGCTCAGGGATCCATCCCAGGGCAGGTGACCAAGGGAGTGATCACATTGCTGAAGAAAGGTGACGGGCATGGAGGGGAAGAATTAGACGACTACAGGCCCATAACTCTGCTAAACACAGAGTTGAAGATTTTGGCCAAGGTCCTGTCGAATCGGCTGCAGGTTGTTATCGACGAGTTGGTTGAACCGGAACAGAACTACGCTGTGAAGGGGAGATCGATTCAGAACAACTTGCACCTGATCCGCACGATCCTAGAGGGGGGAATAGATGACGACACGGAAGCCGCGCTGATCAACTTAGATCAGTCCAAAGCTTTCGATAGGGTTGACCATCGTTTCCTGGCATCTGTCTTAGAGGCCGCCGGTTTTAAACCGGACTTTTGCAAGTGGATCTCCATAATGTATCGACAGCCCATGGCTGTCGTGCAAGTCAACGGAAGGCGCTCGAAACCCTTTGTTATCTCTCGGTCGGTTCGTCAGGGTTGTCCACTGTCGCCCCTGCTTTATGTCCTGGCTTTGGAGCCTCTTCTCCGCAAGCTGAGACATGGGGAGGCAAATTCGGCCCTGCGCGGAATGGCTCTGCCTGGCGGCTCAGCTGCCAAGGTATCCGCGTTCGCCGATGATGTCACGGTCTTCGTGTTGGGCTTCAGAGACATTGAGGTCGTGTCGGAGGCACTCACACAGTACGAAAGAATCACGGGGGCCAAGATAAACCGCAACAAGTCGGTAGGACTGCGGTTGGGCGCATGGAGTGGCAACGCAAACCTCCCTGCGCCCTTCAGCTGGACAGATGGCCCCGTCTGGATCCTCGGCGTGTGGTTCGGACCGGGTCTCCAGCTTGACAAGAATTGGTTGGAGGTACGGTCAAAGGTGGAGGCTGCAGTCAATTCGTGGCTTCCTAGGAAACTTTCCTTAAAGGGTAGAGCTGAGGCGTGCGCCACTTATGTCTTTCCTCTCATCCTTTACCGACTGGCCGTACTTCCCCTGCCTGCACAACACCTAAAAGCTCTTGTCGAACTCTTGTCCTTGCTCCTTTGGGACAGAGGAAGACACTGGGTGAGCAGACAGGTCTGTATTCAACGTCCGTGTGAGGGAGGCTTGGGAATGCCGGACTTGAAGTGTCATCGAGATGCTGAGAGGCTGGCCTTCCTGAGCCACTATATGCAGGATGACCAACCGTGGCACCCCGTGGTTACTGCCGCCTTCCCCGACCTCGTTCTCGACCCTTCCATCGAGAGCCGTCGCAGGCCGCGGGGAGAATCTGCCTACATGAAAGAGTGCCGAGCCGCGCTAAAACGAGCACTTCCACTCAACAACATACAATGCAGTTCCGGGTTTTTGGAGTCTCCTGATTGTCCCCGTTGTGGGACAACGGCCGTAGAAACTACAGATCACGCTTTCTTCGATTGCCGCGAACTCCGCCAGTACTGGTTGTATGTCAGCGGAGTGACGGCTCGCATCGATCCTGAGCATCCTCGCTCAATTACTGTATCCAATGTTGTGGACAACGTGAGGCCGCCGTGGGACCAGGAAAGACAAATGGTCTACGTTACGATCCTGGCCGTGGCGAGAATGGTGATTTGGACGTCGCGTCTGCAAGGTTGCCGAGGGGTGTTGTCTTTTTCTGATCAAGATCTGATCGCGTTCTTTAAACACCAACTATGGGTGAAGATCAGATGTGATAGAAGAAGGCTGCATCGCGCGGCATTTGACAGAAGATGGATACATGTGGCAAGTCTGTGTGTACGAAGAGGAGCCAAATTTGAATACGTGTTCCCCGCCTAGGTGTGGAACGCGCAGTTCTGTAAAGTAAAATTAAACAAGTAGTCTCTCAGCTAGCTGAGTGTGTGTTCCATTCCTCCCCGATTAGGAAGCCTCCAAGATCCCCATCCCCTCTTACCTACAATTTTTGTTTTCACCCCTTCCTCTAAATTTTACCCATCTTGGAGAAAAAGAAATACAAACTAACCTCCATCCCTTACCCACAAAAATTTTCTTTTCTCCATTCACCCCCATCTAGAGGGCATCCCCACCTAGAGACTGACCCGCAGAAGCGAGGTTACTTTTACAATCCTAATGGAACGGGCAGTCTATCAACTAGACGGGGTTGGGAGGGTCCTACTAATCACCTTTTGTTTTTTCTTCCCCCGCCCTCGACACAAATGAATTATTGTTACCATTTTATTGTTATCTTTTTTGTTTTTACACGTCAATAAAAAATGTTTTAAAAAAATTGGGAGTTACTAGGACGTCCCCCAATATGAAAGGGTGAATGCGGTATTATGGTGAAAGAAGATACTAGCTGGGAGAAACTTTTGACTTTGTTTAGTTCTGGAGTGACAAGGATGACCAACGACCCCCAAAATCCCCCCTTTTGAGTTGGCCATGTGCCTAAGTTTTTTGTTCATCGTTGATTTTTTCTGTATTTTTTAACATGAATAAAAGATTTAATATCTCAAAGTGTAGTATCTGTTCTTCAGCTTACGAAACTTCTGCTCTTGGAAGGGATCCACCACCGGGATCAGAGTCTGAGTCTGAGTTAGAAAGGTCAGAGACTTGGGAGTGATTTCTTTTTTTTTTTTTTAGGCTTGCATGGGTACATATTAGGTGCATTTGTTTATTTCATCTCTCCTGTTCCCCCACCGCTGTGGAGCCCTTTATAGGAGGTATGGAGGGTGAACTCTTTCGCTCCAACACAACAGGGTTGTTAGTGGACCCAAGCACCTGTGGTACATTCATTTACATTAATGATTCATTTAATAGCCTCATTTTTAGAAAAAAATGTCAGTCTTTCAGCCATGTTGAGTGTTGTAGACCCGTGCTAGGGGTCACAAATGAAAGGAACCACAAGTAGTGTAAAGTGTATAAATATATGTATTTATCATAAAGAATACAGGAGCCACTAAAGTGGTATGAGAGGAACGTGTTCATAGCATATGGTTAAACATTTACTCTCTGAAACCAGTGGTATTTATAGAACTGGTTGATTCCACTTAGTTCTAAAATAGGGGTGATTTGTACCCAACAACATCCCCCTCCCGAGCTTTTCATTCTCCTGGGATGATCGTATAGCTCTTTTTTCTGGGGTTGATCTCTATCAGGTCAGTCATTTTCTTTTTTTTGGAAGACCTGTGTTGCCCAGCTGCTTGTGGTGTTACCAGATCAAAAGTGTCATATCTGATCCATTACTTCTTATTCAACAGGAGGTTGTCTTTCGTCATCTGTGATACATTTCCAAATTTCGTTCAAATGCTTCTTGTGAGTAAATCTTGGACCTTTGATAATGTAAACCATCCGCCCGATCCTTTTCTGGATCTTTCATAGTTCCCAAATCGTACTATTATTTTTGTGTACCTGGAAAAATACCTTTTCACCAGGTAAGTACCTCTTTTTAGGAACTATAGTGTACAGCAGTTTCATCTGTTTTGGCAAAATGTTTCTCGAAGACCAGCCTAATTTTCCTTGCAAACATTAACTCTGCCGGTGACATCTTCAATGGAGTGCTCTCATTTGGAGTAATTCGGTAAACTTGTAAAAGCTGCTGGAGAGTCTTTTCTGTGGGCGTTTCTTTAGCCTTCTTCAGGGCTCTGTTCAGTGTGTCTACAAACCTCTCTGCCTGACCATTCGATCGGGGATGATAGGTTGGTGTCGTCATGTGGTTAACCTGGAAATACTCGCAGAAGCTTTTAAAATCTGCTGAAGTGAATTGTGTGCCATTGTCTGACAATAGACAATCAACCACACCAAACCTAGTGAACAATTCGTGTCTACCACTGTCTACCACTATTAAATAATAGTTTCCATCCAGTAAGCCTGCGTAATCTACATGTATTCTTTGCCATGGGTGGTCCGCTTGAGGCCACGGGATAAATTGTATTGGGCGTGCTTTTGCAGCAAATATGCATCCCTTACACGACTTTACCGTGCCTTCTTTATCAGTGTCCATACTCTTCCAGTAAATGTAGGACATCATGAGGCTCTTCATTTGCGTAGCCCCAGGGTACCACGTATGGAAATCCTTTAGAATTTTCTTTTGTAGTGTAGCTATGATTACTATTCTTTCTCGGTACAACAGTACCTCATTGCATATAGAATAAGCTTCTGCCACTGATTCATCCGATTTAATTTTTTGTTTCGTTTCTTTGATGAAACTATCTTCTTCAGCCTCCCTTATTACATCTTCCAAAGTGACTGGTAGTTCCTTGATCGTATTACATAGTATGTGTGTATAGTCATTTTCACTTTGTAACGACGCTATTACTGTGTCTTCCAGCAGTTTCCTTTAATTTCGGGATTAATCGCAACAATCCGTCTATGTGACTTAACTTCGCAGATGTAAGAAATTCCATACTGAAGTCATAATTCAGTAGAATGGTCTCCCATCTTTGCAGTCTGTTAGCTGTGTATGTTGGCAGATATTTTTTAGGGCCAAAGATAGTTATAAGCAGCTTATGGTCAGTTTGTAATTTAAACTTATGACCTATGAAAAATGACTTATGACTTATGTAAAATCGGTAGAATTTTGTAACCCCGAATATGATCCCCAGTGTTTCCTTATCAATTTGAGAGTAATTCTTCTCGGCAGGCAATAAAGATCTCAACGCATGGGCGATCGGCTTAGTGGACCCATCAGGCATCTTGTGTAGAATGCACGCCCTGATCCCATAAGAACTTGCATCGGTTATAACAATAATCTCTTGTTTCGAATTGAAATGAGTCCGAGATAAATCTGATATTAATACCTCTTAACTTCAGAAACGCTGCCTGGCACTCAGGCTTCTAGACCCATTTTTTGTCCTTTTTTAATAATGCATTCAATAGCGCATGCAATTCGTGCATGTTCTTAATGAACAATAATAGTTCGTGAGCCATAAAACCATAAAAAACTGTGCAATGTAGTTACATTATGAGGCTCTGGTATGTCTTTTATCACTGTGGCCCTATCCTGATCGGGTTTCCTCCCGTCTTTATCTATTATATGACTCAGATATTTAATTTGTTTAAAAAAAAAAATTTGTATTTTGCTTTCTTCAATGCAATTCATGCATGTTCTTAATGAACGTTTGATAAGTTCATGATCCCTAAAAAATCTGGCATGTCTTTTATAGCTGTGAACGTGTCTGGATCGGTTTTCCTCCCATCCTTATCTATTATGTGACTCAGGTATATAATTCGTTCCAAAAAATTTAAAAAATCGCATTTTACTTCCTTCAATTGTGAAGCTGTATTCTTTTATTCTGTCAAACACTTGAAATACATGATTCTATGTTGTTCAACATTTTTACTATGCATAAGAATATCGTCCAGATCGACTATTGCAAAATCCAAACCGCTTAGCAAAGTATCAATTACCTGTTGGATAATGCTAATCTGTTGAATTTATACAGTCCTTTGTGCATTGAAATACACAAAGTTTCAGGCTATCTTCGTTTACTGGTATTTGCAGGTATGCCTCGCTTAATCTATTTTGGAAAAAAAATTTTCACCATTTAACTTAGCGAATACTTTGTCTGAGTTTGTTAGCGGATAGTGGTGTCCTAAGATTTTGTCTATCCTGATAATTTTGTGAAGTGCTTTTTTTTGCTTCTTGGTTGGTAATTGCTGGTGGTTTGGTGTCCTTTATTTTTGAAGCGTATCTTTTTAATGCGAGTGATACCTGCTCCTTCTATGTTTCGGGAAGCTTGCTTCATTGCCACAAACCGCTGACAATCTTTAGCCAGTATCTGAAGCGTCAAATCAGGTTCTAATTCCAATTTATTTAGAACATGAGGTCTTATATCGGCGTCTTTTGTAGCTATCAAACCTTGTGTGAATATTAGGCATTTGAAATTGTCTGCCGTTAATGACGACAACTTGAAATTGTAACAGTGCTTATTAACTATAGATGCAAAAATCGTATAGTCCTGACTCATCTTATGTGTAAAATTCATGCATTTCTATCTTTTATGGAAAAGGCTTCTTTTTGGACAGTAACTTCATTAGCAGTTTGTTCATTAGCAGTTCATCAAACGACAATTTTTTGTTTTTTCTTGATACAGTCCACAAATTTGCTATGTTCGAATGCACCCAATTTCCGTAGCAATAAACGAATCCTCTTTTGATCTGTCCATGCACCGCAATCAATCTTAAAAAGGTCTTCAAATCTTCTGAAATATGCCTCAAACGTTAGGTCATTCTCAGGAGCAGAGTGAAATGTATCAATAGCTGACCAGATCGCATTTTGGAAAAATGCTGTGCTGGTTTCTTCTTTGCTGTCCTTTTTCATTAAAATTTGCATTATCAAATCCATTTTTTTTCTGACTGGTTTTGTTGTTCTAAATGTAATTTTTTTCATCCAATATTTGTTCGTTCATTTCTTTCTTTTCTCTTTCCTGTTTTTCCTCGAAGCATTTCATTAAATTTAACTGCTTCTCTTCCATCTGTTCTTTATTGTCAGTTGTTCCTCGCCGTTTTGTTTCTGTATTCCCAGTTGCTTCTCCTGTACTGGCAATTGTTCTCGGAACCTTTTTCCAAGTTCTAATTGTTGACTTTGTTGGAATTTCACTATTTCCAACATCTGTTTTGCAAAATCGTCCATTTTTTTTTGGAAGTTTTAGAATTACTAAATATGACAAAATTAGTTTTTTCAGAAACAACAGAATTTGTTGATTTACTTTTCCTATAGTACCAACTCTACAGAAAAAACCTTTACAAAATTCGTACCTGGTTATTCAACAAATATTTCTTTCATATATTTATTTCCTCATGTGGCATTTTTCCTGAGAAAATAATTCAGCATTTGCATTTATACAGAAAGTAGTAGATTGCATTTGCCCTTTTTCAATTTTTGTAACATGTAGGTACTGGGTTCAATTCCTTGTTGATTAGTTATAGTTTATAGTATCTATTCTTTTCGATATCTGTGCAAACAAGAATATCTTTTTCTCATTAACACTATTTATGTCGTGCTTAGCGAAATCGTTTTTTTTTCTTCTTCGACGTGCAGTCCCGTCGACAAGTGAAAAGTTTATTTTAATCGGATTAAAATCCGACATCTTTTTAATTGTGCGAATACTCGCTTTAGCCAATAAAATAAAATAAACTGTCATTTATTTGCTGCATTTGCAGGAGTTTTTTTTTCCCCCCAACGCTAATTAATGCCTTTTAACCATAAGACGTATTAGCGAGACATGCTTTTTAGAATGACAAAGTTTTTTTTTTTCCAATATTACTTGTATTTATAGAGACGAAAAAAAAAGTTTTTTTTTGTACTTACTGAAAACTTGGTATCGTTGAATCAGTAGTAATAATTCTCAATACAAGTTTTATGCGTTCTATTTCAACTCGTAGTAGCTTTTTTAACAGCAAGATAAGGCTTTTGATGACGTTTTTGTAAAATCCTTTTTTCGGCCAAAATTGTTGCCCTTCTGTTTCAAAGACTTCTTTATGCCATTGTGGAGAAAGAAGTAGCTTACCGTTAAAGCGGTTGCGCATTTGTGCCTGCATAGCACAAATTGAGAATCAAGATGGCGCCTGCAGGCTTTTATGTGGAAAAAAGTCTTGGGGAATCTCGGAGAATCTCGTACCCTGGTTCCATAAATAACGAGGAAAGGAAAGCGGGAGGAGAGACGATTTTTAGTCACTAAAGCGAACGGACGTGTGTAAAAGAAGAGGTAGAAGAAAAGGGTGTGGTGAACGAAACAAACAACAACTCGGTTGAAAGTAGAGTTGTTGCCCTTCTTTTTTGAAGACTTCTTTATCCCATGTTTGTGGATTTTACGCTCGAATGTTGTTCCCCCCCCCAACATTGAAAAGTAGTTTTTCCCGTTCTTCACCGAACTTTTGAAAAGAAATACTTTTGAAGTTTCGAATTTCCCCCGAGTATAGGAAAAAATTATTTCGAATTTCCACATGTTCTTTTTTCTTGAATCCTTTTGGTCGTCAAATGTTGTTTTCCAATGTCTGTTTTTTAGAGTAAATCCTTGTCCGAATATTCATCATCCAGTTCATAACATGCAGTTAAACATCGTATGAATGTCTCCATTTAGTCTCTGAAACCAGTGGTATTCATAGGACTGATTGATTCCACTTAGTTCTCAAATAGGGGTGATTTGTACCCCACAATATTAAGTTCATTTTCCAACGAGAAAATTGACTCCTGAGCCACCGCTTGCTAAATCCCTTTGTGTTGAGGGTGTAGGTGTATTTATAGTTGTGTTTGTTGGATATAGAGCTAGGTATGGCCTACCGAGTGATTGGAGCAAGCTCCCTCCCGACTGCCTGCCCGTGTAGCCGAGATAAGGACCAAAGTGATGTGTTAGAAAAAAAGAGAAACTCATTCCCATTCTCCATGTCCCTCAACACCCAAGATTCCGTTCCAAGGTGTCATGGGTCGCCACTCGCAGCCAACAGGTGGCCCCATTGAATGACTTTTACTTTCTGCAGGGAAGGGGGATAGTTGGCATATTCTAATGTCCCACCGACAGGGTGAGCATATTTGGGAGATATTTACATATATAAGATTTGTACAAGGATAAAAGCCGACAACACAAAATATTGAGAAAAAAAATCAAAAACATTTGTTTGACTATTGGCCTTCGGGACAAGATCAAAGTGTAGTATCTGTTCCGGCAGATACTGCAAGCTATGACTAGCTCTGACTAGCAAAGACCAGATGTGGGGGCAACCCCACATGCCTGACCATTAACCAGCTCCCATTTTCCACCTCTCGAGAGCTGGTCCCCTTTTTCCCTTCCCCCTCCCTTCACTCCTCACATTAAAAATCGGCCTTGTGCCTAATTTGCTCGGTGGGGGAGCAAATAAATACCATCTGTTCTTCAGATGCTGCATTTCAATTTCTTGTTCTCTGTCAGTGGAGAAGAAATCCTTCACGACTGAGACAATTTTTTATTTTTGTTCCTTTTCTCCACGTTAAAAAACGACCCTGGTGTCTAACTCTGTCCCATGGGGAGGCATTGTAAATAGGAACATTAAGTTTAAGAGAAACTTTATCAAAGACTAAAAATTAGTTTTCATGGCTTGGTTTGGTTGTTTTGTTTTATAATATATCAGCTCCTTTTGAGTCATTCAATGTCCAATCCAGTTAATTTGGAAAAAGTGTTATGCTCTTTATGTCTTCACATATTTATTTGTAGAGTTTGGTTTTGTTAAGTGGAAGTGAGAAAAAAGGGAGGGAAGGGGGGGGAGGACAGTTGTTTTTGTTTTAGGCTTCGCAGAACATGAATTGTGTAAAGAGTTAAAAGAAAAAAAACAAAAGGTGTTAGTGTAGGTGCATTTGAGACAGGAAGCCATCTTCCGACATCTTGATCTGGTTGCACCCAAGTATATTATGATAAATCCTTTTAAAAATATATCATGCCCGCTTTTTTCACATTGCTATCGACGATTATAATTGTTTTAAAAGCAGCAGCAGTAGCTTGGAATGTTCAAATAGTTACTAAAATATTTTGCATTTAAAGATATTTAATAATAATCATAATAATATCTCGAATATTTACTTTATTTACGTAATTACAAATGATTAAAGTAGTGGGAGGGGTATGAATGACGTAACTACTTAAGAGAGAGAGAGAGAGAGAGAGAGGAAAAGAGAGAATGTTTAAAACAGAAAGAGAGGAGTAGAAAAGAAACAAATAATTACTATCAAGGAGGAACTAATATATATATATATATATATATATATATATATATATATATATATATATTTATATTTAAATGGATGAAATGAGCTTTTTTTTTTCAAAAGTTACCAAAATTTCCCATTTGTCTGTTATGACGTCATCCATTTTCAAGTAAATACTTTCTTGTAAAAACATGATTATCAACTTTAAGTTAAGGAATCATATACAGATGGAACACCGATTTTTTGTCACTGTTGGTTCCAGAACATTTTTGCTAGATTAACCATTTTGTTTGACCACCCGGTTCCATCTTAAATGTAGTTCATCAACACACTAATTATACACCTACCATGTCCATAAATCGAAACACTGTCAAATGTTTTTAACAGTTCAATTTTGATTTGATGAAAATAGATCCGTATTGCTACCTTTATTTTATATGTGAAGCTATAGCTAGAGTTAATGTTGAGAAAGAAGTGGCTTACCGTTAAAGCGGCTGCACGTTTGTGCCTGCATAGCACAAATTGAGAATCAAGATGGCGCCCGCAGGCTTTTATGTGGAAAAAAGTCTTGGGGAATCTCGGAGAATCTCGTACCCTGGTTCCATAAATAACGAGGAAAGGAAAGCGGGAGGACAGACAATTTTTAGTCACTAAAGTGAACGGACGTGTTTAAAAGAAGAGGTATAAGAAAAGAGTGTGGTGAACGAAACAAACAACGACTCGGTTGAAAGTAGAGTTGTAACGAACACAAGCTATTTTGACATGACGTCAGGATTAGACCCCAAGCTAATTCCCCTGTTTGATGGCAGTAGCACTAATCACTCAGTGCAGGAATGGGTGGAAAAAGCAGAATTAATGTCAGCTCAGTGGGGTGAAGCGTATGGAATGCGTGGTCCCAATGCGCCTCACTGAGGGAGCATATGCAGTATACCAGCAGTTGGCTGATGAGAAGAAAACAGATTTTGCCTGCATCACGCACCCTTTTTACAGCATTTGCGTTAGATCCAGTTACTGCATGGAAGGAATTCATGGCTCAAAAATTACATCCTGGGGAAACGGTGGATGTGTATCTGGCTGAACTAAAAAAGCTATCGGTCCTTTTTGGAGATGTCAGACAAAGGCTTGGTGTGCGCCTTTGTTGCAAGATTACCTAAGAGTGTGGAAGATCTGCTCCGTGCCTCATCCCAAGTGGATGAGATGGACATATCGGAAGTATTGGCGCGGGGACGAGCAATACTAAAGAAAAGCCCTAACACTATAGACCAAGCGGCAGCTGTACAACCATCACAGGTTGGATTGCAGGATCTGGGCACAGCTACAACCTGCTATAAATGTGGAGGACCCAACCATTTGGCCCATGATTGTCTTTCGTCACGTCAACCAACTCGGAAACTTGACGGGCCGCAGTGCTACAAGTGCAAAAAACGCGGACACCTGGCCCGCACCTGTCCGGGAAACGGACAAGAAGCTACAGCGCCAGTCTTCTCCTCAGATCGTCATTGAGCAGGGGGCTACCCACTGTAAGCATACACATTAATGGAAGCGAGCGCCTCGTGCTTGTGGACACTGGGTGAACCCAGACTCTCGTGAGCAAGATATGCTGTGCCACTTGGAAAGCAGAGAGAATTCCAATACTAACTGTAGGCGGAGGTTCACTAGCCTCTTGTGGGGTGAGCATTATCCGCGCAAGCATCAACGACGGGCCTGCAGTAGCCGTGCAAGCCCTGGTTGTGGAGGGAGGGCTTCTCAGGTATGACCTACTCCTGGGTATGGACTTTACACAACTAGGTGGAATTACTGTGGACAGAACCGGCAAGGTACAGTTCTCCCGATGTGAGGAACACGTTTGTGCTGCCATAACTCTCGACAAGCCTGACTTTCGTGCAGAGTATGAGAGAAACACCAATGCATGGACAGCGTCTTGGAAGTAATCAAACGATCAGCCATCAATATCCTTGCGGAACTGGTTATCAGAATAACCCCCACCCATGTGGCTAAGCGAACAGTATGAAGAAGAACTGCAGACGTGGATCGACAATGGCTGGCTTCTTCCATACCCAGAGGATAAGCTTGGCCCCCCCCCGCGAGGGTTGATTTCCTTGATGGCCGTCGTACAAGAGACCAAACAAAAGGTCTGCCCCATCCTAGACTACCCTGAGCTCAATGAGCATGTTGACCCATATATGGCAAGGGCTGATGTGTGTGCATTCAAATGAAGGGAGTGGCAACAGCAGGGATCGAACGTGGTAACTCTGGACCTATGCAGGGCCTATCTGCAAATATGCATTGAGAGGAAATTGTGGCCATTGGAAGAACCCGATATTGTCTAACCAGGCTAGGGTTCGGTCTAAATGTGGCACCAGGCATTATGACAGAAACCATGCATGCTATCCGGCAGCAAGATGAAACAGTGCAACAGGCAACATCCTCGATGATATATTCGTGTCATCGCAATCGGTTAGAATGCACTTTGAGAGCTTTGGACTGACATGTAAGGAACCAGAGTGTCTGTGTGACGGAGCAAAAGTTCTCGGCCTGCACGTGCGCAATAGCAAGGAGGGACTTTGCCAGAGAAGAGGAAGTCACGTCCCCAAGGTCCCATCAAACATCACTTGACGAACAGTGTTTTCGCTTTGTGGAAAGATGGTAGGCCATTTCCCTGTGTGCGGTTGACTTAGGGTGGCCGTGGCGGCCATAAAAAGATGTGCAACAGCTGTGTCGTCAGGATGGGATGATGCAGTACACGATGTCACCCTAAGGAGCATGATGACAGAGACTGTGTCCAGGGTGACCAGTGATGACCCTGTTCAGGGAAAGTGGTGCATCAGTGGGAATGAATTCACGGTCTGGGTGGATGCTAGTTCACTGGCCCTTGGAGTTGCCCTTGCAGTTAATGATTCCATTATTGAAGATGCCTGTTTGCTTCGGCCAGAGAATGATTTGAGGCACATAAACCTGGCCGAACTTGATGCCACATTGAAGGGCGTTAACTTGGCGCTTCAATGTCAAGCCAAGGTTCTACATATCATGACTGACTCGGCATGCACTCATCGGTGGATAACCGATGCATTAAGTGGAAGAGCATGGCTGACGACACGAGCATCGAGTGAGATGTTAATTCGAAGACGGCTTGCCACCTTGGTCGACACCATCACAGAGTATGACCTGACCGTGAACGTAGTGTTGATCAGGTCTGCGCTCAACAGAGCAGATGCTCTGACAAGAGTCCCTCAACGATGGCTTCTGGCTGGTGCTCGGAGAGATTCTGATAATCTGCAAAACACATTGTGGGCCTACACGTTTCGCGGTCTGGAGACTCCTCGGGCGCCAGGACTCTTGCAACATTATTTGCCAGCTGTCATCCGTGTTCTGTGAAAGAGGTGCGCCCGATGAAGTGCTGACGGACAATGACCTAGCCTTTTGCAGCCATCAGATGAGGCAGTTCTTACAAGAATGGTGTGTGCGGCTGAAGCTGAGATACGCTTATGTGCTTCTGGCAATAGTATAGCTGAGAGAAGCCATCGCAGCATCAAAGCAATTGCAGCCAGAAAGCAGTGCACCATCGCAGAAGCTGTGTACTGGTATAATCTCATGCTGAAGGATGGCGTCTCTCCAGGAACAGCGCCTGCAAACACAATCTATCAGTACCGTGCCGAGAAAAAGGAATCCACCTCGATATAACTGTGGCCACTGAGATAGAACGGAACTGATATGCCAAAGGGGATGCTGTCTGGGTGAAGCCGCCGGGAAACCGATGTACTGACAAGTATAAACGGGGCACAGTGACCGATGTGCGGTGGATGAGAGCGCACGCGAAGATGAGAGCAGCACTGTCCCCCTTCGCAGAAGCACCTGACGGCGGCGATCGCCACTCCCCTGCTGTCTCTGTGATCAGGAGATCAGGGGGGAGTGTGGCGAAAGAAGTGGCTTACCGTTAAAGCGGCTGCGCGTTTGTGCCTGCAGAGCACAAATTGAGAATCAAGATGGCGCCCGCAGGCTTTTATATAGAAAAAAGTTTCGTGGAATCTCGGAGAATCTTGTACCCTGATTCCATAAATAACGAGGAAAGGAAAGCGGGAGGACAGACAATTTTTAGTCACTAAAGCGAACGGACGTGTGTAAAAGAAGAGGTAGAAGAAAAGAGTGTGGTGAACAAAGCAAACAACAACTTGGTTGAAAGTAGAGTTGTAACGAACACAGTTAAATTTCAGCAAAATACGATATAATCTCAAAATAAAGGGAGACTACCACCAGCAGGTGTAGCGTAAGCAAAAGAATGATGGCAACTATGCATAGAGTTATCTTGTAGTTGTCTAGTAAACTATTTTGGTGGCAGCTGGATTATCAAATTTATCTTGCGATTTTGTGTGGTTTAAAAGATGTATCAGGCCATCAGTTGCTGAAAAAACGGTGTTGCTCCTGAATTTAATAATATATATAACAAATACTGACTCAATGGGTTATGGATGTTGGAGTAAAAGTAAACGTACTTACCATTAACTGTTAAATTTAATAAAGAAAGATGGGTTCCTATAAGATTACAGCCAAATATTTTTCCATCATCTTTTAAAGCAACTTTCTTTATGAGTAATGATACATTTTTTTGACCAACGGTGATAACAAAGTTTTCTCCGTCAAAGTTTTCGATATAATTATCATCACTTATCGATCCTACCATTTTTTTGTCGTCATAGAAAAAAACTTCTTGATTACTGTTTTTTTTACAAAACAATGTATAATTATTGTTGATCAGTGCAAAAGGTTCTTTAGGATAAAAGTCACCGTTTTTCTCTGAAATAAATAAAAAAAAAACAGTCATTAATATACAACATTCAATATAATAAAACTCATCTTACTAATGAAAAAATCTTGATTTTAAAATGTTAAGGTTTGTTAACATATCTGAGCTTAACAGGAAAAGGAATTTATGACAAAATAAATGTTTACTTTCCATAGACGCTCATCAAATCATTGTAACTTCCCTTTTTTTATATTATAAATAGCGGAGGTACCCGGCGTTGCCCGGGTGTTTGGAGGTGTGTGTGCTCTTAAATAAAAAAGAAACCGGGGGGGGGGTAGGATCGAACCCGAAGCCCTGAGGCGAAGTTTGAAAATAAAATGTGAAAAAAACATGAACCGTTCAGCCAGCCAGAATGAGTTACTGAAGAACAAATTGACAGGTGCCCGCACGGAAGTCGTAGAGATAAGATTTTGTGCGAGCGTGACGACGACGACGACGTAAGCAATAGCTATTCAGCAAATAACGTCAATGACCAAGTTTGTTTGTTATAAGCGAAGTAAAAAAGGAAAACATAAAAACGAACGCTAAAACTTAAGCGGGGGAGGGGGTAATCAAAACATCGAAAAAAAAACCCCAAAAAAACTAACGTAAGGCAAACGAACGATGTTAAATGTAAAAATCTGAAAAACAAAAAAGAAAACAGAAAACGAACGTTAAAAAAAAAAAACACGTGAAAAATGGCTTAAATAAGCTTGTTCGATATTAAAATTTTAAAAATCGGTCGGTACCCGGGTGTTTTTTGGGTGTGTGGTCGGGGGTGGATAAGAGAAGTAAAAAAAAAACAAAAAAAAAACAAAAAAAAAACAGAAAAACGAACGTTACGTGAAAAATGGCTTAAATAACACTGGTTCAATATTTAAATTTAAAAAATCGAAAAAAAAAAAAAAAAAAAGAAGACATCTCACACCCCGATTCGAATCCAAAACGTTTAGATAACGAACCAACGCGCTAACTAACGACGTACATGAAATTTAGTCAGTTCTTCAATTATTTAAAGTAAATCAGGTCATGACGTCATCTGACGCATGCGTAGAACCGGTCATCATCACAAGGGGACGGTTTTTGTTGACCCCCCCCCTGTCGAAAATTGTCGATTTCGGGGTGAAAAAAAATGAACGTTTTTGGCCAATTTTTCGATATTTTTCAGGCGAAGGATGGGGGCTTCAATATGGTACCGAGTTTGTGAAATTTTGTCGTATCTGCCGAAAGTTTTTAGCGTACACACAAACAAACATACATACATTTTCGCTTTTATATATATATATATAGACTAGCAGGGCTACCCGGCGTTGCTCGGGATCGTATAAACAATGAAAAAACAAAAGCAAATATTGAACATATGTTTTATTCTTAGGGGAGAGGAATCTTTCATCTCAAGTTTTAGCGTTACAAACAAACATTTGTCTTTTATATATATAGATAATGACAGGTTTTTTGGGGGCCCCCCTCGAAGATAACTGATCAGTTGACCAACTTCTAGTGGTCCGTTTGACGTGAAATTTCGATATTTGTCATCCGGGTGATGGGGCTTCGATATGATACCAAATTTGTCAAGTTTGGTTCCGTCTTTCAAATGTTTTAGCGTTACAAACAAACATACATACACACAGACGTTTGGCTTTTATATATATAGACTAGCAGGGCTACCCGGCGTTGCCCGGGATCGTATAAACAATGAAAACAACAACAGCAGATATTGAACATATGTTTTATTCTTAGGGGACAGGAATCTTTCAGGGTGAGAGAGAGAGAGAGAAGATAAAGAGTGTGAGAGAGAGGCAGAAGAGAAAGTTGTTCCATCCTCTTTCCCAAATTTGACTACTGTTCACGTTTGAACTCTCATCGTCGAGTTGATCCACGAGTTGCCTATCGGCCTTGATAAGTGCTAATACAGAGAGAGGAGAAACAGGGTGAGAGAGAGAGAAGATAAAGAGTGTGAGAGAGAGGCAGAAGAGAAAGTTGTTCCATCCTCTTTCCCAAATTTGAATACTGTGCACGTTTGAACTCTCATCGTCGAGTTGATCCTCGAGTTGCATATTGGCCTTGATAAGTGCTAATACCGAGAGAAGAGAAACAGGGCGAGGGAGAGAGAGAAGATAAAGAGTGTGAGAGAGAGGCAGTAGAGAAAGTTGTTCCATCCTCTTTCCCAAATTTGAATACTGTGCACGTTTGAACTCTCATCGTCGAGTTGATCCTCAAGTTGCATATTGGCCTTGATAAGTGCTAATATAGAGAGAAGAGAAACAGGGTGAGAGAGAGAGAGAAGATAAAGAGTGTGAGAGAGAGGCAGTAGAGAAAGTTGTTTCATCCTCTTTCCCTAATTTGAATACTGTGCACGTTTGAACTCTCATCGTTGAGTGGATCCTCGAGTTGCCTATTGGCCTTGTCAAGTGCTAATATAGAGAGAAGAGAAACAGGGTGAGAGAGAGAGAAGATAAAGAGTGTGAGAGAGAGGCAGAAGAGAAAGTTGTTCCATCCTCTTTCCCAAATTTGAATACTGTGCACGTTTGGACTCTCATCGTCGAGTTGATGCTCGAGTTGCCTATTGGCCTTGATAAGTGCTAATATAGAGAGAAGAGAAACAGGGTGAGAGAGAGAGAGAAGATAAGGATTGTGAGAGAGAGGCAGAAGAGAAAGTTGTTCCATCCTCTTTCCCAAATTTGAATACTGTGCACGTTTGAACTCTCATCGTCGAGTTGATGCTCAAGTTGCCTATTGGCCTTGATAAGTGCTAATATAGAGAGAAGAGAAACAGGGGTAGAGAGAGAGAGAAGATAAAGAGTGTGAGAGAGAGGCAGAAGAGAAAGTTGTTCCATCCTCTTTCCCAAATTTGAATACTGTGCACGTTTGGACTCTCATCGTCGAGTTGATCCTCGAGTTGCCTATTGGCCTTGATAAGTGCTAATATAGAGAGAAGAGAAACGGGTAGAGAGAGAGAGAAGATAAAGAGTGTGAGAGAGAGGCAGAAGAGCACTACTGTGCACGTTTGAACTCTCATCCTCGAGTCGCTTATTGGCCTTGATAAGTGCTAATATAAATAGAAGGGAAAGAGGGTGAGAGAGAGAGTAGATAAAGAGGGTGAGAGAGAGAAAGAGAAGAGAAAGAGGTCTAGAGAGAGAGAGAGAGAAGAGAGTTAGAGAGAGAGAGAGAAATATGGTGATAGAGTGAGAGAGTTAGGAAAGAGGACGCAAGCGGTTCTAATAAAATGTGCATCTATAGGAGATAATGCCTGGGAATGTGTGCACTGTTTTTGTTGGTTTGAAGCTGCCTCTCCCCCCCCCCCACACAGTTTAACAGTGGTGTGACGTCAAGAGAAAGAGGGTGAGAGAGAGGGAAGAGAAAGTTGTTCCATCCTCTTTCCCAAATTTCACTACTGTTCACGTTTGAACTCTCATCGTCGAGTTTATCCCCGAGTTGCCTATTGGCCTTGATAAGTGCTAATACCGAGAGAAGAGAAACAGGGGTAGAGAGAGAGAGAAGATAAAGAGTGTGAGAGAAAGGCAGAAGAGAAAGTTGTTCCATCCTCTTTCCCAAATTTCACTACTGTGCACATTTGAACTCTCATCGTTGAGTTTATCCCCGAGTTGCCTATTGGCCTTGATAAGTGCTAATACCGAGAGAAGAGAAACAGGGGCAGAGAGAGAGAGAAGATAAAGAGTGTGAGAGAGAGGCAGAAGAGAAAGTTGTTCTATCCTCTTTCCCAAATTTGAATACTGTGCACGTTTGAACTCTCATCGTCGAGTTTATCCTCTAGTTGCCTATTGGCCTTGATAAGTGCTAATATAGAGAGAAGAGAAACAGGGGTAGAGAGAGAGAGAGAAGATAAAGAGTGTGAGAGAGAGGCAGAAAAGCACTACTGTGCACGTTTGAACTCTCATCCTCGAGTCGCTTATTGGCCTTGATAAGTGCTAATATAGATAGAAGGGAAAGAGGGTGAGAGAGAGTAGATAAAGAGGGTGAGAGAGAGAAAGAGAAGAGAAAGAGGTCTAGAGAGAGAGAGAGAGAGAGAGAGAGAGAGAGAGAGAGAGAGAGAGAGAGAGAGAGAGAAGAGAGTTAGAGAGAGAGAGAAATATGGTGATAGAGAGAGAGAGTTAGGAAAGAGGACGCAAGCGGTTCTAATAAAATGTGCATCTATAGGAGATAATGCCTGGGAATGTGTGCACTGTTTTTGTTGGTTTGAAGCTGCCTCTCCCCCCCCACAGTTTAACAGTGGTGTGACGTCAAGAGAAAGAGGGTGAGAGAGAGGGAAGAGTAAGTGGGTGAGAGAGAGAGAGAGAGAAAGAGAGAGAAAAAAAAGAAAGACGGTGGTGGTTTTGTGAAAAAAGTTGTTATTTACAATTGTTCGCCATTAGTGGATGTTGACGTCACGTCACGTGACATGACTAAGCGTTTTTTTTTTAAGTATGAATAACATTTTTTGTTTTAATTATAAAGTCTACACTTAATTTTATAGAAAATAATGTATATATAATAGAAAAAAAAAATTACTGGTTTTGTTGGATTCAAGTGGATCCCCCCTCCAGTTTAAGAGATAGGAGGTCACGTGGTAATATACAAAATGGCTAGCGTAAATATAAAGATCGGTTTTTTTATCGAAGAATATTTTGAAAGCTGAATTTTTTTATTCCTGTACATTTTTTCCTGACATTTTTCGTTAAAACTCTTGTATAAATACTATTTTTAACCAGTTAATTACGTTGGAGACATTGTCATGAAGTTTAATAATATATAGAACGAAGGAGAAGAGAAATTACAAAAGTATCGCAAAAAGAAAGTTGTTATTTACATTTGTTCGCCATTACTGGATGTTGACGTCACGTCACGTGACATGACTAAGCGTTTTTGGATTACGTAATAAAAACATTAAAATGACAGGTTTTTTGGGGGGCCCCCCTAGGAGAAAAACGATCAGTTGACCCCTTTCTACCGGTCCGTTTGACGTGAAATTTCGATATTTGTCATCCGGGTGATCAAGGTGCAATATGATATCAAATTTGTCAACTCTGGTTCCGTCTTTCAAAAGTTTTAGCGTTACAAACAAACATACATACACACAGACGTTTGGCTTTTATATATATAGACTAGCAGGGCTACCCGGCGTTGCTCGGGACCGTATAAACAATGAAAAAACAAAAGCAGATATTGAACATATGTTTGATTCTTAGGGGAGAGGAATCTTTCATCTCTATGTATTATTTGTTTTATCTACCCTAGGACTGGTATTGTTCATGTTTTATCCCTAGCATAGGTAATTTACAGCATGTATATGAAATTGTTTTACCTTAGGGAGAAGAGAACAGGTAATATACAACATAATGTGTCTATATTACATCCCTGGCAACGCCTAGAAACCAGCTAGAACATGTATTTCAGTCAATCTTTATTATATCCTGGGCTATGCCGGGAAACCAGCTAATCTCTATTTAGTGACTTGACCACCAAAATACCTCCCTAAGTGTGTCCTTTCTTTTGAACTTATTAGATATAGGTATCTAGAAATGTGTGTGAAATTTTGTTGAATGCATTGTTCACTATGATTTTCTTATTGTTCTACACAATATCAACTGTAGCGAAATAACACAGTAAACTTAGTGTAGTGTTAGAATAAAGAGCAAAGGAAAAAATTAGAATCATATTCTGTAATTGCAAATCTAAATTTGCTAGCGTGTACCAGTATTTGCCAGGTTGTGGAAATTTGGAACTTATAACATATGTAGTGGCCTTTTCCTAGATACCTATTGCTAAAAATTATACTTTCATTTTGTTAGAAAAATCTCTCTTCGGATGCCCTGCATCATTCAAAATAAAAACAAATATTTTTATAATTGTTTCAGTATATTGCTACACAATGTGAAAGTTTTTAACGTTTGTAAAAAAAATCATGAATGTGCTTATATTGCAAAAAAGAAAATATCAGTGCACAGTATTGAAAGTGTTTGAGATTCAAAAGTCTGTAACATTTCTACTAACTTCATAAGATGTCATGTGAGAAACTGAATTGAATATCAAGACATTATCTGAAGCGTTTTTATTTTGGTGTAACATATGTGTTTACAGTGAACCTTAACTTTTAATAAACAGATTGGTATGCAATGACATAGGCTAAGAATCTTTAACAAAATATATATAAATTGGAAAAATGTGTGAACAAATGAAAAAAAAATGATCCGCTCCACTTGATGACATCAAGCACAGTAATATTTTAGTGAAGAAAATATGAAATTGATGTTCAGTGATTAGTTTGGATGAATGAGAAAATGTAATTGTTTGATGCATAAAAATAACTCATTTGCTGTATTTGATATTAAGCAGCAAAATATAGTGATTTGAATATTTGGGAAAACATCAAACCAGATTATGTAAAAAGAAAAAAAAAGGTGAAATTAGAAAATATATATTTTATGTTTATGAGTTCTGCCAATCAAAATTTTGTGGCAGAAATTGGGTGATTACCATGCAATTTTATTTTGGTAAAATTCTTAAATTATTTGAATGTTTATTATAATTTCTAATTAGTGACTTGTTATAATCAAAATCCGCCCTAAAGAGTGTCCTTTCTTTTATTAGGTATCAGAGTAGGTATCAAGATTTCTACTTCTATACAAATGGGATATTTCAGATCTGTACATAAAAAATTTGTTGAATATATAGGTTGAGAATTGTTCTGTGTCGCTCTCTCTCACACACACACGCATTCTCACTTTTATAGATATAATAGATAGATTACTCTAGATATATTTCCATATGTCTGAATACCCTATATACAAATTTTCAAATCTGTAGATAAAAAATTTGTTGAGTATATAGGTTGAAAATTGTTCTCTCTCTCTCTCACACACACATTCTCAATTTTAGAGATATAATAGATAGATTATGCTAGATATATTTCCATATGTCTGAATACCCTATATACAAATTTTCTAATCTGTAGATCAAATATTTGTTGAATATATAGGTTGAAAATTGTTATTACTCTCTCTCTCTATCTCTCGCTACCTCACACACACACATTCTAACTTTTATAGATATAATAGATAGATTATGCTAGATATATTTCCATATGTGTGAATACCCTATATACAAATTTTCTAATTTGTAGATAAAAAATTTGTAGAGTGCATAGGTTGAGAATTGTTCTCTCTATCTCTCACACACACACATTCTAACTTTTAAAGATATAATAGATTATGCTAGATATATTTCGATATTTCTGAATACCCTATATTCAAATTTTCAAATCTGTAGATAAAAAATTTGTTGAATGTATAGGTTGAGAACTGTTCTCTCTCTCTCTCTCTCTCTCTCTCGCTCACACACACACACACACATTCTCACTTTTATAGATATAATAGAAAGATTATGCTAGATATATTTCTATTTGTATGAATACTCTATATACAAATTTTAAAATCTGTAGATAAAGAATTTGTTGAGTATATGGGTTGAGAATTGTTCTCTCTCTCTCTCTCTCACACACACACACACAGACACACACACATTCTCACTTTTATAGATATAATAGATTATGCTAGATATATTTCCATATGTCTGAATACCCTATATACAAATTTTCAAATCTGTAGATAAAAAATTTGTTGAGTATATAGGTTGAGAATTGTTCTCTCTCTCTATCCCACACATTCTCACTTTTATAGATATAATAGACAGATTATGCCAGATATATTGAAATATGTCTGAATGCCCAATATACAAATTTTGAAATCTGTAGATAAAAAATTTGTTGTATACATAGGTTGAGAATTGTCCTCTCTCTCACACACACACACATTCTCACTTTTATACATATAATAGATAGATTATGCTAGATATATTTCTATATGTCTGAACACCCTATATACAAATGTTCAAATCTGTGGATAAAAAATTTGTTGAATGTATAGGTTGAGAATTTTTCTCTCTCTCTCTTTTTCTCTTTCTCTCTCTCGCTATCTCACACACACACATTCTCACTTTTATAGATAAAATAGATAGATTATGCTAGATATATTTCCATATGTCTGAATACCCTATATACAAATTTTCAAATCTGTAGATAAAAAATTTGTTGAATATATAGGTTTAGAATTGTTCTCTCTCTCTCACACACACACATTCTGACTTTTGTAGTTATAATAGATAGATTATGCTAGATATATTTCCATATGTCTGAATACCCTATATACAAATTTTCTACGCTGTAGGTAAAAAATTTGTTGAGTATGTAGGTTAAGAATTGTTCTCTCTCTCTCTCTCTCTATCACACACACACACACACACACACAAGTTATCACTTTTATAGATATAATAGATAGATTATGCTAGATATATTTCTATATGTCTGCCTACCCTATATACAAATTTTCAAATCTGTACCCAAAAATGTGTGGAATATATAGGTTGAGAATTGTTCTCTCTCTCTCTCACACACATATTCTCACTTTTATAGATATAATAGAAAGATTATGCTAGATATATTTCTATATGTCTGAATACCCTATATACAAAATTTCAAATCTGTAGATAAAAAATTTGTTGAGTATATAGGTTGAGAATTGTTCTCTCTCACACACACCTACACACACACACACACACACACATTCTACCTTTTATAGATATAATAGATTATGCTAGATATATTTCCATATGTCTGAATACCCTACATACAAATTTTCAAATCTGTAGATAAACAATTTGTTGTAAATATAGGTTGAGAATTTTTTGCTCTTTCCATCACTCACATTCACACTTTTATAGATATAATACATAGATTATGCCAGATATATTTACATATGTCTGAATACCCAATATACACATTTTCAAATCTGTAGATAAAAAATTAGTTGAATATATGGGTTGAGAATTGTTCTCTCTCTCTCTCTCTTTCTCTCTCTCTCACACACACATTCTCACTTTTATAGATATAATAGATAGATTATGCTAGATATATTTCCATACGTCTGAATACCCTATATCCAAATTTTCTAATATGTAGATAAAAAATTTGTTGAATATATAGGGTGAGAATTTTCCTTCCTCTCTTTCTCTCTCTCTCTCTCTTTCTCACACACACACACATATACATTCTCACATTTATTGATATAATAGATAGAATATGCTAGATATATTTCTATATGTCTGAATACCCTATATACAAATTGTCAAATCTGTAGATAAAAAATGTGTTGAATATATAGGCTGAAAATTGTTCTCTCTCTCTCTCTCTGACTCTCTCTCTCTCTCTCACACACACACATGGTCATTTTATAGATATAATAGATAGGTTATGCTAGATATATTTCTATATGTCTGAATACCCTATATACAAATTTTTAAATCTGTAGATAAAAAATTTGTTGAGTATATAGGTTGAGAATTGTTCTTTCTCTCTCTCTCACACACACATTCTCACTTTTATAGATATAATAGATTATGCTAGATATATTTCCAAATGTCTGAATACCCTATATACAAATTTTCAAATCTGTAAAGATAGAATTTGTTGAATATATAGGTTGAGAATTGTTCTCTCTCTCTCTCTCACACACACATTCTCACTTTTATAGATATAATAGATAGATTATGCTAGATATATTTCCTTATGTCTGAATACCCTATATACAAATTATCAAATCTGTAGATACAAAATTTGTTGAGTATATAGGTTGAGAATTGTTCTCTCTCTCTCTCACTCACTCACTCACACACACACACACACACACACATTCTACCTTTTATAGATATAATAGATTATGCTAGATATATTTCCATATGTCTGAATACCCTGTATACAAATTTTCAGATCTGTACATAAAAATTAGTTGAATATATAGGTTGAGAATTGTTCTCTCTCTCTCTCTTCTCTCTCTCTTTCACACACATTCTCACTTTTATAGATATAATAGATAGATTATGCTAGATATATTTCCATATGTCTGAATACCCTATATACAAATTTTCTAATCGGTAGATAAAAAATTTGTTGAATATATAGGGTGAGAATTGTACTTACTCTCTCTCTCTCTCTCACGCACACATTCTCACTTTTATGGATATAATAGATAGATTATGCTGGATATATTTCCATATGTCTGAATACCCTATATACAAATGGTCAAATCTGTAGATAACAAATTTATTGAATAGATAGGTTGAGAATTGTTCTCTCTCTCTCTCTCTCGCAACCTTACACACACAACCACACGCAAACATTCTGACTTTTATAGATATAATAGATCGATTATGCTAGATATATTTCCATATGTCTGAATACCCAATATACAAATTTTCAAATCTGTAGATAAAAAATTTGTTGAATATATAGGTTGAGAATTGTTCTCTCTCTCACACACTCACATTCTCACTTTTATAGATATAATGTATAGATTATGCTAGATATATTTCTATATGTCTGAATACCCTATATACAAAGTTTAAAATCCGTAGATAAAAATACGTTGAGTATATAGGTTGAGAATTGTTCTCTCTCTCTTACACACACACACACACACACACACACACACACACACACACACACACATTTTCATTTTTATAGATATAATAGATAGATTATGCTAGATATATTTCCATATGTCTGAATACCCTATATACAAATTTTCAAATCTGTAGATAAAAAATGTATTGAATATATAGGTTGAGAATTGTTGTCTCTCTCTCTCTCTCTGGCTACCTCACACACACACATTTTCACTTTTATAGATATAATAGATAGATTATGCTAGATATATTTCCATATGTCTGAATACCCTATATACAAACTTTCAAATCTGTAGATAAAAAATTTGTTGAGTATATAGGTTGAGAATTGCTCTCTCTCACACACACTCAAATATAAAGTGTGCATCTTTTTTTAATAGGAGGTAATGCTTGGGAAACTGTGCACTCGGCCTATTCCCCCCCCTCTCCCACAAAAGCGGTGTCATTCTCTTCCCCCCACCCCACTAAGTAAATATAAAGTGTGCATCTTTTTTTAGTAGGAGGTAATGCTTGGGAAACTGTGCACTCGGCTTCTTCCCCCCCTTCCCCCCACAAAAGCGGTTCTAGTCTCGTCCCCCCACCCCAAATGCTTGGGAAACTGTGCACTGTTTTTGTTGGTTTTCAAGCTGCCTCTTCCCCCCCCCCACACACACACACAGTTTAACAGTAGTAGGAGGTCAAGAGAAAGAGGGTGAGAGAGAGAGAAGAGTAAGTTGGTGAGAGAGAGAGAAAAGAGAAAGAGGGTGTTGGTTTTGAAGCTGCCTCTTCCCCCCCCCCCCAGTTTAACAGTGGGTGAGAGAGAGAAGAGTAATGGGTGAGTGAGAGAGAGAGAAAAGAGAAAGACGGTGTTGGTTTTGAAGCGGCCTCCTCTCCTCCCCCCCTTCCAGTTTAAGAGGTATGAGGTCACGTGGTAATATACAAAATGGCTATTTATTTTCTACCATAAATATAACGATATTTTTATTAGCGTCTAATATTTTTAAAGCTGAATTTCTAATAAAATGTGCATCTATAGGAGATAATGCCTGGGAATGTGTGCACTGTTTTTGTTGGTTTGAAGCTGCCTCTTCCCCCCCCCCACAGTTTAACAGTGGTGTGACGTCAAGAGAAAGAGGGTGAGAGAGAGGGAAGAGTAAGTGGGTGGGAGAGAGAGAGAAAGAGAGAGAGAAAAAAGAAAGACGGTGTTGGTTTTGTGAAAAAAGTTGTTATTTACAATTGTTCGCCATTAGTGGATGTTGACGTCACGTCACGTGACATGACTAAGCGCTTTTTTTTTAGTATGAATAACATTTTTTGTTTTAATTATAAAGTCTACACTTAATTTTATAGAAAATAATGTATATATAATAGAAAAAAAAAATTACTGGTTTTGTTGGATTCAAGTGGATCCCCCCCTCCAGTTTAAGAGATAGCAGGTCACGTGGTAATATACAAAATGGCTAGCGTAAATATAAAGATCGGTTTTTTTATCGACGAATATTTTGAAAGCTGAATTTTTTTTATTCCTGTACATTTTTTCCTGACATTTTTCGTTAAAACTCTTGTATAAATACTATTTTTAACCAGTTAATTACGTTGGAGACATTGTCATGGAGTTTAATAATCTATAGAACAAAGCAGAAGAGAAATTACAAAAGTATCGGTAAAACAAAGTTTTTATTTACATTTGTTCGCCATTACTGGATGTTGACGTCACGTCACGTGACATGACTAAGCGTTTTTGGATTACGTAATATTAACATTAAAATGACAGGTTTTTTGGGGGGCCCCCCTGGGAGAGAAATGATCAGTTCACCCCCTTTTAATGGTCCGTTTGGTGTGAAATTTCGATATTTGTCATGCGGGTGATCAAGGTTCAATATGATACCTAATTTGTCAACTTTGGTTGTGTCTGTCAAAAGTTTGAGCTGACGTCACGTGACACGTATTGAATAACGTTAAAATGAAAGTTTTTTTGGGGGCCCCCCCTGGGAGAAAAATGATCAGTTCACCCCCTTCTAATTGTCCGTTTGATGTGAAATTTCGATATTTGTCATGCGGGTGATCAAGGTGCAATATGATACCTAATTTGTCAACTTTGGTTGTGTCTGTCAAAAGTTTTAGCGTTACAAACAAACATACATACATACATACATACATACACACCGATTTTTGCCTTATATATATTACTAGCAGGGCTACCCGGCGTTGCCCGGGACCGTAATAACAATGTAAAAACAAAAGCAGATATTGAACATATGTTTTATTCTTAGGGGAGAGGAATCTTTCAGGGTGAGAGAGAGAGAGAGAAGATAAAGAGTGTGAGAGAGAGGCAGAAGAGAAAGTTGTTCCATCCTCTTTCCCAAATTTGACTACTGTTCACGTTTGAACTCTCATCGTCGAGTTGATCCTCGAGTTGCCTATTGGCCTTGATAAGTGCTAATATAGAGAGAAGAGAAACAGGGATAGAGAGAGAGAAGATAAAGAGTGTGAGAGAGAGGCAGAAGAGAAAGTTGTTCCATCCTCTTTCCCAAATTTGAATACTGTGCACGTTTGAACTCTCATCGTCGAGTTGATCCTCGAGTTGCCTATTGGCCTTGATAAGTGCTAATATAGAGAGAAGAGAAACAGGGTGAGAGAGCGAGAAGATAAAGAGTGTGAGAGAGAGGCAGAAGAGAAAGTTGTTCAATCCTCTTTCCCAAATTTGAATACTGTGCACGTTTAACTCTCATCGTCGAGTTTATCCTCGAGTTGCCTATTGGCCTTGATAAGTGCTAATATAGAGAGAAGAGAAACAGGGGTAGAGAGAGAGAGAAGATAAAGAGTGTGAGAGAGAGGCAGAAGAGAAAGTTGTTCCATCCTCTTTCGTGAGAGAGAGGCAGAAGAGAAAGTTGTTCCATCCTCTTTCCGAAATTTCACTACTGTGCACGTTTGAACGCTCATCCTCGTTGCCTTTTGGCCTTGATAAGTGCTAATATAGATAGAAGGGAAAGAGGGTGAGAGAGAGAGAGTAGATAAAGATGGTGAGAGAGAGAAAGAGAAGAGAAAGAGGTCTAGAGAGAGAGAGAGAGAAGAGAGTGAGAGAGAGAAATATGGTGAGTCGAGTTGATCCTCGAGTTGCCTATTTGCCTTGATTAGTGCTAATATAGAGAGAAGAGAAACAGGGTGAGAGAGAGAAGATAAAGAGTGTGAGAGAGAGGCAGAAGAGAAAGTTGTTCCATCCTCTTTTCCAAATTGTAATACTGTGCACGTTTGAACTCTCATCGTCGAGTCTATCCTCGATTTGCCTATTGGCCTTGATAAGTGCTAATATAGAGAGAAGAGAAACAGGGTGATAGAGAGAGAGAGCGAGAGAGAGAGAGAAGATAAATAGTGTGAGAGAGAGGGCGAAGAGAAAGTTGTTCCATCCTCTTTCCCAAAGTTGAATACTGTGCACGTTTGAACTCTCATGGTCGAGTTGATCCTCGAGTTGCCTATTGGCCTTGATAAGTGCTAATATAGAGAGAAGAGAAACAGGGTGAGAGAGAGAGAAGATAAAGAGTGTGAGAGAGAGGCAGTAGAGAAAGTTGTTCCATCCTCTTTCCCAAATTTGAATACTGTGCACGTTTGAACTCTCATCGTCGAGTTGATCCTCGAGTTGCCTATTGGCCTTGATAAGTGCTAATATAGAGAGAAGAGAAACAGGGTGAGAGAGAGAGATAAAGAGTGTGAGACAGAGGCAGAAGAGAAAGTTGTTCCATCCTCTTTCCCAAATTTGAATACTGTGCACGTTTGAACTCTCATGGTCGAGTTGATCCTCGAGTTTCCTATTGGCCTTGATAAGTGCTAATATAGAGAAAAGAGAAACAGGGTAAGAGAGAGAGAGAAGATAAAGAGTTTAAGAGAGAGGCAGAAGAGAAAGTTGTTCCATCCTCTTTCCCAAATTTGAATACTGTTCACGTTTGAACTCTCATCGTCGAGTTTATCCTCGAGTTGCCTATTAGCCTTGATAAGTGCTAATAATGAGAGAAGAGAAACAGGGGTAGAGAGAGAGAGAGAAGATAAAGAGTGTGAGAGAGAGGCAGAAGAGAAAGTTGTTCCATCCTCTTTCGTGAGAGAGAGGCAGAAGAGAAAGTTGTTCCATCCTCTTTCCCAAATTTCACTACTGTGCACGTTTGAACGCTCATCCTCGTTGCCTTTTGGCCTTGATAAGTGCTAATATAGATAGAAGGGAAAGAGGGTGAGAGAGAGAGATTAGATAAAGAGGGTGAGAGAGAGAAAGAGAAGAGAAAGAGGTCTAGAGAGAGAGAGAGAGAGAAGAGTGTGAGAGAGAGAGAGAAATATGGTGAGTCAAGTTGATCCTCGAGTTGCCTATTTGCCTTGATAAGTGCTAATATAGAGAGAAGAGAAACAGGGTGAGAGAGAGAGAAGATAAAGAGTGTTAGAGAGAGGCAGAAGAGAAAGTTGTTCCATCCTCTTTTCCAAAGTGTAATACTGTGCACGTTTGAACTCTCATCGTCGAGTCTATCCTCGATTTGCCTATTGGCCTTGATAAGTGCTAATATAGAGAGAAGAGAAACAGGGTGAGAGAGAGAGAGCGAGAGAGAGAGAAGATAAATAGTGTGAGAGAGAGGCAGAAGAGAAAGTTGTTCCATCCTCTTTCCCAAATTTCACTACTGTGCACGTTTGAACGCTCATCCTCGTTGCCTTTTGGCCTTGATAAGTGCTAATATAGATAGAACGGAAGGAGGGTTAGAGAGATAGAGTAGATAAAGAGGCTGAGAGAGAGACAGAGAAGAGAAAGAGGTCTAGAGAGAGAGAGAGAGAGAGAGAGAAGAGAGTGAGAGAGAGAGAAATATGGTGAGTCGAGTTGATCCTCGAGTTGCCTATTTGCCTTGATAAGTGCTAATATAGAGAGAAGAGAAACAGGGTGAGAGAGAGAGAAGATAAAGAGTGTTAGAGAGAGGCAGAAGAGAAAGTTGTTCCATCCTCTTTTCCAAATTGTAATACTGTGCACGTTTGAACTCTCATCGTCGAGTCTATCCTCGATTTGCCTATTGGCCTTGATAAGTGCTAATATAGATAGAAGGGAAAGAGGGTAAGAGAGAGAGAGTAGATAAAGAGGGAGAGAAAGAGAAGAGAAAGAGGTCTAGAGAGAGAGAGAGAGGGAGAGAAGAGAGTGAGAGAGAGAGAGAGAGAAATATGGTGAGTCGAGTTGATCCTCGAGTTGCCTATTTGCCTTGATAGGTGCTAATATAGAGAGAAGAGAAACAGGGTGAGAGAGAGAGAGAGCGAGAGAGAGAGAGAAGATAAATAGTGTCAGAGAGAGGCAGAAGAGAAAGTTGTTCCATCCTCTTTCCCAAATTTCACTACTGTGCACGTTTGAACTCTCAATCTCGAGTTGCCTATTGGCCTTGATAAGTGCTAATATAGATAGAAGGGAAAGAGGGTGAGAGAGAGAGAGTAGATAAAGAGGGTGAGAGAGAGAAAGAGAAGAGAAAGAGGTCTAGAGAGAGAGAGAGAGAGAGAGGAGAGTGAGAGAGAGAAATATGGTGAGTCGAGTTGATCCTCGAGTTACCTATTTGCCTTGATAAGTGCTAATATAGAGAGAAGAGAAACAGGGTGAGACAGAGAGGGAGAGAAGATAAACAGTGTTAGAGAGAGGCAGAAGAGGAAGTGGTTCCATCCTCTTTTCCAAATTGTAATACTGTGCACGTTTGAACTCTCATCGGCGAGTCTATCCTCGATTTGCCTATTGGCCTTGATAAGTGCTAATATAGAGAGAAGAGAAACAGGGTGAGAGAGAGAGAGAGAGCGAGAGAGAGAGAAGATAAATAGTGTGAGAGAGAGGCAGAAGAGAAAGTTGTTCCATCCTCTTTCCCAAATTTCACTACTGTGCACGTTTGAACGCTCATCCTCGTTGCCTTTTGGCCTTGATAAGTGCTAATATAGATAGAAGGGAAAGAGGGTGAGAGAGATAGAGTAGATAAAGAGGGTGAGAGAGAGAAAGAGAAGAGAAAGAGGTCTAGAGAGAGAGAGAGAGAGAGGAGAGTGAGAGAGAGAAATATGGTGAGTCGAGTTGATCCTCGAGTTGCCTATTTGCCTTGATAAGTGCTAATATAGAGAGAAGAGAAACAGGGTGAGAGAGAGAGAGAGAAGATAAAGAGTGTTAGAGAGAGGCAGAAGAGAAAGTTGTTCCATCCTCTTTTCCAAATTGTAATACTGTGCACGTTTGAACTCTCATCGTCGAGTCTATCCTCGATTTGCCTATTGGCCTTGATAAGTGCTAATATAGAGAGAAGAGAAACAGGGTGAGAGAGAGAGAGCGAGAGAGAGAGAGAAGATAAATAGTGTGAGAGAGAGGCAGAAGAGAAAGTTGTTCCATCCTCTTTCCCAAATTTCACTACTGTGCACGTTTGAACTCTCAATCTCAAGTTGCCTATTGGCCTTGATAAGTGCTAATATAGATAGAAGGGAAAGAGGGTGAGAGAGATAGAGTAGATAAAGAGGGTGAGAGAGAAAGAGAAGAGAAAGAGGTCTAGAGAGAGAGAGAGAGAGAGAAGAGAGTGAGAGAGAGAGAGAGAGAAATATGGTGAGTCGAGTTGATCCTTGAGGTGCCTATTTGCCTTGATAAGTGCTAATATAGAGAGAAGAGAAACAGGGTGAGAGAGAGAGAGAAGATAAAGAGTGTTAGAGAGAGGCAGAAGAGAAAGTTGTTCCATCCTCTTTTCAAAATTGTAATACTGTGCACGTTTGAACTCTCATCGTCGAGTCTATCCTCGATTTGCCTATTGGCCTTGATAAGTGCTAATATAGAGAGAAGAGAAACAGGGTGAGAGAGAGAGAGCGAGAGAGAGAGAAGATAAATAGTGTGAGAGAGAGGCAGAAGAGAAAGTTGTTCCATCCTCTTTCCCAAATTTTACTACTGTGCACGTTTGAACTCTAAATCTCAAGTTGCCTATTGGCCTTGATAAGTGCTAATATAGATAGCAGGGAAAGAGGGTGAGAGAGAGAGAGTAGATAAAGAGGGTTAGAGAGAGAAAGAGAAGAGAAAGAGGTCTAGAGAGAGAGAGAGAAGAGAGAGAGAGAGAGAGAGAAATATGGTGAGTCGAGTTGATCCTCGAGGTTCCTATTTACCTTGATAAGTGCTAATGTAGAGAGAAGAGAAACAGGGTGAGAGAGACAGAGAAGATAAAGAGTGTTAGAGAGAGGCAGAAGAGAAAGTTGTTCCATCCTCTTTTCCAAATTGTAATACTGTGCACGTTTGAACTCTCATTGTCGAGTCTATCCTCGATTTGCCTATTGGCCTTGATAAGTGCTAATATAGAGAGAAGAGAAACAGGGTGAGAGAGAGATTGAGAGAGAGAGCGAGCGAGAGAGAGAGAAGATAAATAGTGTGAGAGAGAGGCAGAAGAGAAAGTTGTTCCATCCTCTTTCCCAAATTTCACTACTGTGCACGTTTGAACGCTCATCCTCGTTGCCTTTTGGCCTTGATAAGTGCTAATATAGATAGAAGGGAAAGAGGGTGAGAGAGATAGAGTAGATAAAGAGGGTTAGAGAGAGAAAGAGAAGAGAAAGAGGTCTAGAGAGAGAGAGAGAGAGAAGAGAGTGAGAGAGAGAGAAATATGGTGAGTCGAGTTGATCCTCGAGTTGCCTATTTGCCTTGATAAGTGCTAATATAGAGAGAAGAGAAACAGGGTGAGAGAGAGAGAGAAGATAAAGAGTGTTAGAGAGAGGCAGAAGAGAAAGTTGTTCCATCCTCTTTTCCAAATTGTAATACGGTGCACGTTTGAACTCTCATCGTCGAGTCTATCCTCGATTTGCCTATTGGCCTTGATAAGTGCTAATATAGAGAGAAGAGAAACAGGGTGAGAGAGAGAGAGAGCGAGAGAGAGAGAAGATAAATAGTGTGAGAGAGAGGCAGAAGAGAAAGTTGTTCCATCCTCTTTCCCAAATTTCACTACTGTGCACGTTTGAACTCTCAATCTCAAGTTGCCTATTGGCCTTGATAAGTGCTAATATATATAGAAGGAAAAGAGGGTGAGAGAGAGAGAGAGTAGATAAAGAGGGTGAGAGAGAGAAAGAGAAGAGAAAGAGGTCTAGAGAGAGAGAGAAGAGAGTGAGAGAGAGAGAGAAATATGGTGAGTCGAGTTGATCCTCGATTTGCCTATTGGCCTTGATAAGTGCTAATATAGAGAGAAGAGAAACAGGGGTAGAGAGAGAGAGAAGATAAAGAGTGTGAGAGAGAGGCAGAAGAGCACCACTGTGCACGTTTGAACTCTCATCCTCGAGTCGCTTATTGGCCTTGATAAGAAGGAAAAGAGGGTGAGAGAGAGAGTAGATAAAGAGGGTGAGAGAGAGAAAGAGAAGAGAAAGAGGTCTAGAGAGAGAGAGAGAGAGAGAGAGAAGAGAGTTAGAGAGAGAGAGAAACCTGGTGATAGAGAGAGAGTTAGGAAAGAGGACGCAAGCGGTTCTAATAAAATGTGCATCTATAGGAGATAATGCCTGGGAATGTGTTCACTGTTTTTGTTGGTTTGAAGCTGCCTCTTCCCCCCCCCCACAGTTTAACAGTGGTGTGACGTCAAGAGAAAGAGGGTGAGAGAGAGGGAAGAGTAAGTGGGTGAGACAGAGAGAGAGAGAAAGAGAGAGAAAAAAAAGAAAGACGATGTTGGTTTTGTGAAAAAAGTTGTTATTTACAATTGTTCGCCATTAGTGGATGTTGACGTCACGTCACGTGACATGACTAAGCGTTTTTTTTTTAGTATGAATAACATTTTTTGTTTTAATTATAAAGTCTACACTTAGTTTTATAGAAAATTATGTATATATAATAGAAAAAAAAAATTACTGGTTTTGTTGGATTCAAGTGGATCCCCCCCTCCAGTTTAAGAGATAGGAGGTAACGTGGTAATATACAAAATGGCTAGCGTAAATATAAAGATCGGTTTTTTTATCGAAGAATATTTTGAAAGCTAAATTTTTTTTATTCCTGTACATTTTTTCCTGACATTTTTCGTTAAAACTCTTGTATAAATACTATTTTTAACCAGTTAATTACGTTGGAGACATTGTCATGGAGTTTATTAATATATAGAACAAAGGAGAAGAGAAATTACAAAAGTATCGGTAAAACAAAGTTTTTATTTACATTTGTTCGCCATTACTGGATGTTGACGTCACGTCACGTGACATGACTAAGCGTTTTTGGATTACGTAATATTAACATTAAAGTGACAGGTTTTTTTGGGGGCCCCCCTAGGAGAGAAATTATCAGTTCACCCCCTTTTAATGGTCCGTTTGGTGTGAAATTTCGATATTTGTCATGCGGGTGATCAAGGTTCAATATGATACATAATTTGTCAACTTTGGTTGTGTCTGTCAAAAGTTTGAGCTGACGTCACGTCACGTGACACGTATTGAATAACGTTAAAATGAAAGTTTTTTGGGGGCCCCCCCTGGGAGAAAAATGATCAGTTCACCCCCTTCTAATTGTCCGTTTGATGTGAAATTTCGATATTTGTCATGCGGGTGATCAAGGTGCAATATGATACCTAATTTGTCAACTTTGGTTGTGTCTGTCAAAAGTTTTAGCGTTACAAACAAACATACATACATACATACATACATACATACACACCGATTTTTGCCTTTTATATATTACTAGCAGGGCTACCCGGCGTTGCTCGGGACCGTATAAACAATGAAAAAACAAAAGCAGATATTGAACATATGTTTTATTCTTAGGGGAGACGAATCTTTCATCTCTATGTATTATTTGTTTTATCTACCCCCGGACTGGTATTGTTCATGTTTTATCCCTAGCATAGGTAATTTACAGCATGTATATGAAATTGTTTTACCTTAGGGAGAAGAGAACAGGTAATATACAACATAATGTGTCTATATTACATCCCTGGCAACGCCTAGAAACCAGCTAGAACATGTATTTCAGTCAATCTTTATTACATCCTGGGCTATGCCGGGAAACCAGCTAATCTCTATTTAGTGACTTGACCACCAAAATACCTCCCTAAGTGTGTCCTTTCTTTTGAACTTATTAGATATAGGTATCTAGAAATTTTCAAATCTGTAGGTAAAAAATTTGTTGAATATATAGGTTGAGAATTGTTCTCTCTCTCTCACACACTCACATTCTCACTTTTATAGATATAATGTATAGATTATGCTAGATATATTTCTATATGTCTGAATACCCTATATACAAAGTTTAAAATCCGTAGATAAAAATACGTTGAGTATATAGGTTGAGAATTGTTCTCTCTCTCTCTCTTACGCACACACACACACACACACACACACACACACATTTTCACTTTTATAGATATAATAGATAGATTATGCTAGATATATTTCCATATGTCTGAATACCCTATATACCAATTTTCAAATCTGTAGATAAAAAATTTGTTGAATATATAGGTTGAGAATTGTTCTCTCGCTCTGTCTCTCTCTCTCTTGCTACCTCACACACACACGCAAACATTCTCACTTTTATAGATATAATAGATAGATTATGCTAGATATATTTCCATATGTCTGAATACCCTATATACAAATTATCTAATCTGTAGATAAAAAATTTGTTGATTATATAGGTTGAGAATTGCTCTCTCTCTCACAGACACACACATTTTCACTTTTGTAGATATAATAGATAGATTATGCTAGATATATTTCCGTATGTATGAATACCCTTTATAACAAATTTAAAATCTGTAGATAAAAAATTTGTTGAATATATAGGTTAAGAATTGTTCTCTCTCTCTCTCTCTACCTCACACACACCCACACACACAAACATTCTGACTTTTATAGATATAATAGATAGATTATGCTAGATATATTCCATATGTCTGAATACCCTATATACAAATTTTCTAATCTGTAGATAAAAAATTTGTTGAATATTTTCAACCCTTATCCTCGAGTGGCGTCTGGGCCTTGATAAGTAGTAATGCGTATTTAGCAAAATATAAATATATATATATATAACAAATTTACTGAATTTCCATTACTAACGATTACTGTATTGTCCAATTGACTACTGCGCTTTTCAACCCTTATCCTCGAGTGGCCTCTGGGCCTTGAGAAGTAGTAATTACTAACGATTACTATATTGACCAATGGACTACTGCACTTTTTAACCCTTATCCTCGGGTGGCCTCTGGGCCTTATTGTCCAATTGACTACTGTGGACTTTTTAACTCTTATGCTCGAGTGGCCTCTGGGCCTTGATAAGTGGAAATGACCAAGTAACAAAAAATAGGTATATAACAAATTTACTGAATTTCCATTACTAACGATTACTATATTGTCCAATTGACTACTGTGCACTTTTCAATCCTTATCCTCGAGTGGCCTCTGGGCCTTGATAAATGGTAATGCGTATGTAACAAAATATACATATATATAACAAATTTACTGAATTTCCATTACTAACGATTACTATATTGTCCAATTGACTACTGCACTTTTAAACGCTTATCCTCGAGTGGCCTCTGGGCCTTGATAAGTGGTAATACCATCGAGTGGCCTCTGGGCCTTAATAAGTGGTTGTGCCTAAGTAACAAAAAATAGGTATATTACAAATATCCCGCATTTCCATTACAACCGACTACTACGGTGCACTTTTCAATCCTTATCCTCGAGTGGCCTGTGGGCTTTGATAAGTGGTAATGCGTATTTAACAAAATATTAATATATATATAACAAATTTACTGAATTTCCATTACTAACAATTACTATATTTTGTCCAATTGACTACTGCACTTTTCAACACTTATCCTCTAGTGGCCTCTGGGCCTTGATAAGTGGTAATGCCTATCTAAACAAAATATAAATATATATATAACAAATTTCCCGACTTTCCATTACTAACGATTACTATGTTGTCCAATTAACTACTGCCATTTTCAACCCTTATCCTCGGGTGGCCTCTGGGCCTTATTGTCCAATTGACTACTGTGCACATTTAACTCTTATCCTCGAGATGTATCTGGGCCTTGATAAGTGGAAATGCCTAAGTAACAAAAAAATAGATATATAACAAATTTCCCAAATTTGACTACTGTGCACTTTTCAACTCTTATCCTCGAGTGGCCTCTGGGCCTTGATAAGTGGTCATATATATTTTTTACAAAATAAAAAAAAAGGTTGGAGTCGCTGAATAACTCATCCTCCCGTTAAAGCGGTTCCATCCTCTTTCCCCAATTTGACTACTGTGCACTTTTCAACTCTCGTCCTCGAGTGGACTATGGGCCTTGATAAGTGGTAATACATATTTTATGAAAAATATATATATATATATATATATATATATATATAACAAAATAGGTTGGAGTTGCTAAATAACTCATCCTCCTGTTAAAGCGGTTCCATCCTCTTTCCCAAATTTGACTACTGTGGACTTTTTAACTCTCATCCTCGAGTGGCCTATGGGCCTTGATAAGTGGTAATACATATTTTTTTATAAATATATATATATATATACCAAAACAGGTGTGAGTCGCTGAATAATTCATCCTTCTATTAAAGCGATTAAATCCTCTTTCCCAAATTTGACTACTGTGCACTTTTAAACTCTCATCCTCGTGTGGCCTATGGGCCTTGATAAGTGGTAATATATAGTTTGTACAAAATATATATATATATATATATATATATATATATATAACAAAATAGGTTGGAGTCGCTGAATCACTCATCCTCCCGTTAAAGCGGTTCCATCCTCTTTCCCGAATTTGACTAATGTGCACTTTTCAACTCTTATCCTCGAGTAGCCTATGGGCCTTGATAAGTGGTAATATATTTTTGTTATAAATATATATATATATATATATATATATATAAAAAATAGGTTGGAGTCGCTGAATAACTCATCCTCCCGTTAAAGCGGTTCCATCCTCTTTCCCGAATTTGACTACTGTGCACTTTTCAACTCTAATCCTCGAGTGTCCTATGGGCCTTGATAAGTAGTAATATATATTTTTTACAAAAATATATACATACATATATATAACAAAATAGGTTGGAGTCACTGAATAATTCATCCTCCTCTTAAAGCGGTTCCATCATCTTTGCCGAATTTGACTACTGTGCACTTTTAAACTCTCATCCTCGTGTGGCCTATGGGCCTTGATAAGTGGTAATATATATTTAAAAATAAATATAGATATAAATATATATATACCAAAATAGGTTGGAGTCGCTGAATAACTCATCCTCCCGTTAAAGCGGTTCCATCCTCTTTCCCAGATTTGACTGCTGTGCACTTTTCAACTCTAATCCTCGAGTGTCCTATGGGCCTTGATAAGTAGTAATATATATTTTTTACAAAAATATATACATACATATATGTAACAAAATAGGTTGGAGTCACTGAATAATTCATCCTCCTCTTAAAGCGGTTCCGTCATCTTTGCCGAATTTGACTACTGTGCACTTTTAAACTTTCATCCTCGAGTGGCCTATAGGCCTTGATAAGTGGTAATAGTTTGTACAATAGTTTGTACAATATATATATCTATATATATATATTACAAAATAGGTAAGAGAGAGAGAAGAGGGTGAGAGAGAGAAGAGAAAGAGGTAGAGAGAGAAGAGGGTGAGAGAGAGCAGAGAAGAGGGTGAGAGAGAGCAGAGAAAGAGGGTGAGAGAGAAAGAGGGTGAGAGAAGTGAAAGAGGTAGAGAGAGAAGAGGGTAAGAGAGAAAGAGGGTGAGAGAGAGAAGAGGGTGAGAGAGAGAAGAGGGTGAGAGAGAGAGAGGTAGTGAGAGAGAGAGATAAGAGAAAGAGGTAGAGAGAGAGAGAAGAGGGTAAGACAGAGAGAGAGAGGGGTAGTGAGAGAGAGAGATAAGAGAAAGAGGTAGAGAGAGAGAGAGAAGAGGGTGAGGGAGAAAGAAGAGGGTGAGAGAGAGCAGAGGGAGAGAGAGAGAAGAGAAATAGGTAGAGAGAGAGAGATGAAGGTGAGAGAGAGCAGGGAAAGAGGGTGATAGAGAAGAGAAAGAGGTAGAGAGAGAGAGAGAGAAGGGTGAGAGAGAGCAGAAAAAGAGGGTGAGAGAGAGAGAAAGAGGGTCAGAGAGAGAGAGAAGAGAAAAAGGTGTACACAGAGAGTGAGAGAGAGAAGAGGGTAAGAGAGAGAGAGAGAAGAGGTTGAGAGAGAGAGAGAGATAAGAGAAAGAGGTAGAGAGAGAGAAGCGGGTGAGAGAGAGAAGAGGGTGCGAGAGAGAAGAGAAAGAGGTAGAGAGAGAGAAGCGGGTGAGAGAGAGAGAAGAGGGTGCGAGAGAGAAGAGAAAAAGGTAGAGAGAGAGAAGAGGGTGAGAGAGAGAGAAAGAGGATGAGAGAGAGAAGAGAAAGAGAGAGAGAGAAGAGGGTGATAGAGAAAGAGAGTGAGAGAGAGAAGAGAAAGAGAGAGAGAGAGAGAGAAAGAGGGTGAGAGAAGAGGGTAAATGTGCATCTTTTTTTATAGTAGGTAATGCTTGGGAGACTGTGCACATTGCCTCCTCCCCCCTCCCCCCTATAAACGCGGTTCCATTCATAAGAAAACAAACTCGTATAAAAGTAATTTTCGTGTATTTAAGCGGCCTTATACTGATAGCCACCCCTCCCCCTTCCAGTTTAACAGAGTTAGGAGGTAAAAACAAAATGGCTAAAGCCTTGTTTACATGGTAAACTATAGCAAAGAGCATAGTCATCTTTCTTCGCCGGTAAAAAACTTCAAGCAAAAATAAAAACATTTTCCCTACGTCAATTTTTATGTAATTTTGGGATTCTTCTTTTTGAAGTGCGATAAATCCGTTGGTAATAACGGTTCGACTCTTAAACTAATATTTAACTGTGTTATAGTATCAATGATACTCCTCGCAGGCAGCTTTAATGTACGTCAGAGGCTCAGCGTAGCCGACATTTTACTGAGCTGACGTCACGTCACGTGACAGCTAATGAATAATGTTAAAATGACAGGTTTTTTGGGGGGCCCCCCTGGGAGAAAAATGATCAGTTAACCCCCTTCTAGTTGTCCGTTTGACGTGAAATTTCGATATTTGTCATCCGGGTGATCAAGGTGCAATATGCTACCTAATTTGTCAACTCTGGTTCCGTCTTTCAAAAGTTTTAGCGTTACAAACAAACATACATACATACATACATACACACCGATTTTTGCCTTTTATATATATAGACTAGCAGGGCTACCCGGCGTTGCTCGGGACCGTATAAACAATGAAAAAACAAAAGCAGATATTGAACATATGTTTTATTCTTAGGGGAGAGGAATCTTTCATCTCTATGTATTATTTGTTTTATCTACCCCCGGACTGGTATTGTTCATGTTTTATCCCTAGCATAGGTAATTTACAGCATGTATATGAAATTGTTTTACCTTAGGGAGAAGAGAACAGGTAATATACAACATAATGTGTCTATATTACATCCCTGGCAACGCCTAGAAACCAGCTAGAACATGTATTTCAGTCAATGTTTATTACATCCTGGGCTATGCCGGGAAACCAGCTAATCTCTATTTAGTGACTTGACCACCAAAATACCTCCCTAAGTGTGTCCTTTCTTTTGAACTTATTAGATATAGGTATCTAGAAATGTGTGTGAAATTTTGTTGAATGCATTGTTCACTATGATTTTCTTATTGTTCTACACAATATCAACTGCAGCGAAATAAAACAGTAAACTTAGTGTAGTGTTAGAATAAAGAGCAAAGGAAAAAATTAGAATCATATTCTGTAATTGCAAATCTAAATTTGCTAGCGTGTACCAGTATTTGCCAGGTTGTGGAAATTTGGAATTTATAACGTATGTAGTGGCCTTTTCCTAGATACCTATTGCTAAAAATTATACTTTCATTTTGTTAGAAAAATCTCTCTTCGGATGCCCTGCATCATCCAAAATAAAAACAAATATTTTTATAATTGTTTCAGTACATTGCTACACATTGTGAAATTTGTTGACGTTTGTAAAAAAAAATCATGAATGTGCTTATATTCCAAAAAAGAAAATATCAGTGCACAGTATTGAAAGTGTTCGAGATTCAAAAGTCTGTAACATTTCTACTAACTTCATAAGATGTCATGTGAGAAACTGAATTGAATATCAAGACATTATCTGAAGCGTTTTTATTTTGGTATAACGTATGTGTTTACAGTGAACCGTAACTTTTAATAAACAGCTTGGTATGCAATGACATAGGCTAAGAATCTTAGACAAAATATATATAAATTGGAAAAATGTGTGAACAAATGAAAAAAAAAATGATCCGCTCCACTTGATGACATCAAGCACAGTAATATTTTAGTGAAGAAAATATGAAATTGATGTTCAGTGATTAGTTTGGATGAATGAGAAAATGTAATTGTTTGATGCATAAAAAATAACTCATTTGCTGTATTTGATATTAAGCAGCAAAATATAGTGATTTGAATATTAAGGAAAACATCAAATCAGAATATGTAAAAAAAAAAGATGAAATTAGAAAATATATATTTTCTGTTTATGAGTTTTGCCAATCAAAATTTTGTGGCAGAAATTGGGTGATTACCATGCAATTTTATTTTGATAAAATTCTTAAATTATTTCAATGTTTATTATAATTTCTTAGTAGTGACTTGTTATCATCAAAATCCGCCCCAAAGAGTGTCCTTTCTTTTATTAGGTATCAGAATAGGTATCCAGATTTCTACTTCTATACAAATGTGATATTTCGGATCTGTAGATAAACAATTTGTTGCATATATAAGCTGAGAATTGTTCTCTCTCATTCTCTCTCTCACACACCCACACATTCTCACTTTTATAGATATAATAGATAAATTATGCTAGATATATTTCCATATGTCTGAATAATCTATATACAAATTTTCAAATCTGTAGATAAAAAATTTGTTGAGTATATAGGTTGAGAATTGTTCTCTCTCTCTCTCTCTCCTCTCACACATGCTCACTTTTATAGATATAATAGATAGATTATGCTAGATATATTTCCATATGTCTGAATACACTATATAAAAATTTTCTAATCTGTAGATAAAAATTTGTTGAATATAAAGGGTGAGAATTGTTCTTACTCTCTCTCTCTCTCACACACAGACATATTCTCACTTTTATAGACATAATAGATAGATTATGCTAGATATATTTCCATATGTCTGAATACCTTATATACCAATTTTCAAATCTGTAGATAAAAAATTTGTTGAATATATAGGTTGAGAATTGTTCTCTCGCTCTGTCTCTCTCTCTCTTGCTACCTCACACACACACACACGCAAACATTCTCACTTTTATAGATATAATAGATAGATTATGCTAGATATATTTCCATATGTCTGAATACCCTATATACAAATTATCTAATCTGTAGATAAAAAATTTGTTGAGTATATAGGTTGAGACTTGCTCTCTCTCTCACAGACACACACATTTTCACTTTTGTAGATATAATAGATAGATTATGCTAGATATATTTCCATATGTATGAATACCCTTTATAACAAATTTAAAATCTGTAGATAAAAAATTTGTTGAATATATAGGTTAAGAATTGTTCTCTCTCTCTCTCTCTCTCTCTACCTCATACACACCCACACACACAAACATTCTGACTTTTATAGATATAATAGATAGATTATGCTAGATATATTCCATATGTCTGGATACCCTATATACAAATTTTCTAATCTGTAGATAAAAAATTTGTTGAATATTTTCAACCCTTATCCTCGAGTGGCGTCTGGGCCTTGATAAGTAGTAATGCGTATTTAGCAAAATATAAATATATATATATATAACGAATTTACTGAATTTCCATTACTAACGATTACTGTATTGTCCAATTGACTACTGCGCTTTTCAACCCTTATCCTCGAGTGGCCTCTGGGCCTTGAGAAGTAGTAATTACTAACGATTACTATATTGACCAATTGACTACTGCACTTTTTAACCCTTATCCTCGGGTGGCCTCTGGGCCTTATTGTCCAATTGACTACTGTGGACTTTTTAACTCTTATGCTCGAGTGGCCTCTGGGCCTTGATAAGTGGAAATGACTAAGTAACAAAAAATAGGTATATAACAAATTTACTGAATTTCCATTACTAACGATTACTATATTGTCCAATTGACTACTGTGCACTTTTCAATCCTTATCCTCGAGTGGCCTCTGGGCCTTGATAAATGGTAATGCGTATGTAACAAAATATACATATATATAACAAATTTACTGAATTTCCATTACTAACGATTACTATATTGTCCAATTGACTACTGCACTTTTAAACGCTTATCCTCGAGTGGCCTCTGGGCCTTGATAAGTGGTAATACCATCGAGTGGCCTCTGGGCCTTAATAAGTGGTTGTGCCTAAGTAACAAAAAATAGGTATATTACAAATATCCCGCATTTCCATTACAACCGACTACTACGGTGCACTTTTCAATCCTTATCCTCGAGTGGCCTGTGGGCTTTGATAAGTGGTAATGCGTATTTAACAAAATATTAATATATATATAACAAATTTACTGAATTTCCATTACTAACAATTACTATATTTTGTCCAATTGACTACTGCACTTTTCAACACTTATCCTCTAGTGGCCTCTGGGCCTTGATAAGTGGTAATGCCTATATAAACAAAATATAAATATATATATAACAAATTTCCCGACTTTCCATTACTAAGTATTACTATGTTGTCCAATTAACTACTGCCATTTTCAACCCTTATCCTCGGGTGGCCTCTGGGCCTTATTGTCCAATTGACTACTGTGCACATTTAACTCTTATCCTCGAGATGTATCTGGGCCTTGATAAGTGGAAATGCCTAAGTAACAAAAAAATAGATATATAACAAATTTCCCGAATTTGACTACTGTGCACTTTTCAACTCTTATCCTCGAGTGGCCTCTGGGCCTTGATAAGTGGTCATATATATTTTTTACAAAATAACAAAATAGGTTGGAGTCGCTGAATATAACAAATTTACTGAATTTCCATTACTAACGATTACTATATTGTCCAATTGACTACTGCACTTTTAAACGCTTATCCTCGAGTGGCCTCTGGGCCTTGATAAGTGGTAATACCATCGAGTGGCCTCTGGGCCTTAATAAGTGGTTGTGCCTAAGTAACAAAAAATAGGTATATTACAAATATCCCGCATTTCCATTACAACCGACTACTATGGTGCACTTTTCAATCCTTATCCTCGAGTGGCCTGTGGGCTTTGATAAGTGGTAATGCGTATTTAACAAAATATTAATATATATATAACAAATTTACTGAATTTCCATTACTAACAATTACTATATTTTGTCCAATTGACTACTGCACTTTTCAACACTTATCCTCTAGTGGCCTCTGGGCCTTGATAAGTGGTAATGCCTATATAAACAAAATATAAATATATATATAACAAATTTCCCGACTTTCCATTACTAAGTATTACTATGTTGTCCAATTAACTACTGCCATTTTCAACCCTTATCCTCGGGTGGCCTCTGGGCCTTATTGTCCAATTGACTACTGTGCACATTTAACTCTTATCCTCGAGATGTATCTGGGCCTTGATAAGTGGAAATGCCTAAGTAACAAAAAAATAGATATATAACAAATTTCCCGAATTTGACTACTGTGCACTTTTCAACTCTTATCCTCGAGTGGCCTCTGGGCCTTGATAAGTGGTCATATATATTTTTTACAAAATAACAAAATAGGTTGGAGTTGCTGAATAACTCATCCTCCTGTTAAAGCGGTTCCATCCTCTTTCCCAAATTTGACTACTGTGGACTTTTTAACTCTAATCCTCGAGTGTCCTATGGGCCTTGATAAGTGGTAATACATATTTTTTTATAAATATATATATATATATATACCAAAACAGGTGTGAGTCGCTGAATAATTCATCCTCCTATTAAAGCGATTAAATCCTCTTTCCCAAATTTGACTACTGTGCACTTTTAAACTCTCATCCTCGTGTGGCCTCTGGGCCTTGATAAGTGGTAATATATAGTTTGTACAAAAAAAAAAAAATATATATATATATATATATATATATATATAACAAAATAGGTTGGAGTTGCTGAATAACTCATCCTCCCGTTAAAGAGGTTCCATCCTCTTTCCCGAATTTGACTACTGTCCACTTTTCAACTCTCATCCTCGAGTAGCCTATGGGCCTTGATAAGTGGTAATATATATTTTTTAGTAAATATAGATATAAATATATATATAACAAAATAGGTTGGAGTCGCTGAATAACTCATCCTCCCGTTAAAACTGTTCCATCCTCTTTCCCGAATTTGATTACTGTGCACTTTTCAACTCTTATCCTCGAGTAGCCTATGGGCCTTGATAAGTGGTAATATATTTTTGTTATAAATATAGATATATATATATATATATAAAAAATAGGTTGGAGTCGCTGAATAACTCATCCTCCCGTTAAAGCGGTTCCATCCTCTTTCCCGAATTTTACTACTATGCACTTTTCAACTCTCATCCTCGAGTGGCCTATTGTCCTTGATAAGTGGTAATATATATTTTTTAATAAAAGTATATATATATATATATATAACAAAATAGGTTGGAGTCGCTGAATAACTCATCCTCTCGTTAAAGCGGTTCCATCCTCTTTACCGTATTTTTTATACAGTGCACTATTCAACTCTCATCCTCGAGTGGCCTATTGTCCTTGATAAGTGGTAATATATATTTTTTAATAAATATAGATATAAATATATATATAAAAAAATAGGTTGGAGTCGCTGAATAACTCATCCTCCCGTGAAAGCGGTTCCATCCTCTTTCCCGAATTTGACTACTGTGCACTTTTCAACTCTAATCCTCGAGTGTCCTATGGGCCTTGATAAGTAGTAATATATATTTTTTACAAAATATATACATACATATATATAACAAAATAGGTTGGAGTCACTGAATAATTCATCCTCCTCTTAAAGCGGTTCCATCATCTTTGCCGAATTTGACTACTGTGCACTTTTAAACTCTCATCCTCGTGTGGCCTATGGGCCTTGATAAGTGGTAATATATATTTAAAAATAAATATAGATATAAATATATATATACCAAAATAGGTTGGAGTCGCTGAATATCTCATCCTCCCGTTAAAGCGGTTCCATCCTCTTTCCCAGATTTGACTACTGTGCACTTTTCAACTCTAATCCTCGAGTGTCCTATGGGCCTTGATAAGTAGTAATATATATTTTTTACAAAATATATACATACATATATGTAACAAAATAGGTTGGAGTCACTGAATAATTCATCCTCCTCTTAAAGCGGTTCCATCATCTTTCCCAGTTTGACTGCTGTGCACTTTTCAACTCTAATCCTCGAGTGTCCTATGGGCCTTGATAAGTAGTAATATATATTTTTTACAAAATATATACATACATATATGTAACAAAATAGGTTGGAGTCACTGAATAATTCATCCTCCTCTTAAAGCGGTTCCATCATCTTTGCCGAATTTGACTACTGTGCACTTTTAAACTCTCATCCTCGAGTGGCCTATAGGCCTTGATAAGTGGTAATATATTGTTTGTACAATATATATATATATATATATATATATATATATATTACAAAATAGGTTGGTGTCGCTGAATAACTCATGCTCCCGTTAAAGTTGTTCCATCCTCTTTCCCAAATTTGACTACTGTGACCTTTTGAACTGTCATCCTCGAGTTGCCTATTGGCCTTGATAAGTGCTAATATAAAGAGAAGAGAAACGGGGTGAGAGAGAGAGAAGATAAAGAGGGCGAGAGAGAGACAGAAGAGAATGAGGGGAGAGAGAGAGAGAAGAGAAAGACGGTGTGAGAGAGAGAAGAGAAAGGGGGTGAGAGAGAGAGAAGAGAAAGAGGTAGACAGGGAGAGAGAAGAGGGTAAGAGTGAGTTGAGAATGAGGGTGAAAGAGAGAGAGAGAAGAGAAAGAGGGTGAGAGAGAGAGAAAAGAAAGACGGCGAGAGAGAGAGAAAAGAGAAGAGAAGAGAAAGAGGGTAAGAGAGAGAGAAGAGGGTGAGAGAGAGAAGAGAAAGAGGTAGAGAGAGAAGAGGGTGAGAGAGAGCAGAGAAGAGGGTGAGAGAGAGCAGAGAAAGAGGGTGAGAGAGAAAGAGGGTGAGAGAAGTGAAAGAGGTAGAGAGAGAAGAGGGTAAGAGAGAAAGAGGGTGAGAGAAGAGGGTGAGAGAGAGAGAGGTAGTGAGAGAGAGAGATAAGAGAAAGAGGTAGAGAGAGAGAGAAGAGGGTAAGACAGAGAGAGAGAGAGGGGTAGTGAGAGAGAGAGATAAGAGAAAGAGGTAGAGAGAGAGAGAGAGAGAAGAGGGTGAGGGAGAAAGAAGAGGGTGAGAGAGAGCAGAGGGAGAGAGAGAGAGAGAAGAGAAATAGGTAGAGAGAGAGAGATGAAGGTGAGAGAGAGCAGGGAAAGAGGGTGATAGAGAAGAGAAAGAGGTAGAGAGAGAGAGAGAGAGAGAGAAGGGTGAGAGAGAGCAGAAAAAGAGGGTGAGAGAGAGAGAAAGAGGGTCAGAGAGAGAGAGAGAAGAGAAAAAGGTGTACACAGAGAGTGAGAGAGAGAAGAGGGTAAGAGAGAGAGAGAAGAGGTTGAGAGAGAGAGAGAGATAAGAGAAAGAGGTAGAGAGAGAGAAGCGGGTGAGAGAGAGAGAAGAGGGTGCGAGAGAGAAGAGAAAGAGGTAGAGAGAGAGAAGCGGGTGAGAGAGAGAGAAGAGGGTGCGAGAGAGAAGAGAAAAAGGTAGAGAGAGAGAAGAGGGAGAGAGAGAAGAGAAAGAGAGAGAGAGAGAAGAGGGTGATAGAGAAAGAGAGTGAGAGAGAGAAGAGAAAGAGAGAGAGAGAGAGAGAAAGAGGGTGAGAGAAGAGGGTAAATGTGCATCTTTTTTTATAGTAGGTAATGCTTGGGAGACTGTGCACATTGCCTCCTCCCCCCTCCCCCCTACAAAAGCGGTTCCATTCATAAGAAAACAAACTCGTATAAAAGTAATTTTCGTGTATTTAAGCGGCCTCATACTGATAGCCACCCCCCTTCCAGAGAGAGAGAAATATGGTGATAGAGAGAGTTAGGAAAGGTGTAGAGATAGAAGAGAGTGAGAGAGAGAGAGAAAGACGGCGAGAGAGAGAGAGAAAGACGGCGAGAGAGAGAGAGAAAGACGGCGAGAGAGAGAGAGAGAGAGAGAGAGAGAGAAGGGAAAGAGGGTGAGAGAGAGAGTAGATAAAGAGGGTGAGAGAGAGAAAGAGAAGAGAAAAAGTTCTAGAGAGAGAGAGAGAAGAGAGTGAGAGAGAGAGAGAGAGAAATATGGTGAGTCGAGTTGATCCTCTCTCTCTCTCACTCTCTTCTCTCTCTCTCTCTCTCTAGACCTTTTTCTCTTCTCTTTCTCTCTCTCACCCTCTTTATCTACTCTCTCTCTCACCCTCTTTCCCTTCTCTCTCTCTCTCTCTCTCTCTCGCCGTCTTTAGAGAGAAGAGAAACAGGGCGAGAGAGAGAGAGAAGATAAGAGAAGGGAAAGAGGGTGAGAGAGAGAGTAGATAAAGAGGGTGAGAGTGAGAAAGAGAAGAGAAAGAGGTCTAGAGAGAGAGAGAGAGAAGAGAGTGAGAGAGAGAGAGAAATATGGTGATAGAGAGTTAGGAAAGGTGTAGAGATAGAAGAGAGTGAGAGAGAGAGAGAAAGACGGCGAGAGAGAGAGAGAAAGACGGCGAGAGAGAGAGAGAGAGAGAAAGACGGCGAAAGAGAGAGAGAGAGAGAGAAAGACGGCGAGAGAGAGAGAGAGAAAGTGGAAAATGTGCAAGCGACCTAATTTTCGTTTACATAAGCGGCCTGATACTGATACCCCCCCTCCCCCTTCAAGTTAACAGAGTTAGAATGTATAAACAAAATGGCTAATCTTTGTTTACATGTAAATTACAAAGAGCAAAGTCATCTTCGCCGGCAAAAAACTTCGAGCAAAAATAAAAACATTTTCCCTACGTCAATTTTCGTGTAATTTTGGTTTTTTTTTTATTTTTGGAGTGCGATAATTACGTTGGTAATAACGGTTCGAGTCGAAAACTAATATTTAACTGTGTTATAGTATCAATTTCTCCTCCGAAGGCAGTTTTAACGTACCTCAGCTGCAGCCGACATTTTACTGAGCTGACGTCACGTCACGTGACACTTAATGAATAACGTTATAATGACAGGATTTTTGGGGCCCCCCCTGGGAGAAAAATGATAAGTTCACCCCCTTGTAATTGTCCGTTTGACGTGAAATTTTGATATTTGTCATGCGGGTGATCAAGGTGCAATATGATACATAATTTGTCAACTTTGGTTGTGTCTGTCAAAAGTTTGAGCTGACGTCACGTCACGTGACACGTATTGAATAACGTTAAAATGACAGGTTTTTTGGGGGGCCCCCCTAGGAGAAAAACGATCAGTTGACCCCTTTCTACTGGTCCGTTTGACGTGAAATTTCGATATTTGTCATCCGGGTGATCAAGGTGCAATATGATACCAAATTTGTCAACTCTGGTTCCGTCTTTCAAAAGTTTTAGCGTTACAAACAAACATACATACATACATACATACACACCGATTTTTGCCTTTTATATATATAGATTACTAGCAGGGCTACCCGGCGTTGCTCGGGACCGTATAAACAATGAAAAAACAAAAGCAGATATTGAACATATGTTTGATTCTTAGGGGAGAGGAATCTTTCATCTCTATGTATTATTTGTTTTATCTACCCTAGGACTGATATTGTTCATGTTTTATCCCTAGCATAGGTAATTTACAGCATGTATATGAAATTGTTTTACCTTAGGGAGAAGAGAACAGGTAATATACAACATAATGTGTCTATATTACATCCCTGGCAACGCCTAGAAACCAGCTAGAACATGTATTTCAGTCAATCTTTATTATATCCTGGGCTATGCCGGGAAACCAGCTAATCTCTTTTTAGTGACTTGACCACCAAAATACCTCCCTAAGTGTGTCCTTTCTTTTGAACTTATTAGATATAGGTATCTAGAAATGTGTGTGAAATTTTGTTGAATGCATTGTTCACTATGATTTTCTTATTGTTCTACACAATATCAACTGTAGCGAAATAACACAGTAAACTTAGTGTAGTGTTAGAATAAAGAGCAAAGGAAAAAATTAGAATCATATTTTGTAATTGCAAATCTAAATTTGCTAGCATGTACCAGTATTTGCCAGGTTGTGGAAATTTGGAACTTATAACATATGTAGTGGCCTTTTCCTAGATACCTATTGCTAAAAATTATACTTTCATTTTGTTAGAAAAATCTCTCTTCAGATGCCCTGCATCATTCAAAATAAAAACAAATATTTTTATAATTGTTTCAGTATATTGCTACACAATGTGAAAGTTTTTAACGTTTGTAAAAAAAATCATGAATGTGCTTATATTGCAAAAAAGAAAATATCAGTGCACAGTATTGAAAGTGTTTGAGATTCAAAAGTCTGTAACATTTCTACTAACTTCATAAGATGTCATGTGAGAAACTGAATTGAATATCAAGACATTATCTGAAGCGTTTTTATTTTGGTGTAACATATGTGTTTACAGTGAACCTTAACTTTTAATAAACAGATTGGTATGCAATGACATAGGCTAAGAATCTTTAACAAAATATATATAAATTGGAAAAATGTGTGAACAAATGAAAAAAAAATGATCCGCTCCACTTGATGACATCAAGCACAGTAATATTTTAGTGAAGAAAATATGAAATTGATGTTCAGTGATTAGTTTGGATGAATGAGAAAATGTAATTGTTTGATGCATAAAAATAACTCAGTTGCTGTATTTGATATTAAGCAGCAAAATATAGTGATTTGAATATTTGGGAAAACATCAAACCAGATTATGTAAAAAGAAAAAAAAAAGATGAAATTAGAAAATATATATTTTATGTTTATGAGTTCTGCCAATCAAAATTTTGTGGCAGAAATTGGGTGATTACCATGCAATTTTATTTTGGTAAAATTCTTAAATTATTAGAATGTTTATTATAATTTCTAATTAGTGACTTGTTATAATCAAAATCCGCCCTAAAGAGTGTCCTTTCTTTTATTAGGTATCAGAGTAGGTATCAAGATTTCTACTTCTATACAAATGTGATATTTCAGATCTGTACATAAAAAATTTGTTGAATATATAGGTTGAGAATTGTTCTGTGTCGCTCTCTCTCACACACACACGCATTCTCACTTTTATAGATATAATAGATAGATTACTCTAGATATATTTCCATATGTCTGAATACCCTATATACAAATTTTCAAATCTGTAGATAAAAAAATTTGTTGAGTATATAGGTTGAAAATTGTTCTCTCTCTCTCACACATTCTCAATTTTAGAGATATAATAGATAGATTATGCTAGATATATTTCCATATGTCTGAATACCCTATATACAAATTTTCTAATCTGTAGATCTAATATTTGTTGAATATATAGGTTGAAAATTGTTCGTACTCTCTCTCTCTCTCTCTCTCTGGCTACCTCACACACACATTCTAACTTTTATAGATATAATAGATAGATTATGCTAGATATATTTCCATATGTGTGAATACCCTATATACAAATTTTCTAATTTGTAGATAAAAAATTTGTAGAGTGCATAGGTTGAGAATTGTTCTCTCTATCTCTCACACACACACACATTCTAACTTTTAAAGATATAATAGATTATGCTAGATATATTTCGATATTTCTGAATACCCTATATATAAAAATTTGTTGAATGTATAGGTTGAGAACTGTTCTCTCTCTCTCTCTCTCTCTCGCTCACACACACACACATTCTCACTTTTATAGATATAATAGAAAGATTATCCTAGATATATTTCTATTTGTATGAATACTCTATATACAAATTTTAAAATCTGTAGATAAAGAATTTGTTGAGTATATGGGTTGAGAATTGTTCTCTCTCTCTCTCTCTCACACACACACACACATTCTCACTTTTATAGATATAATAGATTATGCTAGATATATTTCCATATGTCTGAATACCCTATATACAAATTTTCAAATCTGTAGATAAAAAATTTGTTGAGTATATAGGTTGAGAATTGTTCTCTCTCTCTCTATCACACACATTCTCACTTTTATAGATATAATAGACAGATTATGCCAGATATATTAAAATATGTCTGAATGCCCAATATACAAATTTTGAAATCTGTAGATAAAAAATTTGTTGTATACATAGGTTGACAATTGTCCTCTCTCTCACACACACACACATTCTCACTTTTATACATATAATAGATAGATTATGCTAGATATATTTCTATATGTCTGAACACCCTATATACAAATGTTCAAATCTGTGGATAAAAAATTTGTTGAATGTATAGGTTGAGAATTTTTATCTCTCTCTTTTTCTCTCTCTCTCTCTCGCTATCTCACACACACGCATTCTCACTTTTATAGATAAAATAGATAGATTATGCTAGATATATTTCCATATGTCTGAATACCCTATATACAAAGTTTCAAATCTGTAGATAAAAAATTTGTTGAATATATAGGTTTAGAATTGTTCTCTCTCTCTCTCACACACACATTCTAACTTTTGTAGTTATAATAGATAGATTATGCTAGATATATTTCCATATGTCTGAATACCCTATATACAAATTTTCCAAACTGTAGGTAAAAAATTTGTTGAGTATGTAGGTTAAGAATTGTTCTCTCTCTCTCTCACACACACACACACACACACACACACACACACACACACAAGTTCTCACTTTTATAGATATAATAGATAGATTATGCTAGATATATTTCTATATGTCTGCCTACCCTATATACAAATTTCCAAATCTGTGCCCAAAAATGTGTGGAATATATAGGTTGAGAATTGTTCTCTCTCTCTCTCTCTCTCACACATATTCTCACTTTTATAGGTTATATAGGTTGAGAATTTTTTGCTCTTTCCATCACTCACATTCACACTTTTATAGATATAATACATAGATTATGCCAGATATATTTACATATGTCTGAATACCCAATATACACATTTTCAAATCTGTAGATAAAAAATTAGTTGAATATATAGGTTGAGAATTGTTCTCTCTCTCTCTCTTTCTCTCTCTCTCACACACACATTCTCACTTTTATAGATATAATAGATAGATTATGCTAGATATATTTCCATACGTCTGAATACCCTATATCCAAATTTTCTAATATGTAGA
>NC_136508.1:63957749-64002749 GCF_053919585.1 Euprymna scolopes
TTTGTTTTAATTATAAAGTCTACACTTAATTTTATAGAAAATGATGTATATATAATAGAAAAAAAAAATTACTGGTTTTGTTGGATTCAAGTGGATCCCCCCCTCCAGTTTAAGAGATAGCAGGTCACGTGGTAATATACAAAATGGCTAGCGTAAATATAAAGATCGGGTTTTTTATCGACGAATATTTTGAAAGCTGAATTTTTTTTATTCCTGTACATTTTTTCCTGATATTTTTCGTTAAAACTCTTGTATAAATACTATTTTTAACCAGTTAAATACGTTGGAGACATTGTCATGGAGTTTAATAATCTCTAGAACAAAGCAGAAGAGAAATTACAAAAGTATCGGTAAAACAAAGTGTTTGTTTACATTTGTTCGCCATTACTGGATGTTGACGTCACGTCACGTGACATGACTAAGCGTTTTTGGATTATGTAATATTAACATTAAAATTAACATTAAAATGACAGGTTTTTTTGGGGGCCCCCCTAGGAGAGAAATGATCAGTTCACCCCCTTTTAATGGTCCGTTTGGTGTGGAATTTCGATATTTGTCATGCGGGTGATCAAGGTTCAATATGATACATAATTTGTCAACTTTGGTTGTGTCTGTCAAAAGTTTGAGCTGACGTCACGTCACGTGACACGTATTGAATAACGTTAAAATGACAGGTTTTTTGGGGGGCCCCCCTAGGAGAAAAACGATCAGTTGACCCCTTTCTACTGGTCCGTTTGACGTGAAATTTCGATATTTGTCATCCGGGTGATCAAGGTGCAATATGATACCAAATTTGTCAATTCTGGTTCCGTCTTTCAAAAGTTTTAGCGTTACAAACAAACATACATACATACATACATACACACCGATTTTTGCCTTTTATATATATAGAAGACTAGCAGGGCTACCCGGCGTTGCTCGGGACCGTATAAACAATGAAAAAACAAAAGCAGATATTGAACATATGTTTGATTCTTAGGGGAGAGGAATCTTTCATCTCTATGTATTATTTGTTTTATCTACCCTAGGACTGGTATTGTTCATGTTTTATCCCTAGCATAGGTAATTTACAGCATGTATATGAAATTGTTTTACCTTAGGGAGAAGAGAACAGGTAATATACAACATAATGTGTCTATATTACATCCCTGGCAACGCCTAGAAACCCGCTAGAACATGTATTTCAGTCAATCTTTATTATATCCTGGGCTATGCCGGGAAACCAGCTAATCTCTTTTTAGTGACTTGACCACCAAAATACCTCCCTAAGTGTGTCCTTTCTTTTGAACTTATTAGATATAGGTATCTAGAAATGTGTGTGAAATTTTGTTGAATGCATTGTTCACTATGATTTTCTTATTGTTCTACACAATATCAACTGTAGCGAAATAACACAGTAAACTTAGTGTAGTGTTAGAATAAAGAGCAAAGGAAAAAATTAGAATCATATTTTGTAATTGCAAATCTAAATTTGCTAGCATGTACCAGTATTTGCCAGGTTGTGGAAATTTGGAACTTATAACATATGTAGTGGCCTTTTCCTAGATACCTATTGCTAAAAATTATACTTTCATTTTGTTAGAAAAATCTCTCTTCAGATGCCCTGCATCATTCAAAATAAAAACAAATATTTTTATAATTGTTTCAGTATATTGCTACACAATGTGAAAGTTTTTAACGTTTGTAAAAAAAATCATGAATGTGCTTATATTGCAAAAAAGAAAATATCAGTGCACAGTATTGAAAGTGTTTGAGATTCAAAAGTCTGTAACATTTCTACTAACTTCATAAGATGTCATGTGAGAAACTGAATTGAATATCAAGACATTATCTGAAGCGTTTTTATTTTGGTGTAACATATGTGTTTACAGTGAACCTTAACTTTTAATAAACAGATTGGTATGCAATGACATAGGCTAAGAATCTTTAACAAAATATATATAAATTGGAAAAATGTGTGAACAAATGAAAAAAAAATGATCCGCTCCACTTGATGACATCAAGCACAGTAATATTTTAGTGAAGAAAATATGAAATTGATGTTCAGTGATTAGTTTGGATGAATGAGAAAATGTAATTGTTTGATGCATAAAAATAACTCAGTTGCTGTATTTGATATTAAGCAGCAAAATATAGTGATTTGAATATTTGGGAAAACATCAAACCAGATTATGTAAAAAGAAAAAAAAAAGATGAAATTAGAAAATATATATTTTATGTTTATGAGTTCTGCCAATCAAAATTTTGTGGCAGAAATTGGGTGATTACCATGCAATTTTATTTTGGTAAAATTCTTAAATTATTAGAATGTTTATTATAATTTCTAATTAGTGACTTGTTATAATCAAAATCCGCCCTAAAAAGTGTCCTTTCTTTTATTAGGTATCAGAGTAGGTATCAAGATTTCTACTTCTATACAAATGTGATATTTCAGATCTGTACATAAAAAATTTGTTGAATATATAGGTTGAGAATTGTTCTGTGTCGCTCTCTCTCACACACACACGCATTCTCACTTTTATAGATATAATAGATAGATTACTCTAGATATATTTCCATATGTCTGAATACCCTATATACAAATTTTCAAATCTGTAGATAAAAAAATTTGTTGAGTATATAGGTTGAAAATTGTTCTCTCTCTCTCACACATTCTCAATTTTAGAGATATAATAGATAGATTATGCTAGATATATTTCCATATGTCTGAATACCCTATATACAAATTTTCTAATCTGTAGATCAAATATTTGTTGAATATATAGGTTGAAAATTGTTCTTACTCTCTCTCTCTCTCTCTCTGGCTACCTCACACACACATTCTAACTTTTATAGATATAATAGATAGATTATGCTAGATATATTTCCATATGTGTGAATACCCTATATACAAATTTTCTAATTTGTAGATAAAAAATTTGTAGAGTGCATAGGTTGAGAATTGTTCTCTCTATCTCTAACACACACACATTCTAACTTTTAAAGATATAATAGATTATGCTAGATATATTTCGATATTTCTGAATACCCTATATATAAAAATTTGTTGAATGTATCGGTTGAGAACTGTTCTCTCTCTCTCTCTCTCTCTCTCTCTCGCTCACACACACACACATTCTCACTTTTATAGATATAATAGAAAGATTATCCTAGATATATTTCTATTTGTATGAATACTCTATATACACATTTTAAAATCTGTAGATAAAGAATTTGTTGAGTATATGGGTTGAGAATTGTTCTCTCTCTCTCTCTCTCTCTCTCTCTCTCTCTCTCTCTCACACACACACACACATTCTCACTTTTATAGATATAATAGATTATGCTAGATATATTTCCATATGTCTGAATACCCTATATACAAATTTTCAAATCTGTAGATAAAAAATTTGTTGAGTATATAGGTTGAGAATTGTTCTCTCTCTCTCTATCACACACATTCTCACTTTTATAGATATAATAGACAGATTATGCCAGATATATTAAAATATGTCTGAATGCCCAATATACAAATTTTGAAATCTGTAGATAAAAAATTTGTTGTATACATAGGTTGACAATTGTCCTCTCTCTCACACACACACACATTCTCACTTTTATACATATAATAGATAGATTATGCTAGATATATTTCTATATGTCTGAACACCCTATATACAAATGTTCAAATCTGTGGATAAAAAATTTGTTGAATGTATAGGTTGAGAATTTTTATCTCTCTCTTTTTCTCTCTCTCTCTCTCGCTATCTCACACACACGCATTCTCACTTTTATAGATAAAATAGATAGATTATGCTAGATATATTTCCATATGTCTGAATACCCTATATACAAAGTTTCAAATCTGTAGATAAAAAATTTGTTGAATAAATAGGTTTAGAATTGTTCTCTCCTTCTCTCACACACACATTCTAACTTTTGTAGTTATAATAGATAGATTATGCTAGATATATTTCCATATGTCTGAATACCCTATATACAAATTTTCTAAACTGTAGGTAAAAAATTTGTTGAGTATGTAGGTTAATAATTGTTCTCTCTCTCTCTCTCACACACACACACACACACACAAGTTCTCACTTTTATAGATATAATAGATAGATTATGCTAGATATATTTCTATATGTCTGCCTACCCTATATACAAATTTCCAAATCTGTGCCCAAAAATGTGTGGAATATATAGGTTGAGAATTGTTCTCTCTCTCTCTCTCTCTCTCACACATATTCTCACTTTTATAGGTTATATAGGTTGAGAATTTTTTGCTCTTTCCATCACTCACATTCACACTTTTATAGATATAATACATAGATTATGCCAGATATATTTACATATGTCTGAATACCCAATATACACATTTTCAAATCTGTAGATAAAAAATTAGTTGAATATATAGGTTGAGAATTGTTCTCTCTCTCTCTCTTTCTCTCTCTCTCACACACACATTCTCACTTTTATAGATATAATAGATAGATTATGCTAGATATATTTCCATACGTCTGAATACCCTATATCCAAATTTTCTAATATGTAGATAAAAAATTTGTTGAATATATAGGGTGAGAATTTTCCTTCCTCTCTTTCTCTCTCTCTCTTTCTCACACACACACAAGCTGAAAATTGTTCTCTCTCTCTCTCTGACTCTCTCTCTCTCTCACACACACACACACATGGTCATTTTATAGATATAATAGATAGGTTATGCTAGATATATTTCTATATGTCTGAATACCCTATATACAAATTTTTAAATCTGTAGATAAAAAATTTGTTGAGTATATAGGTTGAGAATTGTTCTTTCTCTCTCTCTCACACACACATTCTCACTTTTATAGATATAATAGATTATGCTAGATATATTTCCAAATGTCTGAATACCCTATATACAAATTTTCAAATCTGTAAAGATAGAATTTGTTGAATATATAGGTTGAGAATTGTTCTCTCTCTCTCTCTTTCACACACATTCTCACTTTTATAGATATAATAGATAGATTATGCTAGATATATTTCCTTATGTCTGAATACCCTATATACAAATTATCAAATCTGTAGATACAAAATTTGTTGAGTATATAGGTTGAGAATTGTTCTCTCTCTCTCTCTCTCTCTCTCTCTCACTCACTCACTCACTCACACACACACACACACATTCTACCTTTTATAGATATAATAGATTATGCTAGATATATTTCCATATGTCTGAATACCCTGTATACAAATTTTCAGATCTGTACATAAAAATTAGTTGAATATATAGGTTGAGAATTGTTCTCTCTCTCTCTCTCTTCTCTCTCTCTCTTTCACACACATTCTCACTTTTCTAGATATAATAGATAGATTATGCTAGATATATTTCCATATGTCTGAATACCCTATATACAAATTTTCTAATCGGTAGATAAAAAATTTGTTGAATATATAGGGTGAGAATTGTACTTACTCTCTCTCTCTCTCTCTCTCTCTCTCTCACGCACACATTCTCACTTTTATGGATATAATAGATAGATTATGCTGGATATATTTCCATATGTCTGAATACCCTATATACAAATGGTCAAATCTGTAGATAACAAATTTATTGAATAGATAGGTTGAGAATTGTTCTCTCTCTCTCTCTCGCAACCTTACACACACAACCACACGCAAACATTCTGACTTTTATAGATATAATAGATCGATTATGCTAGATATATTTCCATATGTCTGAATACCCAATATACAAATTTTCAAATTTGTAGGTATAAAATTTGTTGAATATATAGGTTGAGAATTGTTCTCTCTCTCTCACACACTCACATTCTCACTTTTATAGATATAATGTATAGATTATGCTAGATATATTTCTATATGTCTGAATACCCTATATACAAAGTTTAAAATCCGTAGATAAAAATACGTTGAGTATATAGGTTGAGAATTGTTCTCTCTCTCTCTCTTACGCACACACACACACACACACACACACACACACATTTTCACTTTTATAGATATAATAGATAGATTATGCTAGATATATTTCCATATGTCTGAATACCCTATATACAAATTTTCAAATCTGTAGATAAAAAATGTATTGAATATATAGGTTGAGAATTGTTGTCTCTCTCTCTCTCTCTCTCTCTCTCTCTCTCTCTCTGGCTACCTCACACACACACACATTTTCACTTTTATAGATATAATAGATAGATTATGCTAGATATATTTCCATGTCTGAATACCCTATATACAAACTTTCAAATCTGTAGATAAAAAATTTGTTGAGTATATAGGTTGAGAATTGTTCTCTCTCTCTCACACGAAACTGTGCGCTCGGCTTCTTCCCCCCCTTCCCACCCCAAATGCTTGGGAAACTGTGCACTGTTTTTGTTGGTTTTCAAGCTGCCTCTTCCCCCCCCCCCCCCCACACACACACAGTTTAACAGTAGTAGGAGGTCAAGAGAAAGAGGGTGAGAGAGAGAGAAGAGTAAGTTGGTGAGAGAGAGAGAAAAGAGAAAGAGGGTGTTGGTTTTATATTTTTATTATCGTCTAATATTTTGAAAGCTGAATTTCTAATAAAATGTGCATCTATAGGAGATAATGCCTGGGAATGTGTTCCCCCCCCCCACAGTTTAACAGTGGTGTGACGTCAAGAGAAAGAGGGTGAGAGAGAGGGAAGAGTAAATGGGTGAGAGAGAGAAAGAGAGAGAGAAAAAAAGAAAGACGGTGTTGGTTTTGTGAAAAAAGTTGTTATTTACAATTGTTCGCATTCTTGGCCTTTTGGTCAAGATCAAAGTGTAGTATCTGTTCTTCAGATGCTGCACTTCTATTTCTTGTTCTCTTTCGGTGGAGGAGAAATCCTCCACGACTGAGACAATTTTTATTTTTGTACCTTTTCTCCACGTTAAAAAACGACCCTGGTGTCTAACTCTGTCCCGTGGGGAGGCATAGTAAATAGGTACAATTGTTCGCCATTAGTGGATGTTGACGTCACGTCACGTGACATGACTAAGCTTTTTTTTTTTTTAGTATGAATAACATTTTTTGTTTTAATTATAAAGTCTACACTTAATTTTATAGAAAATGATGTATATATAATAGAAAAAAAAAATTACTGGTTTTGTTGGATTCAAGTGGATCCCCCCCCTCCAGTTTAAGAGATAGCAGGTCACGTGGTAATATACAAAATGGCTAGCGTAAATATAAAGATCGGTTTTTTTATCGACGAATATTTTGAAAGCTGAATTTTTTTTTATTCCTGTACATTTTTTCCTGATATTTTTCGTTAAAACTCTTGTATAAATACTATTTTTAACCAGTTAAATACGTTGGAGACATTGTCATGGAGTTTAATAATCTCTAGAACAAAGCAGAAGAGAAATTACAAAAGTATCGGTAAAACAAAGTGTTTGTTTACATTTGTTCGCCATTACTGGATGTTGACGTCACGTCACGTGACATGACTAAGCGTTTTTGGATTATGTAATATTAACATTAAAATGACAGGTTTTTTGGGGGGCCCCCCTAGGAGAGAAATGATCAGTTCACCCCCTTTTAATGGTCCGTTTGGTGTGGAATTTCGATATTTGTCATGCGGGTGATCAAGGTTCAATATGATACATAATTTGTCAACTTTGGTTGTGTCTGTCAAAAGTTTGAGCTGACGTCACGTCACGTGACACGTATTGAATAACGTTAAAATGACAGGTTTTTTGGGGGGCCCCCCTAGGAGAAAAACGATCAGTTGACCCCTTTCTACTGGTCCGTTTGACGTGAAATTTCGATATTTGTCATCCGGGTGATCAAGGTGCAATATGATACCAAATTTGTCAACTCTGGTTCCGTCTTTCAAAAGTTTTAGCGTTACAAACAAACATACATACATACATACATACACACCGATTTTTGCCTTTTATATATATAGATGATGATGAAAAAGTACTTTTTTTAACGTTTTTTTAAATTAGCACAGTGCTATAAATCTCAGTCATTCGGTCAAGAGATCATGTTTCAATTCCTTTGTTAAATAAATTTCTCTTCCTCATTATTATTGTTTCTTATTATTCTAAATGGTGTGACGGTAATTGAAAACTTGGACATAGCAGGTTCAAATCCAGTTCATTCCACAGAAGCACTTTCATCGAACATACACTTGACCTTGTGTCTAACCTCTTGAAGAGGAGATAAATAAAAACATATTTAAAATGACTTTTACATTTAAGTGGGACGAATGGACAAATCGGATTAAAAACGAAAATATGGAAAATGTTGCATATGTTTCATTTTATAAACCAAGTTAGAATTTGTTTAGATGTGTCCATACATACATTAACGAGGTTCTGTTGGTTTGTCCATTATCATATCATGCTTCAGTTTTAATATTTCATTTTCATCCTTAAACATGCATATTGAATAAATATATTTTATATAGGGCTCTTGTTTTGTATTATGAGCAATCAAGGAAACTAGAACACAGAAATTCTGATAATCAAAATGAAAGTTGTCTCAAAGAGATCCAGAGAGAGATTAGAAACTTGATTAGGGAAGTCCAAGGAATAAGTGAATAGGAACTTGGATATTATTTTCCAGGAAGAATGAGGGCCAGTTTGTTGGATGTGCCAACTTGAAAGCAACAGGATCAGAGATTGCCTGAATAATTCAAGAATGATGCTTCAATTGATAAGACCAAACTGTACTTGGTGTAGTCAGTTCAGTTGAAGTTTAGAGGAATGACTGTGTATATCCTTCAACCACACCATAAATGCGAAATAAATAGCTAGGTAGCCCCACTAAAACGTTTGTTGCATAACCAAACTTCTATCTTTACATCATCAACGCTTTGATCCCCATCTGCCATCAATTGAAATGGATGGCTCTCGTCTAGGAGAAGCCCCGTATTTTGACAAGCTTCTGGGTTTGTCCTTTACTCCTGATCTGAAATGGAACACGTACATCAAGTCTGTTGCCAAGGTCACTGGAAAGATAGTGGGATCCTTCTACCGCTCCAGAAGATATCTCACTACTGATGCAATTCATTATCTATATAAAAGCCATATACGTCCAAGGATGGAATACTGCTGCCATATCTGGGCAGGAGCTGCTAAAAACAGCCTATCCTGCCTTGACAGAGTACAAAATAGACTTCGTGGCTTAGTGGGGGATGCCCTTTTCTCTACCCTGCAACCTCTCTCTCACAGAAGAGACGTTGCGAGCCTATCCTTGTTTTATCGTTATTTCCATGGCAGGTGCTCGTCTGAACTCCAATATCTGGTCCCCCCTCGCCAATCTTTCACAAAAAACACCCGTCTAGCTGAATCCACTGTGAAAAATTTCCCCCACTCTGTGCCTAAATCAAAACGTGGATTCTATGAACAAAGCTTCTTTCTTAGAACTGCACGCCTGTGGAACTCTGTTCTGTCTGCCTGCTTTCCACCTGACTACAACTTGGATGTCTTCAAGTCCAACATTAACAAATTCCTAATAAACCGCCCTGTTAAGTAAACGCTTTATTAAATCTCCACACTAACGTACTGTACTTGCAATAATCCTTATCCCTGAGTGGCTTCCAGGCCTTGATAAGTGGTGACCACCGTGTAAAAAAAAAAAAAAAGGGTGTTATAATTATGATGACGTATATTGACTGTTCTTATTAGGAAGTCTTAAGATGTTCATGTTGTAAGAGATGGAGACATAAACAGGTATATATAAAAAGAGAGACAGTTCTGTATATACATAATAGACAGTGTACATGTTACTACACAATGAGAGGCGATTTGATATATAGATAGATAAACCGATACTTTTGACAGATCTGTGAGCGGGAGTGTCTCTATAACATTTACACTTTGACACTTTGACATTTATACTTTCTAACACATATTTTTTAGATGATGATTTTATCCAGGTTCTTATAACATAAATGGACAATACTTTTTCTGTTAAATTACAACACGAAAATGCAGATACACAAAGATGATGTTTTATTCATGACCGGTCGATGATTTCGCTCGAGGAATTCAAAGCTTCTTTACATGGTTATTTCTAAAACCCTCTCGCTTCCAGAGGGTGCTGAGAATCGGTCTGAACCTCTCTGCTCCCCTGATCTCACTCTCCCCAACTAACTTTGAACGCTTCCCTATATTGAGAACTCGTCACGTCATCGCATGATTAAACATGTGCTCATAAAAACACGTTGCATGACATTCATCACGTAGCCAAACTTGACATGATCCGAGTTCAGTAACCTATTTTTCAAATAACATTTTTACAAAATATGTTTACAATTCCAATTGACGATTAAATTCCTTATTTAAATTTTTACAGAAACAAATTTCATTATTACATTCCTTTTCCATATACAGATATGTAAGCAAAACAATTGCAATTCTTTATTTCAATAACATTCTGTATTTATTTTAACTTATGATTGGAATTTTCAATTCCAAATCTAGCTTCGCAAGTTGAATCCTTGACTATCCTATTTCATATTTACTTACTTACAAGAACACGCTTCTGTTATTGTAACACGTTGGCCGATTGAATGTTGGATATAGAGAAAAAGATGACATTTTTGTGAATTGTATTAAAATGTGCTACCACAAGACAAGATGAGACAGTTCCAGAATGAGAACACTCCAGGGAAACAAGATTCCAACCATGTATCACTGAGAAGGATCTAGATAGATGGAAAAAAGACAATAAGTCTTAAAACAGACTGTTGCTTCAAATGAACATGTTCATAGTGACAGGGAGGAAGACATAGGCATAGAAATTGGAAGAAAAGACAATTATTTTTTTTAGCGGATTTTTGTTACTAAAGAAAAACAAAAGACAAAAGAAAAGTGCACAGGTATATACTTGTAAAGTCGAACAGAATGAAGGAAGAAAGTGTGTCTGCGTGTGTTGTCTTACCTGCTGGGAGGATCACAGGGAGGGCAGAAATTAAAAATGGCGGCTGTGGTTTTTGTAAGATTATTGAGCGATGACGTTAGGCTTAACCTGACTGTTTTTCTGGCCGCCGATTGGCTGATGACGAACGCTTGGACAATAAAAGGAGTATGTTCAGAAGATCGAGGCATGTGTATCAACTGCATCAGTGTGATTAGAAGTTCGACGTGTGTGTTAATCGACTGCCGTAGTTGCAAAACGAATTTACTACTTAACTGATGAGAAGCAACTTATTTGTATGGTTTTCATGAAGTATAATGGGGGGGAGGGTTCACCTCAAATACACAAACGGAATGTTCAAGAAAGATTATCGCTACAGTCCTCTGTCTCTACTCTCGTTGCCTTCTCTCCTGCCTGATCGGGAATAATCTCCCAGCACCGAGAAATGAACATCGTTTTATAGTTTCCATCTTCACACACACACGAGATTACACGAGAACGGACGAAATAAAAATGCTGGCCGCCATGTTTGTTCTTCCTTTTCTTTACCTGAACTCACTCGCTGAGCACCCACGGTAAGACTTGTCTTTCTTGCTTCTAACCACAAACTCCAGATCACATTTTGTAGTCTCTCATCCATTGTGGCCGTCGCTTCTCTCTACTTGGCCTCTAAGGTGTCTCATCCTCCTCCTGTGGCTGCACACTCTCCTCCACTGCTTCGCTCTCCACTGGTCTGACGTCGAGAATGTGCCTCGGGACTCCTCCCACCACAATGTTGTTACTAGTGTTCCTCCCAGTCACGCGACCTCTACTCCATTGTGTGGTGCAGCGCGCCCCCGGTGGCTTCACCCATACCTCGTCCCTGAGTTTAATTGTCTCTGTGGCCTCTACTTCTCGGCTTGCCGGCTCCATCCTGGGATGTCTCCAGGAATATGCAAACGTTGACAGTTGCGGGATCGTCTCTGGTACTTGTCCCAGTTTAGGCGACATGTTATACCAGAAGACGGCTTGCTCAGGTGAGGTGCCTCCTCTTTCCGCAACTGCCTTTATGGTGCGGTGGTTTCTCTCCACGATGCCATTGCCACTGGGTCTGTAGGCAGCTCTGAAAAATTGTTGGATCTTCCATTTCTTCAGTACTTCTGTCACTGCTACTGACTTGAATGCAGTCCCGTTGTCGGTTAACAACTCTTCCATGGGGCCTCGCTCCAAAACCACCTCATCAAGGATTGACGCTATTTCATTGCCTGTTCCTCCACATAGCTTCTTCCATAGGGCAAATCGCCCGGGCCCACAGTCAATCATGGTCAAGTAAAGTCCACCCCTGTAATGGGTGACATCGCATGCCAGTCTCTCCCAAATCCCACTCACCTCCAACTGGCCAGCTTCATGCGTGCTTGGAGCAGGATCAATCGCCTGACATCTGTCGCATGTCCTGACCACTTGCCTTACTTGCTCCTTGGTGATCCTCGGGTTGACTTTTTTCACTAAGTACCAAGTCCTCTCTACCCCCATATGGTGCAAATTGTGCAGTTCTTGCACGCCAACATCATCTAGATCCGATGCAGCAACAACATCTTTCTTTGGCAACAGCCAACTCTTCTTCACTCTCATGAGAGCATCTGCTCGGTTCTTTTCAGAAGCCACCATGTCTACACGAAGCTTCAAACAAAACTCTTGCATCAGCTCAGCCAGCACTCCAAGCCTGCGCTTCACTAACATCTCTGCAGCCCCTTTCGTTTTTACCCTTTTTTCGCTTGAAATGAGAGACTTTAGCCAAGCAAACACCGTGGCAGAGTCTGTTTTGATGCAGATGTCACGTAGTCCCCATTTCAAGGCCAGATTGACTCCTTTTATCTACCAACGTAGATGCGCCATTCATCTGCCTCCATTCCCTAATGGTCTCACTGCAAACATCTACGGTGTCGCCTCTCGTATGGCACTTAACATGGCCATTGAGCTCTCGGAAATCAAGGACCGGTCTTACTTTCCCTTTAGTTGTTTGCAGAACGGCCATCAACGGCAAAATGCCCGACTCCACGTCATCCGTCCAAGGCATCAGTATCCCCTCCTCAATCCATCGGTCGACTTCTTGCTCAAACTTCTTTCTCGCCCCTCCTCTAAGCGAATTTGTGTAGCACGCCACCCTGTTTGTCAGCGATGGCGCTTGATGTTTCCATGCCCACTCCACTGGCCACCACTCTCCATCGAATTCGGCTTGGAAGTTCTGATCTTTGATCGATAATTTTTTTTTCTCCCCGGCCTTGCTGATCCCTCTGGGGGCTTTCTCTGTCACCGCGCACTCAGCTAGTCCGAACCTCACGTTGTTACATGTGATGGTAACACCTCCAAGGCGGCATATAACATCCATTCCAATGATGGCTTGGATGCCAGGCACCAGGCGATCAGTGACAATTGCATGGACCCCCATCCGACGTTCAGCAATATCAATAGTGACGGTCTTCCTCCCTCGACACTTCACTTGCGACCCATCGAATGCCACTACTTCACCCTTCCCTTTCCATCTTCAAACCAGGGTAGTGTGCACCATGGTAGTGGTGCAGCCAGTGTCAATCAGGACCATAAATTCCCGTCCTTCCACCGCAATCTTCTGTTTGGGCATCTGCTGCGGGTGCGCCACTATTCTCGAATCGGGGCGGCCGCTGGCGCGTCGGCCTCCCCTCACCAGTTTCCCAAACTTGTGCATTTTACCGCTAAATGGCCTCTCCGATTGCATTTGTAACACACTGTCTGTTGCAAGAACTTCCTGCAGTCTCTTCTCATGTGTGGTCCCCCGCATTCGAAGCATGCCATCCCCGGGTTCGGCAGATTCCTGCCCACATCCTGCTGTACCGTTGTTGTCGTTCCTCCAGGCTCCGTGGGCTGGGTGCTCACCAAGATTTTTGCAGTTTTAATCAGCTCACTCACATCCAGCGTCTCCACTCCCGATACCTGCTGCAACCTTTTCGATATCTCTTCCGGGAACCCGGTAACGAAAGTCATCTTGACTACGTGACTCGTGGCGTGTCCCCTGATGCCCGACAACTCAACCAATCTCCTTATCTCATTCGCATAGACATCAACAGATTCACCAGTCCACCTCTTCTTTTTCAACTTATTAAATGCCTCAAAAGGCCCTTCTGCAAAAGCTTCGATCAGTCGACACTTGATGGCGTCTACGTCACCCTGTTCCCGCTCGCTGAGCTCCAAATAGAGGGCCAGTGCGTCCCCTTCTAGAAACAGTGGTATTACTGCGGCCACATCATCCAGCCTCTGAATCCTTGCTACAAGGTCCACTTTTTTAAGCCACGCCACCACATCACCGTCGCCATTAAAAGGTTTAATCATGTTGCTTAAGCCTGCGTTGGCCATCACCGAAATAGCTTGAAGTATAATGGGGTGGGGGGGTCACCTCAAATACACAAACGGAATGTTCAAGAAAGATTATCGCTACAGTCCTCTGTCTCTACTCTCGTTGCCTTCTCTCCTGCCTGATCGGGAATAATCTCCCAGCACCGAGAAATGAACATCGTTTTATAGTTTCCATCTTCACACACACACGAGTTTACGTGAGAACGGACGAAATAAAAATGCTGGCCGCCATGTTTGTTCTTCCTTTTCTTCGCGTGAACTCACTCGCTGAGCACCCACGGTAAGACTTGCCCAAACGTTACCAGTTATTGATGATATTTTAGCCTCGCTTGGGTTGGCAAAATACTTCTCAAAGTGAGATTGGAAGTCAGGATACTGGCAGGTTAAATTGAATGAGAACAATAAGGAAAAAACTGTGTTCACCTGCCACAAGGGATTGTTCCATTTTAATGTAATGCCGTTCGGACTTGCGAATGCCCTAGGGGTCTTCCAGGAATTAATGTCCGTAGTTTTACAAGGACAGGAAAAATTCACTGTACCGTATTTGGATGACATTTTAATATTTTCCAATACAAAGGAAGACGATATAAAACACATAGATAAGGTGTTAGCACAATCTTAGGTTAAAAGCAACAAAGTGAGTTTTTTAATAAAGAAATACAATATCTGGGGTTCAAAGTTAGTGAGAGGGGTATACAGCAAGACATGGATAAAGTCAAGTCTATAAAAATGATTTCGATTCCAAGCACTGTAAAACAAGTAAGAGCTTTCATTGGTATGATATCATACTATCGGCGATTTATAAAAAAAATTTCCGATATCGACGAGCTGTTAATCCGATTAACGATGAAAGCATACACAATTTTATTGGGACGATGCATGTCAGTCTGCCTTTGATAGCCTTATAATTCAATAACTTGAGTGTTATTTCTTCCACCCGTCACACCAATAATTTCCTGGGTAAGGTTGACACTGTTGTCCAAACTTCCAACTTCCAAACTTCTGTATACGTAACGCACCTTCTCTCAACTCCAGACAAACTTCTGCTAATTCAACTTATTTCTTCATATCCAACTTCAAAATGAATGTCCCTCTAAAAAATCAACCCTCTTTTATCTCCAACCAGGAGCATCTCATTTGCATATCGGGTGGTCACATTGCAGGCATATAAAGAGATAAGGCAGCCATTTTTGTTTCTTTCTTCTTCATTCATTTCATTCCACGACCGACTCATTGAATTATGCACACGTGCTAGTTAAGTAAGTCGCACGTTTCCCTACAAGCCTAAAAACGAAGCTTGCAGATATAGTAACACTGGCTTATCCCGATCCGGATAAGCACTACCAACTGTATATAGATGCCTCTGATAATTCGATTGGGCATGTCTTTCACAAATGATCAACGATAAAGAAAGAGGCATATGTGATACACTATGCCTTGAATAAATTAAATCACTATTTGCATAATGCAACTTTCACCATCTATACAGACCATAGACCATTGGAGTATTTACTGAACTCACCAATACAAAATAGAAAGATACAGACATGGGCTTTAAGTATGGCTGGCTATAAGTGCACCATACGGTACCTGAAGGGGAAAGACAACGTCTGTGTGGATCTCTTGTCACACGCTGTAGATTCGAGCCACGACAATGATGATCCCCTGTAGAAATAGACAGTAGGAATTACACGGTGAGTGCAATAAACTCAAATCATTTTGAGCCAAAAGATTTTGCATCACATAAGGATGCTGAAGACTTATCGGTAGCACATGAGCATCCTACATTATCGGGTTTAGATGTATATAAGGAACAGGAAGCAGATAGGGAGATTGTAGATTTAAAGATGTGAATGAAAAACGGTAAAGAGTCCAAGATGGAACAGAAAAAGTACATAATAATGAACAATATAGTATATTACTTGTTGCAACCCGACGATGAACCGATAATTAGGTTATATATACCGTCGCATCTAAGAGAAAGAGTGTTAGTTCAATACCACGATGATAATGGTCACATGGGCATGGAAAAAACGTTTCACGCTATTAAGCAAAAATATTTGTGGCCTGGTTTATTTAAACAAGTAAACGAATACATAGGTAAATGTATTCCATGTCAAATCAGAAATTTGAGGAAACAACAACCTCAAATGCAGGAGAGCGATTTGCCTCCTTTTCCTTTCGCTAAACTAGCGTTAGATGTTTCCGGGCCTTACTAAAAACTATCAGACAACCAATACATAGTGACTTTTATAGATATGTACAGTGGTTGGCTAGAGGCTTTTGCAGTTTTGAATAAGAAAGCAAAAACAGTGGTGCATCTGTTGATTGACAAGATTTTTCCCAGATTCGGGGTACCACTGCAGCTTTTAACGGATAATGGGCCTGAGAACATAAACAAAATAATGAAAAAGGCATTAGAGGACCTCAACGTGCATCATGTGACCACATCGTTCTATCATCCCCAGAGTAATGGCAAAGTTGAAAGGTTCCATAGAACGATGCATGACGTCCTAGCGAAGAAAGTAGGGGACAATGAACAGTCGTGGGACATATACATGAATCAGATGTTAGCGGCTGTCAGGTTCCATGTAAGCGAAACGACGAAATTTTCACCCTATTATTTACTCTACAATAGAGATGTTGTTCTGCCGTTGAACAATATTCTAAGACCCCGTAGAGTATACTATGGATATGAAAATCATGAAATCACTCTACAGGAAATGCATCGAACCTTCACTTTAGTAAGGAGTAATGTAAAGAATGCTAGAAAAAAAAAAATGATAGATCTAAGAAGAAAACAAAAGCCGTCGAATTTAAGGTTGGTGATTTGGTGTATTATAAAAACCACCAAAAGCGAGGAAAGCTAGACGTATGATTGAAACCGTATTATGTAGTGATTATATATGTATTATAGAATTAAGGATCAATTAACGGGCTCTATAACGGAGGCGCATGCAGAACATCTCAGGGCAGTGTTTATCGAGGAGTGGGAGCAGTGGCGTAGCTAGACCTTTTGCCGCCCGGGGCGGTAGTAAAATTTGCCCCCCCCTCCCGGAATTTGGGTGCCCGGAAAATTCGTCCATTTTTTGCTAGGTAGGAAAACTGGTCCATTATTATTAAGTTAACATTTATTCTGTAGTTGCTTAATTTTCATACCTTGCGAAAATTAGTTCTACAGTATCCAATTTTCCTAAATTCAATTAAATTAAAATTAAAATATGAAAACTGATTTTTAATATTTTTTATTCATTTGAGATTTTATCTGTTTTCCTTTTGTTTTAAGTAGATGGTGGGGGTTGCCCGGGGTGATTTTGTCCGATCCCCCAGCTAGCAATTGTAAAGTTTACAAGGAGTTATAAAAAGTATGCTACAAAAACAAACGTTTGATACTTTCAAAGTCTTAGCTTCATGAATTGGACAGTAATAAAATTAATGAATTCAAACTTTTGCATCTAATGTTATTTCCTCTTTGATGTCGGTGTATATATCTAACTTTCTTTTCGCACCTATTCGATAAAAATTTATATGAAAGTTCCCCTTTAAGTATGAATTTGTTAGCATTTTTTTCGATTTTCCCCTTTTACCATCTCAAAATGCCGCCCCCATGCCGCCCCCCCCCGACGCTCAGAAAATAGGGACACATTTTTTCTGATTCCGATACCCCCCAAAATTCCGATTTTTTACAACCTTTTTGGTATAAAATTTCATATTTTTTTTAGCTTTTGTTTATTTTTATTTATTTATTCTACTTTCTATTTTTACTCTCTCAAAATGCCGCCCCCTGACATATGCCGCTCGCAAAATAGGGACACCTTTTTGCGATTCCAATAACTACAAAAGTTCCCATTTTTTACAACCTTTTCGATATAAAATTTCAGATTTTTTGTTAGCATTTTTTTCGATTTTCCCCTTTTACCATCTCAAAATGCCGCCCCCATGCCGCCCCCCCCCGACGCTCAGAAAATAGGGACACATTTTTTCTGATTCCGATACCCCCCAAAATTCCGATTTTTTACAACCTTTTTGGTATAAAATTTCATATTTTTTGTTAACTTTTGTTTATTTTTATTTATTTTTTCTACTTTCTTTTTTTACCCTCTCAAAATGCCGCCCCCTCAGGTGTGCTGCCCGGGGCGGCCCCCTAGCTACGCCAGTGAGTGGGAGATTCCCATTACAGAGAGGCCGTTAAGAAAAGCTGCATTGTCTGTTCCAAAGGAATCTAGTGATTCAGATAGCGAATCAGCCACAGACGAAGCTAGTTATGCAATGCCGAAGAGTTGTCATCAACAGGAGGGGTCGGATGAGGAATCTGACGTACCATTGATGGAATGAAAAATCGTGACACAGAGCATGACGGCGGGATGTGAAACCAATATAGATGAAATCAGCTGTCTGTATACGTCGTATGCAGTGCATGAGAGTAGAAATAGAGACCAACCTATCATAAATAGAGTTAGTACGAGGTTTGGTAGCGAGGAGGAAGAACAGGAGAGAGGGAATTGTTTAGGATCGGTTAGAAAAATACTCTGTTTTTAAATAAATTAAGGATCTACCGATTGAAAGCTGCAACATGACAAAACTACTAATGAGAAATTTCCCTCATTGCAGGATGACAGGCTATACAGGGTGGATAATCGTGCTACTCCCTATGCTGACCTTGGCCATGGAAGGTTACCAAAATGTAATCTTCCAGGAACGGGACAAGATATCGCTCACACGTGCGAGGTGGTTAGTCACGTTTGCAATAGACCTCACACCATATGATCGAGCCTTCAAGTTCCTGGAGGAGAGCATCAAGGACGTTCAAACAGGGGCCAAGGAAGATTTCCCTCAAGAATTCCTGGGAGATACCACCTTTGAAGCGCTAGTTAGTAATGTCAATGGGGAATCTGTAGAAGTTAAAAGGAAACGACAGGAATTACTAAATAAATATAAGGATTACCGCTCAATGAAAGGAAGATCGAAAAGAGCCATACTGCCATTTGTAGAGGACGCGTAAAGTTACCTGTTCGGAATAACATCGGAAAAAGATCTAAAGAAGAAGCATTGAAGAAATTAGATAAAACTCAGGCTCACGTAGTGAGAGATAGTATCTCGATAGTAAATCTAACAAGATATGAGGTAAAAGACAATAGAAAAAAGATAAATGAACTTACTGAGGGTCTGAGGAGCATTGTGTCATCGGTGGCGAATGAAACAAAAAGACTAGGCAGACGGGTATCGCATCTAGAAATCCTTACCCATAGATATTGGTTATATAAGATGTTGGTTGGCAGGTTGAGGGACTATTTTTTAGACGTTCACTTGTCACTAAATCATCTAGAGTTACAGCTCAATCTACTATCTTTGGGGCATTTGTCACCAAGCATAATAGCTCCGCATGATTTGAGGAGGATGCTGAGGAGCATATCTCAAGCACTCCCAGATAAGTTCAAATTTACAAGTGAGCCAGATAATGATATCTGGTATTATTACAGAATCCTTAGTTGTTCAACACTGTTTGACAAAAGGTCAATAGTAATTGTAAAAGTTCCATTGTTGGATAGGGATAACTCCTATATACTTTATAGAATACTTAAGTTTCCGCTTCCCTTGCCCACCCATCCAGGGATAAGGAGAGAATCTAAATTGACCGCCAAATTTAAACTGGAGGTGGAAATGATAGCGGTGAGTGGGGCCGGAACTGAATATGTACTTTTGAATCATGATGAAGTGGCCCGTTGTGGCGAAAGCGTGAGAAGTGTGTATCAAGTCTCCGGCCCTGTCTACACTGCCAGCTCTAGAAGCTCCTGTGAGATGTCGTTGTTTCGTCGCAAGACGGCAGAAATCCAAAGGAACTGCCAAGTGACAGTTCACACAAACATTCGACTCCCTATGGCGATGAGGTTGGGTCAGGGGTCTTGGATGGTGGCGACTGATTGAGATATAGATTTTAGGGTATTATGCGGGGACAATAATCGGAGCCAGATTGTTGCAGAAGCCCCGATGGCCACCATTCGTATAGACAGAGGGTGTGTAGCACATAGTGACTATATGAGGCTGGCTGCACAAGTAAACGGTAACTCAAAATTTAGAGAAGTGGAGCAGTATGGTCCCCATTAATGACAAGATTCACAAATTTTTCGACAGATAGGATCCCAAGTGAACTGGGAAATATGGAAGAAATCCCTATCCAAAAGTTGTTGGAAGCACTAGAGGGAGTAGAAATGGAAAAAGAGAAAAGGAGAGAAATTCCTGTATGGGTAACAGTAGTCATTAGCTTGGCTGGAACAGGCGTGCTGACAGTTATAGTTAGTAGTTAGAAGAGCAATAGAGAGGAAACAGGAGGGTTCAAAGGAAACCCAAGGAACTATACCAGAAGTAAGGCAAGGGAATCTAGAACATGAAATTCCACAGGACAGGGTGAACCAAAGGCAAGTGACAGGTAGCAGCTATGCATGGAGAGGAGAAGGAAAGGCAGGTATTAGTAAATAGTTACGAGTCTGGCCTACAGAGAGGTAAATTAAGTAAACTGTGAACATGGTCCTATTCAATAAAAGGAAAAATAAAATATCCCTTATCTCCATGGTTCAGGCAGCTGACATCTTAGGGAAAGATAGAGCTGCTTCTCATTTCAAAAAAGTAATTGGAATGTAAAGTTAAAACTTAAGTAACTTGAGCAGAAGCAAGCATAGTCTATCGGACGTCGGCTGCCTCAATGTCAATTTTTAATGTTAGGGTGAAAATATCACCTTTGTTATTTGAAATGAAAAAAAAAAAACAAAAAAAAAAACATTGAGACCCTGAGAAAAAGAAATGAAAAAATGTGTGTTTGATAAGTGACTCATGTTAATAATGTTAAATTATGTGCATGAAAAAAAAAAAAAAATGAAAAAATAACTAAAATGCATTAACAGTAGTGGACAAGAAAAAAAAAGAACAATAATAATAAATAAATTAAAAAAAAAGAGAAATATACATGAAATCTAGAATAAAAAAAAATTGATTATATCTATATATAAAAATTTTATTTGGTGGCAGGGGAGGTATGTTATGGAGAGGCCGTTTTATGGAGTAAATGAACTCGTGTCTGGGCCGACAAAAATCAAACCCAGGAATTGCGATGACCTGGATCTATGACGCAAATCATTTATGGGTCAGGCCGTTTTATGGAGTAAATGAACTCGTGTTCGGATCAACAAAAATGAACAATGAAAATCAGTCATGGGTCAAACCAAAAGCAAACGCGGGGCTGGTCAAAATATAGATCATTTACATCAATTGGTTTATGGGTTACCAGGTTGAGAAAGTCCATAAAAGTGAGATGGTAAACAAAACAAAAAGACAGATGACACAGACGACGAGGAACTGCTGCCGCGTTCGCAACCCACTTCTCTCCCACTGTCTTCCCCGCCGCCACATTGTGTGTATATAGAATATTTCGTAACAATAAACCAAGTCTGTTTTATAACAAGGTGTCTCGTTATTCATTGATAAATGAATCAGCTGTCATTTCAATTACTAGACGATTTCCAACAGACATATACGTAACAATATTATTGTGGGGCATAGATCGGATATTAGTAGAAGTAATTTATTCCGGTTAGCTTTTATAGATTGAGCGAGATCGTGGTTTGGTTTTTGTGGGGCTGGTTTTCTTTGAGGAATTTTTCCCATTTATTGTTTTTATCTGTTCGGATGTTTTTGTAGAGTCTTTGTTTTTTTTGGTTGTTGTTATCTGTTTTTATATAAGAACTCTTGTGTTCTCCATCTCCAATGTCTTAAAGCTAATTAGGGAATTTGTGGGTTTATTTGTACATTTTGTTTAGTTAGGTCTGGTTCTGGTTTGTTTTTTGGAATTTGTTTCTGGGTTGAATCATTTTTGGGTGTTGTAGTAGGCATTATTTGATTCATGTTGATTTCCTTTGGGGTCTTTTTTAGGATTTCAATTAGATCTTTGAGTTTCATTATTAATTTGTTGAAGGAATCTTGGTAGTGTGTTTGGTTTGGTTTTTGGGTGGTTTCCACATAGGTGATTGTTTTGGGACGATTTAAGCATAGGTGTTTGCTTTTTGGAGGGAATTTACAATTTTCCTTGCCTTTGGGAAGGAGATGTTTTCCTTGTATTTCACTTCCACAACTTCTTTTTCTTTTTTTAAAAATTTTGCAATTTTTCAATTTCAAACCTGCAAATTTCGATGTGCTGACGGTTATATCCCACAAGATTAGTGAATCTCTTGACAAAGGCTTCCTTTCTAGGGCAATTGCTCTTGACATATCAAAGGCCTTCGACAAGGTATGGCATAAGGGTCTACTTCACAAGATTTCCAGCTACGGTATAACTGGAAATGTTTTCTCAATCATTAAATCATTTCTCTCCGATAGGCTCATAAGAGTAGTGGTAGATGGACAAAAATCGGAGGCCTGCAATATAAATGCTGGAGTCCCTCAGGGGTCAATCCTGGGCCCAACTCTCTTCCTGATCTACATCAATGACCTCCCTAAACACATACTTAAATTATTCGTTGACATCTATGCTGATGACACGACCATCTACGGCAACACATCAAAGGCTGTAAATGACAAAGTTCTCTCTGATTCTCTCTCCTCTGATCTCGAGTGCGTGGTTCAGTGGGGGAAGATGTGGCTTGTTACCTTTAATGCATCCAAAATCAAACTCCTATCCTTACATCATCAACGCTCTGATCCCCAGCTGGCATCAATTGTGATGGATGGCTCTCGTCTGGGTGAGGCCCCGTGTTTTGACAAGCTTCTGAGTTTGACCTTTACTTCTGATCTGAAATGGAACACATACATCAAGTCTGTTGCCAAGGTCGCTGGAAAGATGGTGGGATCCTTCTACCGCTCCAGAAGATATCTCACTACTGATGCAATTCTCTATCTATATAAAAGCCAAGTATGTCCAAGGATGGAATACTGTTGCCATATCTGGGCAGGAGCTGCTAAAAACAGCCTATCCTGCCTTGACAGAGTACAAAATAGACTTCGTGGCTTAGTGGGGGATGCCCTTTTCTCTACCCTGCAACCTCTCTCCCACAGAAGAGACGTTGCGAGCCTGTCCTTGTTTTATCGTTATTTCCATGGCAGATGCTCGTCTGAACTCCAATCTCTGGTCCCCCCTCGCCAATCTTTCACGAAAAACACCCGTCTAGCTGAATCCACTGTGAAAAATTTCCCCCACTCTATATCTGTGCCTAAATCAAAACGTGGATTCCATGAACAAAGCTTCTTTCTTAGAACTGCACGCCTGTGGAACTCTGTTCCGTCTGCCTGCTTCCCTCCAGACTACGACTTGGATGTCTTCAAGTCCAATGTTAACAAATTCCTAATGAACCGCCCCCTTAAGTAAACACTTCAGCAAATCTCCTCACTAACGTAATGTACTTGCAATAACCCTTATCCCTGGGTGGCTTCCGGGCCTTGATAAGTGGTGATCACTGTGTAAAAAAAAAAGAAAAAAGTTTTAGAATAGGCTGGGTGGTTTTCATAACAGTTTGGACATTTTATTTCATTTGGGCATTCGTCCTCTGTATGATTTGGTTCCTTGCTGCTATATTTTCCACATGTTCTGTACCTCTACAGGTTACTTTATAATGCTCAAATTTGTGGCACTTAAAGCATCTTAGAGGTGCTGGAATACATGGTTCAACTTTTCCAATTATGTATCCGATTTTAATTTTCTGTGAGATTGTGGGGATATTAAAAGTCAGGATATACATATTTGTGGGTATGGTTTGGCCATTTCTTTTGATATTAATTCGGGTGTGGTCAATTACCACATGTTTTTAAGGCTGTTTTGATTTCGTCGGATGTTGCCAAGGTTAGTTCCTGGCTTCTTACGATGCCTTTTGAAGTGTTTAATTTTTCATGGGTTAATACCCTACATTGACAGGTGTGGAGTTTTTTCATTTTTAAGAGATTTTGAGCATGTTTATAACTATTTCGATTAGAAGATTACCATTTTTCATTTTCTTTTTTTTACCATTTTTGGCATGCATATTTGTGAAGTAACTTTTTCGATTAGGAATGGTGATAGTTCATTAATTGTTTTTCCTTCTAGGATTTCTATTACTAGGAATCTTGGTAAATTTTCCTTTTCTATAAATTTTTTCCTCTGATATGGATTCTAACTCACTGCCTTGCTTGGCCTAACGTTCACAGGAAACATGAGCTGGAACAATTATATTGAAAACATTGCCAGGGCCGCTGCAAAAAAGGTAGGCTCTCTTTACCGTGCTAGAAAACTACTGACACTGAAAGTATCCTGTATCTCTATAAGGCCACCATTCGCCCATGTATGGAGTATTGTTGTCATATCTGGGCTGGTGCATCTACTACTAGTCTCTCGCTCCTAGGCAAGGTTCAAAAGAGAGTCGCAAATCTGATAGGCCCTGAACTGGCATTTAAGCTTCAGCCTCTGTCCCATCGACGAAATGTTGCATCCCTCTGCTTGTTCTACAAGTATTTTAATGGTGAATGCTATGATGAACTGCAGACACTTGTGCCCCCACGACGCAGATACCCTCGACAAACCCGACAGGCAGCTAAATCCCACTCCCACACAGTAGAGATCCCTAGATGTAAAAGATCTTTCTACTCCAGTAGTTTCTTCCCCAGAACCGCTAGACTCTGGAATTCCATTCCAGGATCCTGCTTCCCTAACTGTACTGACATGCAGAAGTTCAAGTGCAACGTGAACCGACATCTTGCTGCCCAAATCCCTACATAGTGCCCCAGTAGTTGCTGACCCTGATAGTAGCCCCCTACACCTGTGTGGCAATGTGCCTTCTTTGGGGTGAAAATGTAATAAAAAAAAATAAATAAAAAAAGATACATCGGAGTGTGTGCATGTTTTTTTTTTTAATTTTTAGCATTATTGATTAATTTTCTGGGGTTTTTGAGTGGTTTTCCAATTTCCATATATATTTGATTATTTCATCTTTTTTGCTCCCCACCCTTCTCAGAGCCCAAATATAGGAGATGTTAGAGAAAACCCATTTGCCTTTTCATCCCAAGGATACAAAAAAGATATACTCAGTTGGTTGAGTTTGTGCCATCGCTTCCTGATTCCTCCTTTAGTTTCATTTTCCCAGTTTAATAGAAATAATGGGAACAGTTGTGTGGTTTTATCTCAGCAATTGATTGACCCCTGCCACCGCCTTCTAACACTTACTTGGTTTGCTTGTAAAGAGCAAGAAGTTATTATATTATCTTTATACTTTGTTTTTTTTTTTTTTGAGGGGGGTTGTAATCGACATTTGCCAGTGTAAGTGTTAGGGCTTAGCATGACTAGTCGATTGATCGGATTGCGCCTCTCCGACCTCCCGTCTAGTCGAGGTAAGGGCCAAAGTGATGTGTTGCAGGGTCACAATTTTTTTTTCCCAAGTCATGGACTGCTCAACCACGAGGATCCCGTCCCAACAGGTAGCCCCACTGAGGGACTTTTACTTTTACCCTCTGCAGGGGGGGGGGGCAGTCGGCGTATTTTGATGCCCCACTGACGGAGCATATTAACATCTGGTCAATTGAGAGGAAAAAAAGAAATTATGCTTCAAGTTATTTTTGAATATTTTAATTCATGGATTTTAATTTGGTTGTTTTTAATTACTTCCTTCATTAGTCATAAAGCTTGATTTGGTGTTCTTGTACTGGATTTTGTTTTCATTCTCGGCCCTGCAGAACATGAATGAGTTTTGCAAAAGGAAAGGGTTATAGTATTATTGGTTGGTATGTTTTAAGTTAGAAAGCCAGTAAGGAAGTGGGGGTGTAGAAAAAAGAGGGGGATGGAGGGGAAGGGGGCTGTTTTTGTTTTTGGTTTTGTAGAAATAGAATAAAAAACAAAAGAACATCAATGTAGGTGCATTTCGTCTCAGGAAGCCAATAGGCAGCCTGATCTGGTAGCACCAGTTAACCAATGTAAAGTGCTGATACAAACACGTTAATATAATAAAAATAAGTCATAAACATACTTACTTCCTACAAGCAATCTGAAATTCCATGCATTTTCATTGATACACTTTAGAGATTTTTGATTGTCAGTAACCTTCATTTCTTTGAAGTCAAGTACAGGCCTGGACTCATTACAATATGCATTCATTCGTGTTGTGTTTGGATGAATATATCCACATGTTCCTGGACAAGAGCATTTAGTTAAATATTTACCATTTAAAGTCCATGTTACCTGAGACTTTTTGCATATAAATGTCGCTGGGGAATTTTCATAATATATTTTTCCACGTAAAGCAATTATAGTTTCCTCCGTTAAATTCGGTTGCACTAAAAAAGAAACAAACAAAAATAATGATAAAACATGAAAAAAAAAAGATACGAATGAAATTTCACACCAACAATTTTTACTTCCCTTTAATTCACTTATTACCATAATAAAAACAAATAATAATAACTAGTGGGACCTGTAGAAATTCCACAGAGGCATTTTTCATATGTAATATATTGCTGCTAGGCATTCTGTGGGCGTTCAGCATGAATGAAGACACCATATTATTCTAGCCCTTTTGTTAAAACTGCATCGCTCCCGCACATGGGCTGATTATTTCATTACAAACACACCAATAAATTAACTCACATTTCATAATTTTGACCAACATTATCGCCCTCCCCTTACTAAAATAACAACTTTGATATATTTCCAGGGCTGATTATTTCATTGCAATCACACCAATCAATCAACTCACATTTCATCATTTTTCATAATTCTTGGACATGGTACTAATTTCGACAATCATTTTTCATAATTTAAACTCACATTGTCATCCCCCCTTACTAAAATAATAACTCTGATATATTGCCTGGGCTGATTCATCAATCAATTCCGGGTATTCTCATGTTCCACCTATCTTATCCAATCCCAGGTGACGCCGCATATTCTGCTAGTTTATATCTTCCACTTATCTCATTCGATCCTGAGCGACGCTGAGTATTCTGCTACCATATGTTTTTCACCCATCTCATTCAACACTGGGCTTGGTATTCTGCTAGTATATATTTACACATCTCATCCAATCCCGGGGCTGACTTCATGTCTGCCATCCCACTGTTAAAAATATACATGAAATAAAGAAATGTTTAAATCGTAAATTGTTTCAGCCATTTCCGGGAGTGACTTTATATCCCCAACCCACTGTTAAAAATATACATGAAATAATGTAATGTCTAAATCGTAAACTGTTTCAACCATTTCTGGGACTGACTTCATATCCCCCCACCCCACTTAAAAATATACTTGAAATAAAGTAATGTTTAAATCATAAACTGTTTCAGCAGCTTTTCAAAACACATAAAAACATTAACACAGTTAAGGATTAGGCAATCATTACTTCAACATGAATTTCTGGGTGTAGTATCTCAGCATTCCAGTGACTTTAATCCCCTCTTTTTTTTGGTGTCGATTAATGGAGAAGCAATCCTTTATTACTGATACAACTTTTATTTTTGTTACTGACTAGAGTGCCCCTTCTGGGGAGCTGGTTTTCCCCTTCAAATTTAAAACTGATCTCATGTCTAACTCTGCCCTCATGTGAAGGCAAGTAAACAACAACAAAAAAAAATAATAATCAGGAGGGACATTTTCCAGAGCATCTTATAATTAATCAGAATGGACATTTCCAGGGTATTTTATAATTAATCAGAAGGGACATTTCCAGGGCATTTTATAATTAATCAGAAGAGACATTTTCAGGGCATTTTGTATTTCAATCAGAAATTAGTTTTCTCAGTTACTTTTGTAATATTAAAACTTTGTTACATTAAATATAGTACCTATTTACAATGCCACCCCACATGACAGATTTAGACATCAGGGTCGTTTTTTTAACGTGGTGAAAAGGAACAAAAAAATTGTCTCAGTCGTGAAGGATTTCTCTTCCATTGAAAGAGAACAAGAAATTGAAATGTAGCATCTGAAAAAGAGATACTGCACTTTGATCTCATTTATATAATTTATTTCATGAAAAGAAAATTACAATTTAAAACTTTAATATAAAAATCAAAAAGTAAAAATCAAAAAACAAATTTAGGCATAAGGCCTTATAAGAAATTTGGCAGGGGGAGAGTATAGGGTCTTTATGACTCAAGTAACTTTATTTGGGACTATGAAGTATTACTCTTTACTGGCCACATTTACCACAATACCACATTCACTCTGTGGAATCTAATCTAACTAATAAAACCCCAGCATTTGAAAAGAAACATATATACAATTTTAGAATGTGTGTGTGTGTATATATATATATATATATATTTAAGTGTGTGTGTGTAAAAAGGCTCAAATTCATTCGGAAAATAAAAGTCTTTAATTTGCTGGAAAAAAATTTGTGGTGGGGAGTGGGGGGGGGGAACTAGAAGAAATGTTCATGATAAAATAGAAAAGTGCCTGGTGCAATGTTAGGATGGACCCTCCCTGTGCTAGTCTAGGTAGTTAGATCACCTACTATTTTCCAGGGCACCAAAAACAAGCAGGGAGATTCCTAGTAGGAATTGGGGTGAAAACATCTCAGGTGTGGGGAGGGAGAGATAAAACAACGATGGGGGTGGGGGTGGAAGGCGACCTCCGAGTAAGGGGTGACCGAGGGTAGAAAAAACAGAAAAGGTGGTGTCAGGGTAGGGTAGACTCGGAATTCTCTAATGCCAAAAAACAAAAAAGTCGCCAGGTAAGGGAAAATTCCGAGTTGGTAAGAAAGTCCCGGCCCGGCACCCAACTCCACTGGAAGCGGACTTCCTCTAACAACAACCCCATCTGCTTCCTAAGAGGATCCTTCACGGTACACCCCACTAAATCCTGATAAAGTCTGTTCCTAGACTGTTCAAGGACACTGGTTCCAGGCAAATCTCTAAGTGCGGCTAGGCATTCGGCATAGAATCTTTGTTCCTCCCTTGGCCTATGCCGGGCTTCCACCGAGGGGTCGGATATGAGATTGGAAAACGTGCTTCCAACTGCAGTGACCCATGGAACGTCCTCGTATAATGAACGGCTCAGAAGGCCAACCTCTTGGCGTGTTTGTGACACAAGAGATCAGGCAATCCCAAACCTCCCTCACTCGGATTTTGAATTAAGACCTCTCTGCAAACATAATGCTTACCCTCGTTTCACAAGAGTGAGTCGAGCTAATTCAGCATTTTGCAGGGAGGGGAAGTATAGGCAGACGGAAAAGGATGAACAGGAAGACGTATGTGGCACACGCCTCCGCCCAATCCTTCAAGGACAATTTCCTTCAAATCCACATCTGAACAGACGATTCAACCTTGGTCTCTACTTCCGACCAGTTTTTTTTTCAGCTGGAGACCTGGTCCAAACCATACACCAAGGATACAGACTGCCCCATCGGTTCAACTGAAGATGTCCAGAAGTGAATTTACTCCAGTCCAGGCACCCAACCGCAGACCCACCGCCTTGCTGCGATTGAAGACGGCCCCTATAACTTCTTCGTATCAAGTGAGCGCCTCGGTCACCGCTTGAAAATGTCCGTGGGGCAACACACTAACATGGTGATGTCATCAGCAAACGTGGAAACCCTGGCTCGTGTGCCTCCAGGGAGAGCTATCCCGCACAGGAATGGTGTAGCTGCCTCATCCCTTAACTTGCGAGGGAGGGGTTCCAACGCCAGGACGTACAAAAGAGGTAACAGCGAACAACCCTGACGCACCGACTGAGAGACGGCGAATGACTCCGACAGCTTACCGTTGATCTGCACTGCTACCGTCGGCCTATCATACAGAACAAAGATCCACTTTTGGAAGTCCGGATTAAAACCGGCGGCCTCTAGAACAGATCCCAGGAACCATATGGTCGACCCTAACGAAAGCCTTGGACTGATCTAAACTAATCAGCGTGGCTTTGGCGTTGTCTTCTGTTCCCTCTATGATCGAGCGGATCAAATGAAGATTATCCTGAATCGATCTCCCCTTCACAGCATAGCTCTGGTCTGGTTCGATCAAGTCAGTGATGACAACCTGCAACCGATTCGCAAGAACCTTGGTCAAAATCTTAAACTCTGTGTTTAGCAGAATCAAGGGCCTGAAATCATCTAAGTCCTCTTCCCTACCATGCCGTTGATCTTTCCTCAGCAATGTGATCACTCCCTTGGTCACCTACCCAGGGATGGAACCTTGGACAAACCAATGGTTGAACATATTCTTCAGAATAGGGACCAACATGCCTCAAGTAAAATTCATAGGATAGACCATCAAGCCCCGGGGACATGTTGCAGCCGACCTGCTTCAACACAGTAATGATCTCATGTTCCGTAACAAGACCATCACAGCTAGCTGTTCAAGCCACCATGAGGCAGGGTGAGTCGGCCAAATAGATGCCAAACTCTTTGACCCTGAGTCTATATAGTTGGGTGAAGCGTTCCGATAGATGCTCACGAAACCTCACAGATCTCCCACGTCGAAACGAGGGTGCACCCTTCCAGGTAATTCACTTTCCGAATGTACCCGTCCGAACTGCACCTTAGAGCAGCCTTATGCTCAACAGCGTCACTGTTAACAGCTTCGTTCAAGACTTTCATTAACCTAGCCCTAACTATCTGGCCCTCATACCACTCGCTAGCCAAGCGGTTGAGGTCACCCTTAGCTAGTGCTGAATGAAACACACCCTCCCTCCACTACCCGGGTCAGCCTATTCTCTATACACTTCTTGGTCTTAGCCTTATCTAGCATGAGGCGTTGGCTGTACTGGACCGAGAAGCATCTAATCTTAGCTTTGAGACCAACCCACCACTTGCTCCCTGTAATCGCACCCACTAATGCCAGCTGGATTAGATCTGTAACCTTCAACTGCTAATCCTCCAGCTCCAACAAGGTGCTGTTGAACTTCCAGTATCCAGCCAGTTTAGGCTTAAAGCTCAAGTTGAAACTGGCCATAACTAGTTTATGGTCCGAGTGTCCTAAATAGTGGAATGTGGGGCAAGATAGAAAGTCTACATTACCTCTTCTAATTAACATTTGACCCAAGTAAGTACTTGGATGGGAAGGCACACTAGCATGCCACGTCCACATCTCCCGCCCCGGGTGATCCAGACGAAATATGTTGACAAGGTCGCATGTCAGGCAGACTGCTATCACACCACACTGCCCTACTAGTCCCCCCAACCTTATCTATCTTGGTATCAAGGATGGCGTTCCAATCACCCATTAAAACTAACCTCTTGGGATCATCTAGAAAGCCCTCTAACCGTCGAAAGAAGGAAACTGTCTTCCCCACCAATTTTCGTGCATAAACTATGACAATCCGAAACGCACTGCTATTAACCATAACATAGATGACAATCGCCCACCTCTCCTCATCCGCGTGAACAACATTCACCGATGCTGACAGGGTGCGATTCACTAGCAAGGAGATTCCACGACTATAAGCATTGCCATATTCCGAGTAAACATCAAAATCGCTTACCAGCACCTGACAATCCCCGTCTGAAATGAAGTAGATCTCCTGGATAGCGACAATATCTACCTTAAGGGACACCAGATGTCTCAGCACATGCGAGGCTTTGCTTTGATATCCGAGGCCCCTCACATTAAATGTAGCCAAGTTTAAAGTCATGGTTACTCACCTAGGCAGTGTCACACACAGGACTGAAATCCTCGGGATGAGGATGTAGTAGGTTTGGCCGAGACTGCCAGTGAGCAGTCCGGACATAACTTGTCCGTCTCTGATCATTCCTTGTACGTCCAGTGGGAAAGTGAGTTTTATCGTCCTATAGAAGGAGGGGTGCATATAGACGGGGGTTCCATATCTATCAGCTTCACACCGGAGGTGGCATCTTGGGCTGCTTTCACCATTCTCCATAGGGCCTTTGTCTGGCCGCCTTTGTCTGCTCTGATGAAGGTTTTCAGCATTGGGGCGTCCGGAGAGTTCCTGGGATGCTGACCTTCTTCCCGTCAGCTGTTCCAAACTGGTTGAGCCTGACCAGCTGTGACCTCTGGTTGCCTTTGAGGTCTGGAAAGGGTTGTAGCGGGTTTGGCTTGTATATCTTTTCCCCAGAAGGAGTGGTAGTGTCCAAGTCCATTCCGTACCGACTGTGGGGAGGTTTTTGTCAACCTCCTGCTCTTTGCTGCTGGTTTTCGCCTTTATGTGTGGCAGAGAGCACTCCGAATTCTTGGCGGTGTTTCGTAGGGAGGATGTGTTTCATTCAGCCTGTTTGGGGCTTAGGGGCAAAGAATCTTTTGGTGGTGGAGCCTCTGGCTGGTTGATGTGTGATGCATCTTTGCGTGAGGGGCTGACTGATTTCTCCCTGATTTTTTTTTTCTTCTTTTTGGTCTTTTTCTGCTCTCGTCTTGCTTTGTTTCCAGCTATGGGAGCAGTGACCTCTTCCTCCTCTGTCTCTTCCTCTCTCTCCTCTTCTGTCTCTAAGTGTTTCCTTTTTCCTTATCTGGAGGTCTTTGGGCGACTCTGCTATGGAGGACTGTAGTTCCTCAACCAGTTTCTCTGTAACTTGTTTTTACAGTAGGTTGGTCAGGTATGGTGGCCTTTTTCCTCCCTCTCCTAGTTACCATAGCTCAGTCGTTGTTGGGGATTGGGGCCGGTGTTGGGGCCGTCTTGCTCTGCTCTTGTGGCTTGTCAGTTGCTGTAGGGGCACCTGTCTGTTTCCTTTTAGGGCAGTCTTTTGCCATGTGCCCCTGTTGCTGGCATTGCCAACAGTGGGGTCTTCTGCCATCCGCTATGATTGGTAATGAGCTCTCCTCGCATTTCAACACTGCTGGTATTTTGTTGAACCCGGATCTGTTGAGCCACATTTGGATCTTGTACTGGCCCGTCAGTATGTTCTTTTTACCTTTTACCAGGATAACTGCTTGAACGTCTCCATACTGACTGAGCACACCACTCAACTGCCTGGCTTCCATGAGGCAGAGGACATTCAGTATGGTGACGGTTGTGGTCATCTGGCTCATGTATTCTGGCTGGATCTTAATCTTCTTCCAGCGTATCTCTGACTTCTTGGCAATTTCTACTGCCTCAGTTTCGCTTGTAAGCAAAGCTTCTCCTGCATCTGTACTCAGCTGGGATTTTGAGCTCCAGGAGGAGATCCCCCATGATGTTTGCACCTATGCCAATGAGACTCTTCTTCTTCATCAGAGGTTACCATGGGGACTATTCCTTTCTTTAAGTTGTTAGCGGATTCTGGCCGGAGTTTGATGACATTGGCATCCATTAGTTCCTTATATGTGGAGTTGAATAGGTCTCTATAGTCCTGTGGGGTAAGTTGAGCCTGCGGACATCACTCTGTTTCTTCATTGTGGTTGCTTCCTTCTGTTTTGGCTGTTTCGAGGTGAGGGGTTTCCTCACTGGTACGAGTGTGGGCCAATCTGCAGCCTCGTCTTTCTCTGTGTTAGGTGTCTCCCCCTTGTTTTTATTTGGAGGCGATTGCTCTGCCCTGGGTGCTACCTGCTGTGGTCCACCACTTATGGAAGTTGCAGTTCCAGTTTCCATTGCCTGGGTGTTGTTGGATTTCGGACTTGGTGATGTTTCCTCTCCTGGATGGGTGGCTGGTTGAGGCATGGTCTCTTGGTGAGCGTTGGAGTGGGCTGGGTCTTTGGTAACCCCACCAAGGATCTTTAAAGATGCTAACGCTTTGTTAATTAGTGCTCTAGTCCTTCTGGCGACTCCATCCTCATTCTTTTCCTCTTTCTCCATGAGAGGATCGTCTTCTTAGGGAGGTGGAGTGCTACATCTGGGTGATGGTGTGGTGGATTGAAGAGCCGGGGGGTACCACTGACTGTATTTCACCCGCATTGTCCATTGTCTCCTCGTCCCTTGATTCTTCTTCTGCTGGGAGGTTGCCCTCATGGGGAGCTGGAGTAGCAGGATCGTCTTCGGCTGACAAGGATCGAGGTACGAGAGGTGCCACCGTGTGTGGTCCACCTGAAAAGAGCCTCGTTCCACGTTTCCTTTGCTCCCTCTGTCGGAGAGTGGCCCTCTTGGAGAGCAGTGGTCAGGCTTGGTTGCTTTCAGGGTGGTGGTTTCTCCAGGGTCGCAGCAGGCTGCGGCCCTACTCTCCCATCCTCTTCTTCTCCATAATGCGTGGGTTTTGCTCCCTCCATAGGGGAGCTCTTGAGGGGAGCGATCTTGCGCATCTGGGGTAGTATGCCCCTTCTGCCTGGCATCGTGGGATGGTTGTCCTGGCCGCTGACGCAGACCAAAGTGTAGTGGGGAGAAAAGAAAGAAATTGGGGAATGGAGGGGATAGGGTGGAATCAGAAGAGAGAAAGACTGTGTGACCTCCTCTTGCGGGGACGTCGGGGTTAACAGCTCAGATCCCCGTGAGAGGGAGAGTAGTGAAGGAAGATGAAGGAAAACCCTAACAGGAAGCGAAAAAGATACCCTAGTTATCAGCTCGGGAGAGCAGCGAAGGAAGACAAAGTGGTTGTCTAGCAGGTCAGAGTGCTTCTAGGGCGAATTAAGTGGGGAGAAATTAAACCATTTCAACCTCGAGAGGGGGAGAAAGAAACGAAGAAACCCAAAAAGTATAGTCCCTACCAGGTCGTGTCAACCAAAGAAAGTATTGTCAATCCCAAAAGACACCAAACTCTCAAAGAAGGGATCGGTTTTTGGGTCTAGACTACCACACAATGGCGTCGGTCCTGGGGGAGCAAAAAGGGTCCTGACTCCCCAAAAAGGAGGTCGGTCCCACTAACAAAAGTTAGTATGCCACGAAAGTGATGCAAGTAAGCACCTTAGCTTAACCTGGGGATCAAGTGGCAGATCCCTTCAAAAATCAAAAATGGGGTATGCTGAGAGAACAGTTACTACACTTTGATCTTAGCAAAAAGGCCAAGAAAAGCAAATCATTTTTATTAGCTTTGCCTTAAAAGCGACACCAACTTTTTTTTCCACTTTTAAGAGGTGACAAGGTTTATTTGGAATATTGCATTTTCCTTTTTTAGGGATGCACAGCATGATAACAGCCGAAGTGAATTACAATATTAATATAATAACGATAGTAGTCGTTGTTGCCTCGATCGACAAAATAAAAGACATAAGAGAGAAATTATTAAGTAAATAAATATATTAACAAAGAATTGTATATGTACAAAAAGCAGAAAAATATATTGTATCTGAGCTGTTGAAATAAATCTCAGTAATATTTTAGCAGGGGAAACAAAGTAAAAAATAAAACTACTGTAAAAGAAACAAACGAAAATCTTTCAAACTTTGTTTAATTAGTCTTTATTTGTTTACAGTAAAACTTAGCTATCAGTCATTGTGGTTTAATAATCAGTAGTAAATTGTAAAAGAGTGAAAAAGCAAAGCAAGCAAGAGATATGAAAAGCGGACTTTTTTCTTTTTTACAAAAGAATCACGACTTATCAAGGCCTGGAGGCCACTCGAAGATAAAGGTTAATGAGTGTGCAATAGTCAATGGGACTATCATAGTAATTGCTGGTAGTGGAAATTTGCTAAATTGGATTACTTAAGGCATTACCTCATCAAGAATTTGTTCACATTGGACTTGAAGACAACCATATTGTAGTCAGTTGGAAAGCAGAGAAATGGAACAAAGTACCACAGGGGTGCAGTTCTAAGAAAGAAGCTTTGTTCATGGAATCTACGTTTAGGTTTAGGCACAGATAAAGAGTGAGGGAAATTATTGATTCCCATGAAAATAATAATAAAGCAAAGACAGGCTCACAACATCTCTTCTGTGTTGCAGAACAGAGAAAAGGGCACCCCCAACTAAGCCATGAAGTCTATTTTGAATTCCATCAAGGCTTCTAACAGCTCCTGCCAAGATGTGGAAACAGTACTCCATCCTAGGACGTACTTGACTCTTATACAGGTAGAAAATTGCATCAGCAATGAGATATCTACTTGAGTGGTAGAATGATCCTACCATTTTTCCAGCGACCTTTGCAATAGATTTGATGTACATATTCCATTTCAGATCAGAAGTAAAGGTCAGACCCAGAAGCTTGTAAAAACATGGAGCCTCCCTAAGACGAGAGCCATTCATTTCAATTGATGCCACACAAGGGTCAAAGCATTGATGATGTGAAGATAGTAACCAGCCACCTTTTTCCCCATTGTACCACGTGCTCAAAATCAGAGATAACTTTGTCATTTATGGCCTTTATGTGCTGCCATAGATGGTAGGGTCATCAGCATAAATGTTTACAAATGATCTTAGGATGTGATTTGGGAGATCATGGATGTAGATCAGATCAGGAAGAGAGTTGGGCCCAGGATGGATCCCTGAGAGACTCCAACATTAATACTGTGAGCTTCTAATTTCTGCCGATCAACCACTACTCTTATGAACCTATCAGAAAGAAATGATTTAATTATTGCAAATACATTTCCAGCTATGGTATAGCTGGAGATCTTATGGAGTAAACCTGTATGCCATATCCTATCAAAGGCCTTTTATATGTGAAGAGCAATTGCCCTAGAAAGGTTGCCTCTGTTGAGATATTCACTAATCCTATGTGATATAACTGTAAGCATACCTGCTGTAGATCTAGCAGAATAGAAACCATATGGCATGTCACTAAGAAGTTTATTTTTGCTAAGTTGGTTGACTACATCTGTATTTAACACAAATTCCAACAACTTACTCATAATATACAAAAGACACTGGTCTTTACTGAGAGGGAGATGACCAATCACTTGAATTCTTAAATACAGGGCATACTGATGAGGTTTTCCAGGGTGTTTGGAACCAATTCTTCTTAAGACACTGCTAAAACAGTTTTGTAAATATGGGAGCTAGTTCTGATTGAAGCTTTTTTAGCACTATAATTGGAATGCCATCAAGACCAGTTGCTTTACTGGAATCAAGGTTTTTGTATGTTGCATAACCTGTTTTCTAGACACAGGAGGAAATACAGGGGTTTGGTGGCCCTGATTACATAGGGTAGAATTAGCTGCAAAATACTTGGTAAAGAGTTTGACTTTGTCCAATGCTGGCGAGATTACCTCAGGTCCATTGATGATGGTTGGGATAGAGACACACACTTCTGCTCAGGACCGTGTTTATTATTTCCCAAAACTGGTGGGAAACAAGCCGCTGCTCAGCTACTTTGGACTTGATGGACTGAGCATACAACTCTCGTGTTCTTTATTACTCTTTTACAGTGGTTTTTGGCAGTCCTGATGGAAGCAATGAAAAAAGTGATTTCTGTGCACAATGGCAGCAGTACATTCTGGAGAGAACCCCAGCTGGCTGTTAGGTTTTGCTGGAAGTTTTTGGAGGGTATATACCTACAATTAGCCATTCTGTCAGGTCTGATACTATAGAGGATACGTTCTTTTTAAACATGAAATGCAGCAGTATATCTGATATAAATGTATGGAAGCTATCCATATCAGCCATAGATAGAGAAGTACATTTTGTTATTATCTTAACTGAGACAACCGAGTGGTCAGAAGATCCTAGTGAAGACAGAACAGAAGCTGAACATAGCTCAGAGCAAGTTGTAAGAAAAAGGTCTAGGAGACTTGCATATTGACCGTCAGTGTCGGAATATGTACTGTAGGACAATGGGGCAGCATTCCATTTAGAGATAGTTCACAGGATATTGGATAAGTGAAAAATTAGGCAGTATTATAGAGAAGCTTATCGGCTGACCAGAAATGGTATCGTAAAACAAAACTACAGAACTATAAAAAAAAAAAAAAACAGTGACATTTAAATCTTGAGGAAATTGCCATATAGAGTTAAATATCTGTTGAGCAAGTTGGAGAGTGTAGGTTAAACCATCTGGAATCCACTGCACAACAAAATGAACAAAAGGTACAGACACATAAAAATATAGAGGTAGACGGTATACTAAGACATTTTCTTGATGGGAGATCCAGAAAACGATGGGGATAATGAACAACAGGAAGCCCAACAAGACACACTGCAAAGATCACAAAGAGATCCAAAAGATCGAGGGTAGGGAGTAAAAGAAAAAAAAAAGAACAGATACGAAAAGCAACATTCTTTCTTTTCTTTTGTTACTCTTTCCTTGAACTTGTATTTCATTACCCCCCGCTCTCTCTCTCTTTCTCTCTCTCTCTCTCTCTCTCTGGTTATCTGATTAATTAAAACCTCTTCAACTATTTAATTCGATTTTTTTTTTTTTTGGTAAACACAACCTTTTTTTGTTTTTAAAAAAAAAGAAAAGAAAAATTTTATTGTTTTTGAAAAAGAAATATGATGACAGAGAACAGCCATGGAAGAAATATGCAAATGTAGCAAAATAGAAAAAAAAAAATAAAAAGACCAACATCAGACGCCAGAGTGTCAAAAAAGAGTGACTCCTGACCGTGTACACAGACTTTAGTGTAGAATAGATGTATGGGTGTGATTTCTGTGCAGACAACTAAAAGCAATTTTTCCTTGTTTAGACACCTCATTAACTATAATGGATTGTTAACTATTTAACAGTATTAACAGTTTCCAAAGTTAAATTTGACATACCATCGTCAAAGTTCACTACACCAAATTCTACACCGTCTCTTGAGACAGACTTTTTATTCAAGCTGACAGCATCATATATATATATATATATATATATATATATATGAAAAATCTGGTTACTTCACAAGATCGCCAGCATATAATCAGAAGCAACAGCAATTCTTTTATTCTTTGTTCTTTTTTTTTTCTTGCTGCAAAAGACATTTAATCACAGTCATGACAATCAAGTCTCAAAATAAAAAAAAACTGTTAGACTTATCAGAGACTACTTTCCTCCTTTTCAGTGTTCCACTCCCTCCCCACTAACTTTCCCTCTTCTCAGTCTTTTTTACTTCTTTTTCTTCGTCGTTATTATTGTTTTCACATTAATCAATGACGAATTCTTAGTCTTATATGCCTAAATGTATATTGGTAGTACACATGATCTGAAACAGACCGTAAACAAGTCTTTTGTAAACTTAATATGGCAGACAAAGATGAGACAGTGTGGTCTTTTATAACTAAATAAGTCCATTACTCCGTAATTACAAGATCACAACATTTAAATTAAAGGGTAGCATTTATTCCTTCTCCAACGTTGGCTGTAACTAAATTAGTTCGAAAATCGTCAATAGCCATAGCTCTTTGATTTTATAAATTTAGTTCCAGACTGCAAATGTTTCAAGATAAACCATCAACAGAGACTGATTTTCAATAGATCAAATTTCAATTCAAATCAAATTTAATTGGCAAAAACATAGCATCGGGGAAGAAGCCATATAAGGAAATAAGTGTTATTTACATACAGTTTCAATTTTTGTCCAAAACTTCTTTAAATCTGGATATAGTAGTCATCATTGTAATCTTTTCTGGCAGGCTGTTCCACGTAACAGAAACATGAACAGAGAATACTACCTCTCTTTCTGTTGAGCAGAAAAGATAGTGGCACTTTTTTGAGAGATGGATTTACCAGAATCAAGCTTGCTTGCATCCTCTATTGCTCAAATGAAAATATATTTGTCAGAAGCTGCTTTTTGTAGGTAAAAATCCTGTCACCACCCTGGTTGCTAACTGTTGAACATTCTTCAGGTTTACAATATTTTTGTAGAGATCCGGGTTTGCTGTTCAAGAATGGGTCATATCACAGAGAATGTCATTTGTGCCTAATGTCATTTTTCAAACATTTCTGCTCCAGATATTTTTGCTGGCTGCTAAGATATAAACAATTATTTTACTCAAGATAAATCTTCACAAAACAGGCATCATGTTTTCTATTCCTGCTAGCACATAATGACCATAAGATGACAGTAGCAACCATTTTTGTGAACTAAATTCCTCTTCTGAAGATGGCTATTATATATGTGTAAGGGATGTTGCCATACTTATTAAGAACCTAGACACCAGCAAGAAAATTAACAACATTCCAGTCATAGTGCTTAAGAAGCTGCAACCAAAACAAGGTCATATTCTTACAAAGCTGTTCAATTATTGTTTAAAGGAGAAATGCTTCTCATCACCTTGGAAAACTTCATCAGTCTGATCAATATTCAAAATTACTGGAAATCAGTCTTCTGCATGTCAGTTCAGACCAACCAGTATCTTTTGCACCATGAGAAAGTTGCTTAAATAAGTGATAAATCAAAAGATTGTCAATCTCCTCAGAAAAAATCCTACTCAGTGACAAGCAATATGGATTTCGTCCTACAAGATCAACTGCTGATGTGCTGACTATTATTACACAGAGATCAGTGAATCTACAGACAGAGGTTTAATCTCTAGAGTAATAGCTTTTGATATGGTTTGACACGCTAGTTAGGTATGGAATATCTGAACATTTCTTTTCAACCATCAAACTCTTTCTCTCTGATAGGTTTATAAAAGTAGTCGTATGAATATTGGCGTATCTCAGAAATCTCCCAAATCACATTTTAAGTTTATTCGTTAACATTTTTGCAGATGACACAACCATCTATGGCAACACTTCGAAGAGCATTAATGATCAAGATCTTACTGATTCTATCTCTTCCAACATGGAGTACATGGAGCAATGGGGAAAAATGTGGGCAGTTACTTTTAATATGTTTCAGACAAAGCTAGTCTCTTTTCACCATCAATGCTCTGATCCTCACTTTGTCTGAATTGAAATGAATGGTTCTCTCCTTGATACATTTCTTTACTCCAGATCTAAAATGGAAGTTTTACATCAAATCTGTTGCCAAGGTAGCTAGAAAAAATGTTTGGGCCATTTTATTGCTCCAAAAATATCTCACTCCTGATAGAATTCTCTACTTGTATAAGAGTGAAAGGGGGCAAGAGAAACTGCTCAGAGCATCACTTTCCGGTCTTGACAGAGTACAAAACTGACTTTGAACTCTAGTGGACAATATCCTCTTCTCTCTACTACCTATTTCCCACAGAAGAGACATTGTTCATCTTTCTCTATCGTTATTCTCTTGTGTTCCCCTATGAAACATTCACAACACCAGCAAGAGTCCTCGACTTTTGTCAAGAAAAAAAATTACTAGCATTGACGAAAACTTGTGCATTATGTGGGCACAGATGCAATATTATTATAAGAGGAAAGGTAAAAAAAAATATATATATATGGCAAAAAAAAAAAAAAAATGATATTGTTATAACATTTTTCTTTACAGTTAATAAAACTTAAAATTTAAGGTAGGTTTTCCTTTTTTGTTATGCTTTTCTCAGCGACACTTGGCTTAACTTCCTCGGCGACGCTTGGCTTACTCCGGCTGTTGACGTCATGTTCTGGGGAAAGCCAGGCAGACTGAGTTACGTCTGGATTACTCTCTGCATGAGTACCATGTATTCTTCTAGAAAAAGCATTACGACTTAACATGAACTCAACAGTCTTTGAGCGACTTCTCCAGTTTTACTCATATCACATTCTGCTAAGAGGTCTCTCTTTCTGTCTCTCTTTCTCTCTCTTGCAATTGAAAACAAATCCCTGTCCTGAGAGTAAACGTTTTCTCAACTAAAATTGAGCAAGGAATCCAATGATAAAAATCTGAATCAGAAATGAATGTTATCATAATAATCTTGTGGGTGACGGACATCCATGAACAGTAAAGATAGCATTCTATTTTATTTTTTTTAACTAGAAAGCTATAAATTATAAAACTAATAAAAATAATAATCATGTTAATATAATATAGTTGGAAGTATAAATACATTGTCATTTATTCAGTTGTCATTTGTTCACAGAAGGGGAAGGAAATGACAGATAATATAGAGTATTTCAGTATTTTAACTAGTAATACTTGTTCAGAATTTGGTATTCAGTGACATTTATATTAACTAATGAAAATATTTCCTGATTATTAATTTTTGAAATTAATTATTAAAGGATTTATCACTCTTTACATATGATTAGAATTGGATTGGATTTCAACAAAAAATAAGTCTTTTAGTTATAAACGATGATGATATTCGTCCATTGTTTGTGAAGATGACCACTGTGATCATGTACTATCAATCCAGAAATGGCTCATCAGTCCATCAAATGGTGAAAAACTTACATTGCCCTAACAGGCATCCTTTTTACACATGTTCGTATGGAGTATGTGGAAATAATAGAAATTGACAGCATTGTTTTCTTAATTTCATTGTTCTCTCAGCTTCCAAAAACATATACAGCTCACCTTCCTCAAACACAAACTCTCCTGTTCTTCAAACGGCTTGCTTATACACAGCCCAAAATTTGCGTTAGATCCAGTTACTGCATGGAAGGAATTCATGGTCTGAAAATTACATCCCGGGGAAACGGTGGATGTGTATCTGGCTGAGCTAAAAAAGCTATCGATCCTGTTTGGAGGGATGTCAGACAAAGGCTTGGTGTGCGCCTTTGTTGCAGGATTACCTAAAAGTGTGGAATATCTGCTCCGTGCCTCATCCCAAGTGGACGAGATGGACATATCGGAAGTATTGGCGTGGGCACGAGCAATACTAAAGAAAAGCCCTAACACTATAGACCAAGCGGCAGCTGTACAACCATCACAGGTTGGATTGCAGGACCTGGGCGCAGCTACAACCTGCTATAAGTGTGGAGGACCAAACCATTTGGCCCGTGATTGTCTTTCGTCACGTCAACCAACTAGGAAACTTGACGGGCCGCAGTGCTACAAGTGCAAAAAACGCGGACACCTGGCCTGCACCTGTCCGGGAAACGGGCAAGGGCAAGAAGCTACAGCGCCAGTCTTTTCCCCAGATCGTCATTGAGCAGGGCGCTACCCACTGTAAAAATACACATTAATGGAAGCGAGTGCCTCGCGCTTGTGGACACTGGGTGCACCCAGACTCTCGTAAGCAAGATATGCTGTGCCACTTGGAAAGCAGAGAGAATTCCGGTACTAACTGTAAGCAGAGGTTCACTAGCCTATTTTGGGGTGAGCATTATCCGCGCAAGCATCAACGACGGGCCTGTAGTAGCCGTGCGAGCCCTGGTTGTGGAGGGAGAGCTTCTCGGGTATGACCTACTCCTGGGTATGGACTTAATTACACAACTGGGTGGAATTACTGTGGACAGAACCGGCAAGGTACAGTTCTCCCGATGTGAGGAACATGTTTGTGCTGCCATAACTCTCGACGAGCCTGACTTTCATGCAGAGTATGATAGAAACACCAATGCATGGACGGCGTCTTGGAAGTGGTCAAACGATCAGCCATCAATATCCTTGCGGAACCGGTTATCGGAATATCCCCCACCCATGTGGCTAAGGGAACAGTATGAAGAAGAACTGCAAACGTGGATCGACAATGGCTGGCTTCTTCCATACCCAGAGGATGAGCTTGGCCCCCCGCGAGGGCTGATTCCCTTGATGGCCGTCGTACAAGAGACCAAACAAAAGGTCTGCCCCGTCCTAGTCTACCGTGAGCTCAATGAGCATGTCGACCCATATACGGCAAGGGCTGATATGTGTGCACTCAAATTAAGGGAATGGCGACAGCAGGGATCGATCGTGGCAACTCTGGACCTACGCAGGGCCTATCTGCAAATACGCATTGAGAAGAAATTGTGGCCATTTCAGACTGTGGAAATTGGAGGAACCCGATATTGTCTAACCAGGCTAGTGTTCTGTCTAAATGTGGCACCAGGCATTATGACAGCAATCATGCATGCTATCCGGCAGCAAGATGAGGCAGTGCAACAGGCAACATCCTCATACATCGATGATATATTCGTCAATGAGAGCCTCATGTCAGCGCAATCGGTTAGAATGCACTTTGAGAGCTTTGGACTGACATGTAAGGAACCAGAGCGTCTGTGCGATGGAGCAAAAGTTCTCGGCCTGCACGTGTGCAATAGCAAGGAGTGACTTTGCTGGAGAAGAGGAAGTCGCGTCCCCAAGGTCCCATCAAACATCACTCAACGAACAGTGTTTTCGCTTTGTGGAAAGATGGTAGGCCATTTCCCTGTGTGCGGTTGGCTCAGGGTGGCCGTGGCGGCCATAAAAAGACATGCAACAGCCGTGTCGTCGGGATGGGACAATGCAGTACACGATGTCACCCTAAGGAACATACTGACAGAGACTGTGTCCAGGGTGACCAGTGATGACCCCGTTCAGGGAAAGTGGTGCGTCAGCGGGAATGAGTTCACGGTCTGGGTGGATGCTAGTTCACTGGCCCTTGGAGTTGCCCTGGCAGTTAATGATTCCATTATTGAAGATGCCTGTTGGCTTCGGCCAGAGAATGATTCGAGGCACATAAACCTGGCCGAACTTGATGCCACATTGAAGGGCGTTAACTTGGCGCTTCAATGGCAAGCCAAGGTTCTACATATCATGACTGACTCGGCATGCATTCATCGGTGGATAACCCATGCATTAAGTGGAAGAGCACGGCTGACGACACGAGCATCGAGTGAGATGTTAATTCAAAGACGGCTTGCCACCTTTGTCGACACCATCACAGAGTATGACCTGACTGTGGATGTAGTGTTGATCAGGTCTGCGTTCAACAGAGCAAATGCTCTGACAAGAGTCCCTCAATGATGGCTTCTGGCTGGTGCTCGGAGAGATTCTGATAATCTGCAAAACACATGTGCAGCAGTTGTGTTTAATGTGGATGCAGCACGCATCATGGACATTCATTGACAGTGTGGACATCCTGGCATCAAGCGAACACTGTACTTTGTCAAGATGATTGATCCAGGAGTAGAAAAAAAGATATCTGAAGAGTGGTGGAAAGTTGCGAGGCCTGCCAATCCATCGACCCAGCTCCAGCACGATGGAAGAAAGGAGAGTTGGGAGTGAGTGGTAAGTAGCAGAGAGTGGGCATGGACATCACATACTATGGTGGCAACAACTTCCTTACCCTCATCGATTGTGGGCCTACACATTTCG
>NC_136508.1:64010600-64043100 GCF_053919585.1 Euprymna scolopes
CAACGTTTCATCGATGGACAGAGGCTGAAGCTTAGATGCCAGTTCAGGGCCGATCAGATTGGCGACTCTCTTTTGAACCTTGTCTAAGAGTGAGAGACTAGCAGCAGATGCACCAGCCCAAATGTGACGGCAATACTCTATACATGGGTGAATGGTGGCCTTATAGAGGTACAGGAGAGTCACGATTTCAAAAGTTAAAAAAAAAAGAAAGAAAGTATTTAGGTGCCATCAGCTAGAATCGAACCCAAAAACTGTAGCATTCAAAGCTAGTGACGTGCCAATGTGACACGCATATAAACCGATTAAAAATTAAAAATGAACTTAGATGAACATACAAAATGTTTAACGATTTTTTCAATTTTGACCGCTTAAAATCTGTTTTAACCGGCTAAAGACCCATAAAAGAATGGCTCGTAAAAACATCCAATTATTTGAGGCCCCATGGCGCTGATCTGCGACTTTTCGTTTTGGAAGAGATAGAGTTTGAAAATAAAGAGACAGACAGACAAACATATAGCCGTTTAAATATATTATATTTGCTAAAACTTTTGACATAAATCATGAAGATTATTATTTATTTAAACATAGGAAATGGTATTCATTTCTGGAAAAAAAAAAAAAAAAAATTTGTGGTATTTTGAGACTTGAAGTTCTTTGGGTTCTGAAATATAACTATTTTAGTAAACCTACCTTGAAATCTTGAAATATCCAAAGCATTTTTTTATGTGGGCATCATTAATTTAATATTTAATCTAATAATTTTGTATCTATATAAAAGCCAAGTGCGTCCAAGGATGGAATACTGCTGCCATATCTGGGCAGGAGCTGCTAAAAACAGCCTATCCTGCCTTGACAGAGTACAAAATAGACTTCGTGGCTTAGCGGGGGATGCCCTTTTCTCTACCCTGCAACCTCTCTCCCACAGAAGAGACGTTGCAAGCCTATCCTTGTTTTATCGTTATTTCCATGGCAAGTGCTCGTCTGAACTCCAATCTCTGGTCCCCCCCTCGCCAATCTTTTACGAAAAACACCCGGCTAGCCGAATCTACTGTGAAAAATTTCCCCCACTCTTTATCTGTGCCTAAATCAAAACGTGGATTCCATGAACAAAGCTTCTTTCTTAGAACTGCATGCCTGTGGAACTCTGTTCCATCTGCCTGCTTCCCACCGGACTACAACTTGGATGTGTTCAAGTCCAACGTTAACAAATTCCTAATGAACCGCCCCCTTCAGTAAACACTTCATCAAATCTCCACACTAATGTAATGTACTTGCAATAACCCTTATCCCTGAGTGGCTTCCGGGCCTTGATAAGTGGTGACCACTGTGTAAAAAAAAAAAAAAGTTTTTATACTTAGAGTTCTTTTCATCTTCAAATATTGGTACTTGTACAGTTTAATCAAGACATTAAAAAATGAAAATATCGAAAAAAAAGGTTATATTGTACGTATCTGTTGTGGACTGAAGATCTCCGAAAAAAAGATTTGTTTAATTTGATTGAGTTTTTTTTTTTTTTTTTTTTTTTTTTTTTTTTTTACAGCGGAAAAACACGTTTTTATGAAAGCACGTTGAAGTTAGCCATTAAGGAATTTGTTGAACACTACACGGGGGAGATAACTCCAGTTAAAGCACCGACACTCCCTCCCCATCTTTATTACTAGCTTTTCTTCCTAAAAATCGAACCTTTGGCTCGGTATCATAACAAATTGTTTTTTCACTGTAAAAAAAATAAAAAAAATAAAAAATAAACTACTTGATGAAATTAGGTGAAATTTTTTTTTCGAAGAACATCGTTCCATTACTGATACGTGCAATATAACCTTTTATCGATATTTTCATTTTTTAATGCCTTGATTAAATTGTACAAGTACCCAAATATTTATTCATGTTTAGTTTGGTCATAATTATAAGGCAAAGGTTACACAATTCCCAACCACACACACCTCTTCTGAATTGGCACTGGAAACAATGTAGAAATAAGCGAAGAGCACATGTAGCACCTGCAATTCCTAAATGGTCACCCATCTTAGTACTGGCCAGACTCAATGTTGCTTAACTTCGGTGATCTGATGAAAACTAGTGTGTCAACGTGAATTATGCCGTATATATAATGGCGTAATACGTAGAAATATTGTTGTCAGTTGATGTCGTCTTCATTCAGCCTTGCAAGTTACAAACATGCTGCAACAAGCATTTGGCCACACAAATATTAGCATCATTAGCTGCCGCATAAACAAGTTATCATAAAAATGGACTTGCTCATCTGGACATAATGGAACATCCCAGTAAAAAAAAAAAGTATTATGAAAACATAAATTGTTAAAAATCAACAGAAAAGATTAAAATGATTCAGAATGTTCAGAAAATGAAAACTTTGATAACGTGATCTAGTTTGCTTGAAGCATTGTGGATAATTAAGAATATACTTAATCTGCGACTTTCAGTTTTGGAAGAGATAGAGTTTGAAAATATGGAAACTGAAAGGCAGACAGACATACAGCCTTTTATATATTAATTTTTTTTATTTGTTATGCTTGTGGTTCTTGACGATACAATCACCTACATTTACAATATTTTTGTTTTTCGATAATCATCCTGTACATGTTGTCTAAATCAAATTTAGACTTTCCATCCCAGACTTGGTGCTTATCCAAAATTTCCCCAATGAAAAAAAAAAAAAAAAAAAAAAAAAAAAATGAACAAAAATCTGTAAATGTATGTACACGGAACAGAAAAAAAAGAAGAAAAAACGATTTCATGACTCCATTTTAAAATTCATCACAAGAAAATAGCATACACCAAAAATCATATGAATTGATCAAGTAGTTTTCCTTTTATAAAAAAAAAAAATTTAAGTGAATTTGTTTTTCCAATTGACTACTGTACACTCTTAACCCTTATCCTCGAGTGGTCTCTGGGCCTTGATAAGTGGTTATGCCTATGTAAAAAAAAACTCTCCATGTTAAGAATGGCTTTCTAAAATCTCAAATTGAAGTTCTCTCCCTTGTTCCTTTAAACTGATAGCAACGAGAGATCGTCGTTCGTAGTTTGGCCATAAAATTGGATTTTCTTATTTTAAAAGAAAACTACTCGATCAATTTACATGATTTTTGGTGCACAATATTTTTTTTTTTTTGTTACGGGTTCGTACAGATTTTTCTTTTAGCTTTTTCATGGGAGGGAGGATTTTGGACAAGGACTAATATTTTTGGTCGAGAGTCTAAAATCAGTTTAGACAGCACTTAGAAGATGATTACCAGAAAATAAAAAATATTGACAATCATGTACTTTCCCGAAATGACGATATGCAGTAGTTTAAAAAATATATATATAAATATGACATGCTGAACGTTTTGGTGTTAAAATCAATTTAGCATTACGTATGAAAGATGAAGAAAACAACTTTTTAAATTAATAAATTAGCCGACAGACAGGCATAAATCCAATATTGAAACAGGAATAAGGAAGGGAGGAAGAACTTGACTGTCTAGACGGATAGATGGGAATAGGTGGGTGGAAAAGGATTATATGTTATACCATATGTTCGCAAAGTCAGTGTATACGTACATACAAAGGCACATATCGACATATACATACATACATAACTTTACAAATACTTACATAAGAATAGGTACGTCCACATATGCGTATACATATGAATACAAGTTTTCTTTCCTGTCTTCCTGTTCCAATTAGATGTTACGTTGATATCTTAAGCTCAGCAACTAATTTGAATTTGTTCCAAAAGTAGAACGTCTGACCTATCCTTATCACATTATTTTTCTGCTTTTAATTTTTAGCATTTTTCATTTCATTTTATTTTCGTCAGCTGATGGAAGCAAATGTTTTTTTTCTCCCTTATCAAGAGGCCAATAACAGCTTCTTCACTTAGTGGGAAAAAAATCTTCTACCGTAATTTTAGGATGTCATCTTCACTGTTGAAATTTATTAATACTTACCATTAAACCATTAGATCATCATTATTTCCACTAGACTATTTCATATGCATCTCTAAATCTTACCAAACAACCTTTTCTTTGGATTGTACTACATTTTTCATCGTACAGCCCGGACTTCATTTGGAATATTCTTTTAACCCGTACATTTCTGCATTATCAACTTTCATACAAATATGGCTTTTTCATAATTTATAGTTTTCAATTTATGTGCTAATCAACAAAATTTATAGCCAATCTATAAATATCATTTCAGTAACTACTTTCTTCTGAGGATAAGTGCCATTCTTTGAAACTTCATGGAATAAGGAAAATTTTTTTAATTTTTGTATTCCTTGTTGAATAATAAATTATTTTAATTTCTAATTTACAGAGTTTAGATTGAATTCCTTATATCAATGTGCTATTTTGAATATTGAGCTTTTTTTCATAGTCGTTACATGTTAACACTCGGGACCCACATGTTTTATGCAGAGAGTCATAAGGAAACAAAGACAAAGAAAGAATTCGACTTTCTTTTCAGTTGAAACAACAGACATTTATTTACAGGTACTTCCAGAATAACACCTTGTCTGTTGTTCAAATATCTTCTCGTACTACAATGTGCTCAACAAGACTCTCCTGTGTCGAACATATGGAACTGTCTTTGTCTGACCATGTTTAGGACACATATTTCTCTGCTGCTCACTAGGTGTAACGTGTCTATTTCAGCTCTCTCATGTCTCAAATACATCTTGAATACCTCTACACTTTGAACCCATGTGTTCTTTTCATCTCTGCTCTCACATCACACAGCCGGCGTGGTCATTTGCATACGGCTGCTACTACTGCTAACTCAGCATCAGCAACTGTTACAGATTGTCCTATTTCTCTTATATATATATATATATATATATATATACTTGCTTTAAGTTTACAGAATTATTCAATTTGTAAACTTGAAAATTTTTGAATGTGTATATTTTCTTTCTTTTTTTTTTTTTTACAAAGGAGTCACCACTTATCAAAGCCTGGAGGCCACTCAAGGATAAAGGTTAGCAAGTGTACAGTAGTGAAGTGGAAAATATCCTAGTAATTCTTAGTAGTGGAAATTTGGTAAATAGGATTGTGTAACGGGATGGCTCATCAAGAACTTGTTTACGTTGGACTTGAAGACGACCAGGGTAACGGAAGAGAGTTCCACAAGCATACAGTTCTAAGAAAGAAACTTTGTTCATGGAATCTACATTTAGGTTTAGGCACAGATAAAGAGTGGGGGGAATTATTTGTAGTTGTTTCAGCTAGATGAGTGTTTTTGTGAAAGTCAGGCAAAGCAGGACCATAGATTAGACCTCAGACGAGCACTTACCATGAAAACAACGATAAAGCAGAGACAGGCTCTCAATGTCTCTTCTGTGGGAAAGAGGTTGCAGGGAAGAGAAAAGGGCACCCCTCAGTAGGCTACAAAGTCTTTTTTGAACTGTCAAAGCAGGATAAGTTGCTTCTAGCAGCTCCTGCCCAGATGTGGCAACAGTACCCGATCCTTGGACGTACCTGGCTTTTATATAAGTAGAGAATTGCATCAGCAGTGAGATATCTACTGGAGCAGTAGAATGATCCCACCATTTTTCCAGCGACCTTGGCAACGGATTTGATGTACATGTTCCATTTCAGATCAGTAGTAAAGGTCAGACTTAGGAGCTTGTCAAAATATAGAGCACCCCCAAGACTAGAGTCATTCATTTCAATTGATACCAGACAGGGATCAGAGTGTTGATGAGTTAAAGATAGGAGCTTGGTTTTAGATTCATTAAAATTAACCAGCCACCACTTTCCCCATTTTACCACATGCTCAAGATCAGAGAAGAGAGAATCAGAGAGAACTTAATCGTTTACAACCTTTGAAGTGTTGCCATAAATTGTCAGCATAAATGTCTACGAATGATCTTAGGATGTGATTTGAAAGATTATTGATGTAGATCAGGAAGAGAGTTCCTATTTACAATATCTCCCCACGGGACAGAGTTAGATACCAGGGTCGTTTTTTAACGTGGAGAAAAGAAACAAAAATTGTCTCAGACGTGAAGGATTTCTCCTCCACTCAGAGAGAACAAGAAATTGAAGTGCAGCAATTGAAGTGAAGTGATGCATTGCTGCATCTGAAGAACAGATACTACACTACTCAGGAAGAGAGTTGGGCCTAGGATGGACCCCTGAGGAACTCCAGCATTAATACTGTGAGCTTCTGATTTCTACCAAATAATACACTACTCTTATGAACAGAGAGAGAGAGAGAGAGAGAGAGAGAGAGAGAGAGAGGGAGAGAGAGAGAGAGAGAGAGAGAGAAATTTAAAAAACAAAATAAAAATAATAAAATTCTGCAGGAGTGCTCCTCCTCTGGACAGCTGACTTCTCACTCACACTTTCCGACCCTAATGTCACGTTTCTCGTGGTGGGAGAGAAAAAAAAAATACTAAGATTTTTGAATGGATAGGATCTTGAACCTCTCTGAGGAAACGGTTAATCTTGTCAAAACATTAATTCGCGTTATTTATTTCTTAATTTCTTTTTGATGTTTACGTAATCATAATTTCAGTTATAATAGCTCTATATATCTATTGAGCACTATTGAAAAAAATATATAGATTTTTTTTTTTTCAGTTCAATTCACCTGAACAACGAACATTACATATTTTATTTGTTCATTAAACAGTGCTGGTGCTGGGGCAAATGATAAAATTTTACCGGATTTCAGGCATGAGAATGTGTATCCATTAGCAACGGTTAAAAAACAACGTATTCAAAAATGGGGCTTCATAAAAAAAATATAATGAAAACTAAAATAAAAATACACCAAATGAATAAGAATTTTCACGAACACACTGTTTTTTTTAGATTACTATTGATATGAAAAATTATTTTTGTAATTGTGTATTACGTTCAACACAAGAAGGCCAACCCGGAATTTGGGGTGCTCGCTATTAGTTAGTACGCGGATGACGTGACTGCGTTCGACAACAAGGAGGCTATTATTTTTTTTTTTTTTTTTAGTTTTTTTTTTTCTTTCATACAATTTTTTTTTATTTTTAAATTTATTTATTTTATTTATTTATTTGTAATCTTTAAGAATATATTTTATCAAGATCTTTTCCAATTCTTTAGAACTTGTTATATATTTTGGAGAAAAAAAACTTCTTTTGTTTATGTTTTTCTTTTTAAACTATTAAAAAAAAAACAAAAGCGGGTGTTAAAGCGACACACACAAAAAAAGGGTCACCTGTGTTTAGTTGTGTAGTACGTTTTCAACTTCCCAAATTTCGATTTGTAATTTAAAAATTCACATGACGATGTAAGATACGATATTTATTGAATCCCTGCCCAATACGCTAATTCTCCTAAAAAATAAGAACCACATTCAACAGGCTTTAGACCGGTGATTTTGGTTCCCAACCTATTTTAGGCCATATGCCCCTGCCCCACCTAGGCATTTCTAAAATCCTGATGCCTCCCCTTTGTGATATCTAATATATAATATGGTATAGTAAGCCCAAGGGTGCACGTCCTGCCCATGCCCCACCAAAATATTGCCATGCCCCACCGGTGGGGCATGCGTCCCACGTTGGGAATGACTGCTTTAGACGATCACATGTAAACAGTCCTTAAAAAACGCTATACAACCCGGAAGTGGGATGACCAATGATCATTTTACGTTAAATTTATACGCGAAATTGATCCCCCACAGTAAAGTCTAAAGTAGTTTTGTCTTTTGTTTTTTTTGTTTTTTTACTTCTTTTTACTGACATCTTTTTCAGGCTTTTTAGATGTAATCGCCTAAAAAATTAGAATCTCAAAATAACAAAATAAGCAAAGCAACAACTTAAGAAATTTTCTTTAACAATATAGATTTTTTTTGTGTTTTCTTTTCTAAACGTGTTTTTTTTATTTTTTTGTATTTATATAAAAATATAGACTTGTGCAGTTTGAAATCCCCAAACAAATTTAGAAAGCTATTCTTTACATAGGGAATAGCGAACTTTGTTAACTCTCCCTGGTGCGTGGTGCGGAGGAAACTCTCACAAAATGAAAACAGTTACTTTGCTAGGGGATGCTAAACTGCACCAGTGCCAAAATGTCTTTTGCCAAGTTTTGAATTCGGATCTTGTCTTAAGTTTTTTCGTTCTGTCCAATTATTAAGCGCCCCCCTCCATCCTTATTACTATCAAAGTTATGAAAACAAAATAAATTCGGGTTTGTATTACTATACACAGATTCGAAAAAGTTGTCAAAAAGCAAATATATAACAAATAAATGTTATCAAAGCCAAGATAAGTTACTTTTTCTACCTAACTGGATAATTTTTTAGTGTTTTTATTTAATGTAACATGTTTAAAAGAATGAGCAAAATTAAATTTTTATGAATATTTTTTTATTTTTATTTTGGGCTTAACCGCTAAAGCAAAGAAAACTTTGCTTTATCATAAGAAGGGGTTACATTTTCATCCTTCCTTATTCGTTTAATTTATCATCCACGTTTTTTTTTTTTTTTTTTTTCTGGTGATTTTGTTTTGTCCGCGTTTCGTCTAAATATCATTAAATTTGCTTTACTGTTATTTCTGTTTATTTTCTAAAATATAGTCTTAAGAGTAAAGTGTAGTATCTGTTTCATGTTAATACATTTCATCTTTTCTATCTTCAATCAGTGAATAAGAAATGCTTATCGACTGAGACAATGTTTATTTGGTGCTTGTTAGGATAGAGTCAACAAATTGATTTTTTTTAATATGTCGTGTTAAGCAACAGTATTACGTATTATGTTAAGTAACAGTATTACGTCCTTAATTGTCAAGTCGAAAATAGTAATATATCAAAAAATTACGAAAATTCATAGAGTAGAAAGTTATTTATAAATGTGATTTTTACGAAAACTTAGGTAAAATTGCATTTTCCTGGGACGCTATAAAGCAGACTATAAAGAGTTCATACACAAGGGACATAAAAAAAATCGGACAGCAACTTCTAGATTACATTATAACGGCGGTCAACATTGTACTCTATAGCGCTAGACTTTTTTGGGGGGGAGGGGGGTCAATATGCATTGTTTGTCCAACCTGCAAAGAGTGTTTATTCCGAAAGTCGTTCTTAACATGGAGAGGTTGGCCCAACGCCTTTCGGAATATCCCCAACCTCAGGTTGGGGATATTCCGAAAGGCGTTTTCTTATTTTCCAATCTCCCCATGTTAGGAACGGCTTTCGGAATATACAGGTTGGACAACCAGTGCACATTGACCTTTTTTTTTTTTTTACTAAAAACACAAGAGCAGTTAGTTGTTTTACTCGATGAATTTTCGTAATTTTTGGATATAGTACTATTTTCGACATAACAATTAATGGTAAAACTATACAAACACCGTGACAGCGAATTAACCCTAACCCTAACCCCTAACCCTAACCCTAAACCTAACCCTAAACCCTAAACCCTAACCCTAACGCTGTCACGGTGTTTGTATAATAATACCCAATTAATTGCATAAAAACGACATATTTTAAAAACTCTATCTGTCAACTCTATCTTAACAAACATCGTATATTTTTGTCCCAATCCAGAGTGCTCCTTTTGGGGCTAAATTCTCCAAACATTAAAAGCCGGCTTTGTGTCCAAACCTGCCCTCGTTGGAGGGAGGGGCAAATAAATAGGGCAGTGGTGGACTGGTGGAACTCTTGAAACACCATAAATTACTGGTGCTAAATCAACCCTTGTTTATCCTTTTAGGAACTCGTACTTCATTTTGTATATTTCGACTTTTAACCTATTTGCTGGATTTTACCGAGCAGCCATGGGGGTTGATCTGTATGAGCGCTAATAACTTCCGACAAATTAAGATATTATCAAAAACAAAAACCAGTAACCTTTAGTTGGTTATTTTTGTGGACATGTCAACAAGTTAACATGATAATTCGTCGTTAAATCAATTCAATAGAAAGGTTTGTTTTGTTATTTTTTTTGTTGTTGTTGGGATGTAACCGCTTTAAACTGCCTTCTATTTCTTCTACGAGTGTTTCTTGGTTTAGAAATTTATTGGGGATTTTTGTTAAAGAAATTTATTTTTTGTTTAGTACCCCCTTATAGTTCTTTTTTTTTCTTTATATATGAAATTATTAAATTAAATTTCAAAATTCAAATCGAGCGATAAACTAAATAATAACTTACTTTGTTCCGATTTGTCCGAAAATTCAATCCAGTTCAATGTTCTTAAAAGGGCAGTGCACGAAGTGTGTTTATTTGACACTCTGAATAATCCAGGAAATAAAAAAGAAAAAGAAAAAGAAAGGTTTGTTGTTGTTGTTAGTGGTGGTGGTGGTGGTTATTTATTTATTTATTTATTTTTATTTTTATTTTTTCTTTTAAATTTCCTGCTTTATTTTCTCTTACTGTTGTTCTGTTCATATCACATGTTCTGTCAAATAATCATATAAATACAACTGACTAAGACACATGGGTAAACCCCCATAACTAGAATCTGGCAAGCTTAGCGACCCAGCCCGGCCCGGCTCTAGAAAAAAAAAACATCTTCCCAGGCATTATCTCCTCGTTCATAAAAATGGAGGGAGTCGTCTCGTCCGTCAGCCGTCTTGATTCCGACTTGACCCGACTCGTACTTCGGTCCTACCAGGCATTACCTCCTCTTTCAGGAAAGTGGATGGGGGAGGTCATCGTCGGCTGCCTTACCGGGAAATTCCTACAGGTTCAATCACGGCTATTTTTTTATAACCTTCCAGGTTGTCCCCCATTCGAAAATGCCAGAGGCGAGGCGAGGCGAGGCGCTCCCCCTCCTCTCATATTCTTTTAACTTTATGTCTAACCTGGGAGAGGGTGGTGCAATTTTATACCCAAACAAGACAGACAGAGTTTTTGGCATGCTAAGGTTGCCATGGTCTTGTTCTCTGTCTGTCTGTCTGTCTGAGGTATGGCCCTGTCAAGTTCTAGGAGGTCCACTTTCCAAGGCTTAACCTCCTCGCCCTCTGAGGAAGAATTAGTTTATTGCTAACCAGCTGAGGCGGAGGCGCTTCTGCTGAAGAATGCTGATGAGACTGCCAAGGCCGTTTTTGTTTAGTCCAACTGTCAGAGTGCTCTTCCTCTAGGGTGCTGACTTTTCAAATCCGACTTTCCTAAACCTGTGTCTAATCTCCCCACCACAGGAGGGAGATAATTAACTAACCTCGCTGCACGCTGCACTGCAGTGCAAAGAAGGTTACCTTCTCCGGCCCAGAGTAAGGTATAATGATGTGGGATTTCAGGAGGACATCATCCTAGACAGAATTGGTCTTAGGCCTTCATCTCGGAATGCTAATAAGCCCAATCATCTAGAGCAGGGGGTCTCCAAACTTTTCAAACAGTGGGCCATATTGCTGAATTTTTAGAGCTACGGCGCGGGCCAAAATAAATAAAGTGACTTGGGCATGTTCCTATTTACTTGACTCCCCACGAGGGCAGAGTTAGACACAAGGTCGGTTTTTAATGTGGGGAAATTCAACTTCCCAAAAAGAGGCACTCTGGATAGGAACAAAAATAAAAATTTTTTTCTCAGTCATGAAGGACCTCTCCCTACTGACCGAGGATAGAAAAGGTGAAATGCAGCACCAGAACAGATACCACACCTCACTCCCAACCAAAAGACCAAGGAAGATTTTTGACATGTTTTATACTGTTTTGCTCATTAGTTTTAATTTTTAGTGAAATTGGTTCTCCCAAACCTCATTTTAATCAATTTTCTGAACAAAAAGAAAAACGCCACACTATTTTCATACATTTCCTTTAAAAAAAATCCAGAATATTTTTATGTTTTCCATAAGAGCTCCATTGGCCAAATTACATACTTTGGTGGGCCAGATCTGGCCAGCGGGCCATAGTTTGGATATCCCTGATCTAGAGTGATCCTTCTAAAAGAACTTGGATTACTCACTATTTAGTCCTCATGTTTAACATCGTTGCAGTGAAACCCTATTTACTTGCCTCCCCACGAGGGCAGTTACACTCAAAGTCAGTTTATAATGCGGGGAAAACCCAGTTCCTCTAAACAGGCACTCTGGATTGAGGCAAAAATAAAAATTGCCTCAGTCTAGAAGGTTCTCTGTTTCACCGACAGAACAGATGACATGTCATATCAAAACAGATACTACACTTTAAATTATTTATTTGCAGAAATATATGAAATAAATATATTTTAACAAATTAGGTACAGGACCATTAAAAGTGTTTATGGAAGGATCATCCTCTGTCTATTACACTCTTATAATCATTTCAGTCACCACAATACCACATTTACTTGTGGGAGTGCTCGGCATTCTACCAAAAAAAATATCCAGAATGCTTCGAAAATTTGATTTAATTTATTAATATTATTAGAAGATGCACCCGGCGTTGCCTGGTATTAAATGTAACTTTAAATTCCTTAAAAAAAAAATGAAGTAAAAAGAAAAATGGAAAGAAATTGAGACAAGTGCATGCGCATATTATGCTTTTTTTTACTTCTTGTAAGTAAAAAAAAAAGAAATACTCCAGCTGAGATCGAAACCAAAGCCTAAAGATAATGAGACAAGTACGATAACCATTAGACCAGCTTACCACAATCTTCAAAAAGTGTTTTCAAACCTCGTTAAAGAGTTGACAAACAAATAAAAATCGAATGTCCCCCCCCTCCTCCCCAAGTATTAATTTTTCAATTTTGTTCCCTTAGCAACCCTTGTTTTTGGATGAACACTTATCAAAAAGTTTCTACATGTCTGAATACCCTATATACCAAATTTCAAGTCTGTAGATCAAAAATATATATGAATATATAGGTTGAGAAGTGGCCTCTCATACACATACTCACTTTTATAAATATATAGATTAGACTTAGAAGGCCAAGGCGATAGAATTAAATTAAAAATATATCCTATTTCATTCCAATTAATATTTAATTCCTTAAAATTTTTAATTTGTATTTTTTTTTTTTTTTAAAGATTAATTGATTACTTTATTCAATTTAATTTTATTAATCGGTTAATACTAATTTTAGAAAAATCCACCCTTCCTCTTCTCCAAAATTCCATTGGACGCCATTTCAAAACATTTTATCTCGATCTTTCTAAAGTTAGGTATGTTTATATTTAATTGCTCTACAGGAGGTCAAATACAAGGTCAGTTGGGTTTTTGAAGAGCCAGTGCACTAGGTGAAGTGCACTCTGGCCAACAGACAATGCCTGAGCAGCCTAGTTCACAGTGACTTAGTCCACAATACATTGTAGTCTACATTGCACTGTAGAGAATCTACTGTTGATTTTGTAAAATTATTTTTATATAATGGCTTTAATTAATGTTTAAATGTAAAAGTCAAGTATCATGCTTCAGTTGTGCTCTAAACAGAAACATTCATTTTGAACGCGCCCCTGCCATATCAAAGATCCTACTGTCGATTTTATATGTCGGGCCTTTCTGTTTGTGTGGTGATAAAACTTCTCAAATACACTTGTGATGTTAGGCTGTATAAGGCGTTTACTTTGGTCAAAATCGTCTGTTCCTTCTTTAAACATGTTTTTTTTTTTTTTTTTTTTGATTATCGATTATCAATACTTATCGAAAACATTCTGATACAAAACTTATCAAAAAACACTGCCAGGCAGATAGAGTACATTTGTGTGAAATTTCCAAAAAATCAGCCCAGCTGTTTAGGAGTCTATAGAGAATGAACACACACAAACAAAGTGCCTTATATATATAATAGTAGAAATTTGCATTGAATCTAATCATTAGTCATTACACACCAATGAAGTAAGAATTCTTGAAATAACAATTTCTTCTTCCGACCCCTTGAGAAGAAGCCTTAATTTACAAAAATTTTATAGAATCCAAATAATATAATGAGTTTTGATAAAAATTGGAATAAGTATTATAGACGTAAGGTTTAGTAGCATTATATTTTGATTGTAATCTTTGCAAGGGAACATAAAACCTGTGCAAATCTGTTCTGTTCAGGGAATTAATTTTACCCATCCTGGAACATGTATTCTGCTTCTATATATAAAGTAGTAGCTTGTGTGTGTGTACACAACTCTCCTACAGCTCACACCACTGGACTGATCATGACAAAACTTGGCATGAAGATTGTCCCCCACCTAGGGATGGTGCACACCATTTTCCAAGGAAAAGGTCAAAGGTCAATGTCATATGTATATACTATCCTACAGCTCACACCACCGGACCAATTATGACCAAACCTGACATGATGATGTCTCCGACCTAGGGATGGTGCACACCATTTTACAAGGTGAAGTTTAAAGGTTAAGGTCAGGATTTTGCTATACGTTTGGGTATCCACTTTGCGGGTACCCAAGTATACAGCAAAGTCTTGCACGAAGCACGGGTATCTTTGCTAGTATTGTATAAAACTATTATATCTCTATTTAAAAGACACTTTGTCTGTGTGTGTGTGTGTGTGAGAAAGAGAGAAAGAGAGAGAAAGTCCCCGATGGATTACAAAACAGCTGAGCCGATCTTTATGAAATTTCATACAAATATACTTTATGTGTCTGTAAGTATTCTTAAATAGTTTTTGTGTCGAAATGCCTCTGATAAGTATCGAAAATCGATGATGGAAAAAAATCTGATTAAAGAAGGGACAGTCCGATTTTGACTAAAATTAACACCTTTGTACAGCCTAACATCGCAAGTATATTTTAGAAGTTTTATCACTGCATAAGCAGAAGAGCCTGGCATATAAAATCAGCAGTAGGTTCTTTGATACGGCAGCGGTGTGTTCGAAATGAATGTTTCTGTTCAGAACAGAGTCGAACCGTGATACTTGACTTTTGCATTTTAAACCTTAATTCAAGCCATTATATATATAAAAATAATTTCATAAAATCAACAGTAAGTTCTCTACAGTGCAATGTAGACTACAATGTACTGTGAACTAAATCACTATGTTTGTGAGCTTCCTCCCGGTGCACTGTGGTGGATTCTCGACTAATCAATCAATTTGATTGACGAATGGACGATTTCAGCGATTTAAAGGACAATAAAATGGAACATTCGTTGATCCTTATTCAATATATATATGACAAAAATATATGGGTTATATCATATTAATAATAATAATAATAATAATAATAATAATAATAAAAGAAATATGGGACATGAAGAAAATCAATATAATACAAACAATTGTAGAAGCATTAGGAACAATCTCAAAGAACTTGGAAAAAAGACTAGGAGAAATTGGAATCAAGGGAAGACTAAGACTCTTCAGCGGACGGCAATATCAAAACAACTGGAATCTTAATGCGGAAACCCACATAAACTATAAACACTAACCAGCCTTTCGGAAACTGCAGCAGAAGTAAAACAAAAATTCTCATGTAACATAAATCGGAAAAAAAAAAAAGATATACATAAAAGCTACTGCCAAGTCTGTTGCAAAGAATATAGGCTCCCTTTGCCGGGCTAGAAAACTTCTCAAATCTGACAGTATCCTATATCTCTATAAAGCCGCCATTCGCCCATGCATCAAGTATTGTTGCCACATCTGGGCTGATGTACCAATCACACTCTCTCTTTCTCTTTCTTTGTTTCTCTCTCTCTCTCTCTCTCTCTCTCTCTCTCTATCTCTCTCTCTCTCTCTCTGACAGGATGCAAAAAAATCTTTAACTTGATAGGGTCCATACTGTCTGCCAAGTTCCAACCTCTGTCCGATCTCCACACATTTGCCTCTCTGTGCCTGTCTTACAAGTATTTCAATGAATTTACTACATTTATAACCCCTCAATGTAAATACTCTCGGCAAGCAGCAAAATCTCACCTTTCCACTTTAGAGGTCCTCTAGATTCCGAGAATCTTCCTATTCTGATGACTTATTTCCTTGAACTGCTTGCCTTTTGAAATTTCCTTCCTGCACTGTGTTTACCCGACTATACCAACTTGCAGAAATTTAAATGTAATATAGACAAACATCTCGATACACAACTCCCCACTTAGAATGCCCCTACAAATCTGGTCTCTAACTCACAGTCGTCCTTTACGTTTCAGTGGCATCATACCTTATTTGAAGTGAATAATATTAATATTTTTTTCTTTTCTTCTTTTTTTTTTGTAAAATAAAAATGTTAAATAATGCTTTATATATATGTACTAGCAGTTCAGTCCGGCTTTGCTCGGGCCCTATGTACTGTTCAAAAGTTTATGTGCATATATATATATATATATATATATATATATATATATATATATATATATATATATATATATATATATATATAAAGTTTGACTCATGTCCAGGTAACTTACATCTAAAATTTCAAGTGATTCGACCCAAAATTGGCGGAGGAGTTTATGTAGAGTCTGCAAAGGTCAGCTCTTTCAACTTTGACCTCTTGACAGCGAAACTTTCGCCCAAAAACTTATTTAAAAGCTTGCCGCATGTCTGAATATCCTCTATGTAATACTGACTCCAATTTTGACCCGTTAACATTTATTGTTTTGGGCTCAAATCAAATTAAAAAGTTTGATCTATGTCCAAGTAACCTATATCTAAAATTTAAAGTGTTTAGACCCAAAATTGGCGAAGAAGTTTGGTAGAGTTTTCAAAGGTCAAATCGCTGAACTTTGACCCCTTGACAGCGAAATTTCTGTCCCAAAATTGATTAAAAAAAATTTCCAAAATCTCAATATCCCTTATATCGAATATCGAGTTTGTAGATTGAAAACTGAGTTATTTGGTAGGGAAATGTACACAGACAGACAGACAGACAGACAGACAGACAGACAGACACACTTTCACTTATATATATATATATATAGATTGGTCAATGGGAAAATTATTCCCAACAAGCATTTAGGTAAAAATGCACTTTCGTATAAATATTTGAATTCATTCAAGAAAGTATCGCTAACAAAAACAAATAAACACACACACACACACACACACACACACACATACATACATATATATATATATATATATATATATATATATATATATATATATATATATATATATATATTGATTTTATACAATAATACGGTGTTTTGCAATAGTTAATATTTTGCTAAAGTTAATATTAATATTACCCCCCCCCCCTTGATAACGTTCAACGTCTTCATGCTTTTTCGTTGGGTTTTCCATTAACTTACTTCCTTCTTCCCGATTAACAGTTCAACAGTTTCACCCAATGGAATCGCAAAGAAGTTGTTTTCTTTTATAATCGCTTATTTATTTTGTTTGTTTATGTGTTGTTGTTGTTGTTTTTTTTAAGGGGGTGATAACTTTTTTGGTAAATCAGAAGAACAGCCGACTCGAAGGCCACAGCAAACAGATGAAAAAATCGCGTTATACCGTGGCCTTCGTTATAAAGATGGCCGGCCAGCTGAAAAAATGACGTCATCGCCGAGGTCCCAACAAGCAAGATATGTTGAATTCTTAGACTGTCAATAATGAACAGTAATTTTTACAGACAGCGTTACAAAACTTCAAAATTGGATTGAAATAAAGAAAGAACACGATGATTTATACTGAAACTCATCTAATATTAATAATAAAAAAATAATAAAAAAAAATAATAAAAAAAAACACAAGTTATTTGTTTAAGTATATTATAAGCAATTGAATATTTCGTTGTATTATAGATTTTAAAGATTAGAATGCGTTCTTTAATTACTTATAAATTACATTTTAAAAAAGTGAAGGAACACGATTTGATTTGAAATAAACTTGAAGTTTATTTAATATAATTAAATGAAAATTATGCATGTAAGATTATGAATATTTGAAGCAGAACACAAGCAAAACATTTGATATGAGTTAAGACAATAAACAAATATTAAAATTAAACTTTTTTTTTAATCAAAATGAATATTTTTTTTTAAATCAAAATGAATATTTTTTAATCAAAATGAATATTTTTTAATCAAAATGAATATTTTTTAATCAAAATGAATATTTTTTTAATCAAAATGAACCACAATATTTTTTCAAAATCAAAAACAATATTTTTAATAAATTCATGAAATATTGCACAGTAAAAAAATTAACCTAAAGAAAAAAATCATGTTTCTTATTTAAGATTATTTCACCACATAAAAATAACATGCAAAATCATTTTTTTATATCCATATTTTCAGTTTGTTAAAATACGTGGGTTTGTATTACTGTACACATAGATTCGAAAAAGTTGTCAAAAAACAAATATATAACAAATAAATGTTATCAAAGGCAAGATAAGTTACTTTTCTGCCAAACTGGATATATTTTTCGTGTTTTTATTTAATGTAACATGTTTATTCAGCTCGAAAAACATAGTGTTTACCGATGTATTCGAAAATTCCAGATGGCGTCTGATTCTCTCTTTAACACGGTAAGTTTGGGATAAGGTGTTATAAATATAAAACCGGATAAAATACTGTTAAAAACTCGCTCAATATATGTTACCGTGACATAGGTTGACATATATTCGGCGGGTTTTTAATAGTATATTGTATAGTTTTTTTATTTATAACACCTTATCCCAAACTTACCGTGTTAAAGAGAGAATCAGACGCCATCTGGAATTTTCGAATACATCGGTAAACACTATGTTTTTCGAGCTGAATAAACATGTTACATTGAATAAAAACACGAAAAATATTTGGTAGAAAAGTAACTTATGTTGCCTTTGATAACATTTATTTGTTATATATTTGTTTTTGACAACTTTTTCGAATCTATGTGTACAGTAATACAAACCCAATTACGTTAATGAAATGAATTGTACTTATTTACTATGCCTCCCCACGGGACAGAGTTAGACACCAGGGTCGTTTTTTAACGTGGAGAAAAGGTACAAAAATAAAAATTGTCTCAGTCGTGAAGGATTTCTCCTCCACCGAAAGAGAACAAGAATAGAATGCAGCATCTGGAGAACAGATACTACACTTTGATCTGGTCCCGAAGGCCAAGACTGTTTAAGACCACGAGTGAACGCGCGTTTTTTTTTTTTTTTTAGTTTAGTTTCATATATATATATATATATATATATATATATATATATATATATATATATATATATATATATATATATATATATATATATATATATATATATATATATAAATAAGTATTTTTAAATTTTATCTTTCTAGCTTTAAAAAAAAGTTTAAAAATTTTATCAGCCGGCATAATTTATTTTTAAATATTGAACAATTTCAGAAAAATAAATTATTGTTAGATTTTTAAAACGTGTGTCAACAGCTTAAAAAAATCGTGTTTTAAAGAGTCGATGTTGTCTCGCATTTTCATTAGTTTTGTATGCTGTAAAAAAAAATTTTTTAATATTAGCAATTTATTTGAAGCTTCTTCTTTTGAATGGTAGAACATTTAGGATGATAATATTGAATTAAATTATAGTTACATCGTGTTAAATACAGGGGGGGGCACGTTAAAACTTACTTTGCTGAATGGAGATGGTGTAAAATCTTTTTTTTTTTTACTGCATTATAATTCTTTATCTTTCGGAAATGAAAATACTGTCACTTTTTGGTCCTTTACGATAATTTCCTCAGCAAGTTGGAACGATGCACCGTGAAGGCATTTTAATAAAAAAAGAAATATTACACTGACTTCAAGACGTTACGAATGCCTACCGGTGACTACCGGTATGGACTATCCGTGATGACGTCAGCAGATTAAATTATTTTTGCCCACCGGCCATCTTGTCTTTTAAGACGGTCTTGGTTATACTCTACTATTTTTGCCTTATAAACAAAATGTCATTGTTTAACTGTTTTGAAATTGCTTTTGAAGGAAAACATTACTTTAGTGAATATATATTGATTTCTTTCATTTTCTTTATAGAAAACTAAGATATTTTTTTTTATTTGACACTGTTTGCTGCGGACTTCGAGTCGCCTGTTTTTCTGATTCACCTGTTTTCTTCATGTCTTCAGACGTTTAAATCCTATTTCAGTAACCCAAAATATTTAGGGCGAAATCAGTTGCAATATTTATTCCCAAACAATTAATTTTATACTAGCAGGGATATGGGGGGGGGGGTCCGCACGGCTTTGCCCGAGCGTAAAATACGCTTAAATATGATATTTTAATTTGTCCAGATTCCGTATATATTATTATAGAGTCGTGATTTAAAAAGGAGAAAAATAAATAAATAAATATTTAGGTGCCATCAGCTAAAACCGAAACTGTAGCATTTATAGCTGATGACGTTACTACTATACCGACGTGACACGCATATAGACTGATTAAGAATTAAAAATAAACTAAAGTGTATGTACAAGATGTTTAACCATTTTTTGCAACTTTGACCCATTTTTGACCCCTTAAAAACAATTTTAACAGGCTAAAGATCCATAAAAGAACGGTCTGTAAAAAATCCAATCATTTGAGATCCCTAACGCCGTTTGAGTTATAGAGACAGACAGCCGTTTTATATATACATATATATATATATATATATATATATATATATATATAATTAAATACCTACAGACACTAGTGTTTCATACTTTCGGTAATCATCAGTGTAGGGTGTTACGAGTAACACCATTCGATAGATTCGAACCCGGCAATAGAAGCCATGTCTGGCTTCATTAGCAGGGACCTGACCCATTCGGCTACCGTAAACCGCGAGAAATACTGCTGAAATTTAAACATTTATTATTTTAAATGTTTTTGACGTCTGTCAGAGTAATCTAATCATTATATAATTATCTGCGCATATGAGCTAAATTGACCGACTTTTATTTCAACTGACAGTGCTCAACAATAAGAAACGAGTTTTTTTAAAGGGGCTGGCAGAATTATATATATATATATATATATATATATATATATATATATAAGAGAGAAAATAAATTAAAACTAAGTTGAAATTTACAATCACATTTATTGTTCGACTGAATACTCCAATCATCTTTATATTAAGTAAACACTGCATCTCCTTTGATTTATATATATGTGTGTGTGTGTGTGTGTGTGTGTGTGTGTGTGTGTGTGTGTGTGTGTGTGTTTCATTACATAACTAGAAAATAGAGATTAATCAACGATGGAACCGATAGATGTAAATTAAGAAGCATACGAAACTAAGGCCATTTGAGAGGCTTCTAATTATATATATATATATATATATATATATATATATATATATATATATATATATAGGCATCACCAATTATCAAGGCTCAAAGGCCACTCGAGTATAAGGGTTAAAGAGTATATAGTAGTGAATTGGACAATATAGTAATCGTTAGTAATGGAAATTCGGTAAATTTGTTAACTTAAGTGGAACGGCTCATCAAGAATGTATTTAAATAATAATTATCTAATAATTAAAATAAGAAATTCGAAAGTAAGTTGACTACATAATTCAATAGAAACCGAGAAAATGAAGAATGGTAAGTTGAGTTCCGCTGCTTGGATTAGTAAATAAGAAATGGTGTGTGCTTTTATATATGTATTACAGTTGTATTTTTGTGTCTGAAGATTAGCCATTTTGGAATATCTTTTGACGAAATAATGTTTAAGCTTGTCCGAATGGTTATGAAACAATTGTTACACCAAATAATTGCATCGTATAATAAAACACATGTTGTGACATATGGTTGTCTTGGTTATTGTGGAATTTATATATATATATATATATATATATATATATATATATATATATATATATATATATATATATATATATATATATATATATATATATATATATATATACAAACAAATATTATTAAATGCAACGGAAACACTTTGCTTTATGATTTTTTTTTTAATTTTTCGATTTTCCGTATAATCTTTTTTGTATCAAAATCAAAAATATTAAAAGTTCCATAGTTGTTACTGTCACGAGCGCTTTCGATTCGTCCACGAATCATCATCAGGTGTTGAAGTAAAAGTCTGAAGGAGCGAAAATCAGAATCAAAAGTGAAAACTAAAATATACAGTAAACGGCGATAAGTAAAAATACATAGAGTCGATGACAAGTCGATTAAAGATATAGGTCGATTAAAATTCAAGTATTAAAATCAGCAAGTTCGTGGACACTGTTAACAAAGACCATCCAATACGAACTACGCAAGACATTTTAGAACGGTTCTGCTTTTCTCGAATGCGATACCATTTATAGTGGGTTGAAGCGTCTTAATATATGACGCTTCAAGAATTTTAAATTTTTTAATATTATTTTCATGTATAATTTTTATGCTGTCAACGAGAACCTTTCTAAGATTGGAGAGGAGACAGTTATGTTCTTTTATCAAATGTTTATATATAGAACTAGTATTATTTAGATGCATAGTTATTCGCCGGGACAACGTTGTCGTTGTATGCCCAATGTATGTATGATTTTCGGAGTCACATTCTCCCATAGAGCCTTTGAATTTGTACACTACATTGGTTTGTTCCAACGTTTTTATAGCCGGTGGGGAGTTGTTTCTAACCACAAGCTTTTGTGTTCTAAACTTCTTGTAGTAGATAATAAATTACTGACAACAGGCGTCAAGTATCTACGTACGATATTTTTAATTGCGTTTTCTTCGATTCTGAAGTTCGGTGTCATTTGATTTTGATAAAAAATATTAATGGGGGTTGCATTGCAGTGTTGGCTAATATTATTAGGGTTTTCAAGGGATTGTAGTATTTGTTTTATTTGTTCACCGACAGTGTAATTAGGAAAATGATTTTGATGAGTAATTGTTTAATGTTTTTTTTATTTCAATTAGTTATGCTTCTTTTATGGATGATATCATTTTAATGCGATTTAATATTTGTTGTTGTTGTTGTTGTTGTTGTTGTAATAATAATATTAATTTATTTTATTTTATTTTGTTTTTTTAACTTTACTGTAAATTTAAGAATTGAGGGTTTTTTTTAAAAAAAGGTACTGTAGTTGGTATATCTTTTCATTATTTTCAGCTAAAATAAAGATATCGTCCACGTAGCGTACATATATGGTGGGGTGGGGGGTTCATTTTCCTAATTACTGTGTTTTTTATAATCTTGATTCATTACAATAACGATCTTTGTTCTCTATAAGTTGATTACTTGATTTAGCTTATAAATGCCTTGATTGTTAAATTCTTTAGGTTTTGATGTGAAATGTTAATCTAACCCATGTTCAAGCTCATCTTGTTATGTTAACGTAAAGCCATACAAATGGTGTTATAATTCTTAAAAAAAGTGATAATCTAAGGGCGTTAGGTTCGGAGAATATGCAGGATGGGGCAAGATTTCCCGGTGCTAATGCAGAGAGATATCCGCGCTATTTTTTAAATCGTATTTCTGCGTTTAATTAAAGTTTTATGATATTTTTTTTTTTATTCAATTGTAAGGTTAAAGTACAGAATAGGCACAAAACACCCTCCCCTCTCCATGTTAAGAATGGCTTTTTTAAAAAAAATAATAACGTTATTATTTCAGCACGGATCACTATCTGCATGAGTACCGATTTCCCAAACAAATTCTTCTATGAGATCTTTGCTCAGTAGTGCTGTGTGAGGAAGAGCATTATCATAATGGAAGATGATTCCCTTTCTGTTGACTAAAGAAAATCATTTTCGGATTAACATGGGTGAGAATATTGTAGAAAAATATGAATGACGCTTTAATAATCTGAGATAAAAAGTTATAAATTAATTATAGCGAGATATTCTATATATCTATAAAAGTGAGAATATGCGTGTATGTGTGTGTGTGTGTGTATGTGTGTGTGAGGACACTTCTCAACCTATATACTCAACGAATTTTTTATCCACAGACTTGAAATTTAGTATATAGGATATTCAAACATGTATAAAACTTTTTAATTGTTTTCATCCGAAAAAAAAAAAAAGAAAAAAAAAAAAAAACGGCTGCCAAGAGGTCAAAATTGCAAAATTACTATGTGGGGGGCATCGGATTTTTATCTGTTTGTCAATTGTTTCACTAGTGCGCATGCGTGAATCATTCACTGACAGATTACTTATCTTAAGAAAAAGTAGGTTTGAAAATGCTTTCTAAACGTCGTGTCAAGCTGGCCTAATAGTTTTCATACTTGACTCACAGTCTTTAGGTTTTGGTTTCGATCTCAGCTCCAGTATTTTTTTACTTACAAGAAGTGAACTATATTATTTTTTTTTAATTGGAATTCATTGAGATGAGTCTTATCTATTAATTTTTATTTATTGCGGACTGTTATCCTCATCTTTTTAGTTGTTGTTTCACTACGTTTCGGCCAACTATTCCTCGGTGAATGCAGTCAGAAGATTCAGAGTTCCTATCCGTCGCGGTTACCACCTGACGGAGGCCAGAGGAATAGTTGGCCGAAACGTCGTGAAACAACTAATAAAAAAGATGAGGATAATAGTCCGCAATAAATAAAAATCAAAAAGTGAAATGTTTAGAAAAAACAATATTTGCAAGCACATTTCTTAGTTTCTTTCCGTTATTTATTTATTTTTTTTTAATTTCATTTTTTAATAAGAATTTAACGTTACGTTTAATACCTTCAATATTTCTGTTTATATAAATAAGAATTCTGCATTAATTAAAATATAATATTTATGCGTATTTTATGAATGGGCAACGCTGGGCGGCCTGCTAGTTAAGTAATAAAAATATGTATAAAATGAATTACAATGGTTTAAAATGCCTTTTCTACAAACTGGAAAAATCTTTTGCATCGACCTGATATTTCTATCCAACATCCAATAAGGATTCCTCATATTTCTTGAACACAGTTTTTTTCGTTTTGTTTTTTTACACAAGCATCACCACATTATCAAGGCCAAGAGGCCACTCATGGATAAGGGTTAAAGAGTGTACAGTAGAAATTGGACAATATAGTAATCATCAGTAATGAAAATTCGGTAAATTTGATAACTTATATGGAACGGTTCATCAAGAACTTATTTACGTTAGACTTGAACACAACCATATTGTAGTCAGCCGGAAAGCAGGCGTGCAGTTCTAAGAAAGAAGCTTTGTTCATGGAATCTACGTTTAGGTTTAGACACAGATAAAGAGTGGGGGGAATTGTTGATAGTGTTTTCTGCTAGACAGGTGTTTCTTGTGAAAGTTTGGCGAGGAGGTACCATAGACTGAAGCTCAGTCGAACACTTTCCATGAAAATGACGATACTTCAGAGACAAACTCGCAACATCTCTTCTGTGAGATAGAGGTTGCAGGGAAGAGAAAAGGACATCTCCTACGAGGCTACGAAGTCTATTTTGAACTCTATCAAGGCAGGACAAGTCCTTTCTAGCAGCTCCTGCCCAGATGTGGCAACAAAATTCCATCCTTGGACGTGCATAGTTGTAATAAACATGAATTACCAGGGCAAAATATTTATAGAGAAATTCATGGACAATGTAAAGTGAATAGTTTTGTGATATTATCTGGGAATAAATTCTGTAATCAGGAGAAAAGGACCGTAGTAAAATATCTACCTGTGAATGATAGTTGCGATGCGGTAAACAAAAGCCATGGTTGAAAATTTGAGAACTATAGCTGCAATCTGTAAATAGGATGTTGGATAGTAAATGTGGCGGTCGTGAAAACGATGCTAAGATGGAGGGTCAAGTTGGACATGTCTAGCAAACACCAAGCCCAATACCAGAAAGAGAATAAATGTCATTTTAAATCTTGCATGAATCGAGTCTCTTTTTTTTTTTTTTTTTTTTTTTTTTTGTACTTCTGAATAAAAGAGTACACCTTCATGTTTTTCAGTATGATTTAAGAGAAATAACTTGACTATTGTACTGCCCGTCACGGAAAGAAAATATTGTATTCCAAAAATCACGTAAATTGATCCAGAAGGCTGAAGGAACAAGGGAAATAATTCCAAATAATTCAAATTTTTTTAAAGCAATTCATAGGAGGATGCAATGCATTTAGGAAAACTCAAATTCTCTTAATGCGTACATCATACAGATTTTTCGGTACTTGTTAAGATATGGTTGACAGATCAATTTTTTTTTAAATATGTCGTTTCAAGCAAAAGCAATATTATGTACATAACTGTCATGTCGGAAATAGTAATATATCCAGACATTACAAAAATTCATAAAGTAGAATAACTGCCATTGTGTTTTTAGTAAATAAAAATCTATCGCTTTATAGACAACAAATATTGCAGCCATGAAGAAGTAATCTAAAATATTCATTTCAGAGTTATGCCCCTTGCGTGTAGACTCCTACAGTCTAGTTTATAACATCTAAAAAATATGCAGTTTTACACAATTTTCCGTAAAAATTACTTTTAACTATATATAACTTTCTCCTCTGTGCTTTTTCTTTATTTTTGAATATATAATTCTATTTTCAGCATGACAATTAAGTACGCAATATTGTGTTTTGCTTAAAACGACATATTTTTTTAATCGATCTGTCGACTGTCTCTTAATAAGTACCTATTTTTCTTCTTTTTTTTCTTTTTTTTTAATATAGGGAGAATTCTGGACAAACACCAGATTTTTGGTAATAAATTCAAGAGAAAAAATATGGGCACTAATTGGTTGGGTTTCTTTCAAGATAAAAATGTTTAAATGCCTCCGACCCTCCCCCATTCCTTCGAACACACGCACTTTTTTTCTTCTTTTTCTGAGTGTAATTATCACAAAGAAAATCCTCCACCTCCACAAGCGTCTCGAGATAACCTTATTTTTTTACCCCAAAATAAATCCAAGAAGTTACGTTTGCAGCTTTTTATCGTTATGTTCTCGCCGGGTGTCTCAAGGGCTAAAAATACAACCAGAAGGCTTGAAGCTCAGAAGACGGAGAAAAAAAATATCTGAGGAAAGAAAAGGCTCTTTTAAAGGAAAACACAAAGAATGTCTGGAGTTTTATTTTATGATTGACACATAAAAAGAAGAGTTGGAAATTAAATCGTAGCGGTTTTTTTTTCTTTCTTTCTTATTTACTTATTTTTTATTCATTTATTTATTTGTAAAATGTAACTGAGTTTGGTACGTCGGCTTTCTTTGGTTTTCATTTCTTAAAGAGTTCATGAGGCACAAGTGAAGATAATCACGAAAATTTCTCCGGAAATGGAATCATTCTCTTAAGAAAAAAAAAAAAAAAAAAAAAAAGAAAAGAAAAGAAAAAGCTGTTTGTTGATTAATTTATTTTGTTCGAAATTTTAATTTATTACGAAAACTGTTTGTTAAAAAAAACAAACAAAAAAACATTATTCCATCAGTGAGTGCTTTAAATTGCATATATAATAATATAAAATGGATGGTCACATTCAATGCTGCTAAGATTAAACTTGTTTCCTTCAATAATTACAAGAAATCTTCTCTACCACCAATAGCAATGGCCAAGAACACATTACCTGAAAGTACTTCCTTTAAACTCCTTGGCCTAACGTTTACAGGGAACATGAACTGGAATAGATACATTGAGAGCATTGCCAAGGCTGCTGCGAAGAAGGTGGGCTCTCTCTACCGTGCTAGAAAATTACTTACGCCTGAAAGTATCCTGTACCTCTATAAGGCCACCATTCGCCCATGTATGGAGTATTGCTGTCATATTTGGGCTGGTGCATCTGCTGCTTGTCTCTCACACCTGGACAGGGTTCAAAAGAGAGTCGCCAACCTGATAGGTCCTGAACTATCATCTAGGCTTCAGCTTCTGTCTCATCGACGAAATGTTGCATCCCTCATCCTGTTCTACAAATACTTTAATGGTGAATGCTCTGACAAACTACAAGCACTTGTATCTCCTTGACGTTTCCATTACTAACGATTACTATATTGTCCAATTTCTACTGTACACTCCTTAACCCTTATCCTCGAGTGGCCTCTTGGCCTTGATAAGTGGTGGTCTATGTAAAAAAAAAAAAAAATACCCCTGCAGTTTTAACAAAAGTTACAATAATATCAGAGCATCTGTATCTACACCATGAATACCAACATCAATACATTTACATATGAATGAGTCCTCTGTGGAATTTCCACAGGTCCCGCTAGTTGTTATTATTTGCATCTTGTTTTTGTTTTGTTTTGTTTTTTTTTTACAGCAAAGCAAATAAATTTAATAACCCACCAAATTTATATAATCAAAATTATATTTAGACATTCATAGAAGGAAGGCACATAATAGTTAACGAAGCCCAACGCCGTCTCCATGTTAAAAATGATTTTCTAAATAGTAACATTATTATTTAGAAATTCGTTCGTAACAATGGATGGCGTTGTTAATATTTTGTTCTTACATCGTTTTTTCATTTTACCTTCCAATCGTCGACTATTTTCAACTGTTTATGAAAACTTTCAAGTAGCATGTTGTATACTAACGACGAACTGATACAATTTGGCTTTGTTTAAAATCAAAATAAACCTTTTATTGTCTTTCAATTTGCAATACATTACAAGGAAAACGTTTGAGAAAAAATATACCCGGAAATTACCCGGGGATTTATGTAATAATTTACAAAAAAAAAAGAAAAACACAAAAGAAGACAAGTCTCTAATTAAATATTTATAAATATTAAAAGAATCGGAATCAGAATTGGGAATCAAATTGGAATCAGAAATTTAGAACGAAATTGGTAATTGGATCGGAATTGGGAAAAATTTTGGAATCGTCCCACCTCTAATATATATATATATATATATATATATATATATATATATATATATATATATATATATATATATATATATATACTCGTTTTTGTTGCTGGGTTCGAATTTACACTGCACTGATGATTCCCGAAAGGATGAAACATTAGTATCTGTAGATATTTAATAATTATTATAGTAAATAATTATATATATATATATATATATATATATATATATATAATCGTGCAAATATATGTTGGGGCATGTCGTCTTAAAAAATAATGAATATAAAAATATGTGTTCAATGTGCATTAATTTTATTTTTCGTATGTGTGTATATATATATATATATATATATATATATATATATATATATATATAAAGCTGAACGGCTGTGTGTATGTGTGTGTATGTGTGTGTGTGTGTGTCTGGTCACGAATAGGCTCCTATATGGTTGACTATTATAGAAAACTGATCACATATAATGATAGAAGATGTATCGAGACACAGGAATAGGTATGTTTGATCTGGCAGAACGGTGGTTCGTTAAAATTGTGGAGGCTGCGTTCGCGCCTGTTCCACAAAATATGGAAATAAAAAATTTAAAAATTAAAAAAAAAACGTTTACAAGGGTTTTTGATATAGATGTACATACTAATAATTTGATAAGTATGTTTTAACTTAAATAGGGATTGTATAGTAAAATTGTGGGGTCTTCGTTTGCGCCTGGCCTCCATAGAATGGAAATAGGCACAAACTTTAATAAAGACTTTTCAAATCTATCTGCGTAAGTATACTTTGATAATTATGTTTCAGTTTGGAGAAAAATAGTATAATAAAATTATGGGGTGTTCGTTCGCACCTGACCTCCACAGAATGGAAATATGTCACAAAGTTTTACAAGGCTTTTTAATATAGATCCACAGAATATTGTGATAAGTGTTTCAGTGTGAACAGGTGTGGTATAATAAATTACGGGGTTTATCTATTTTATTTTTACTTTCATCATATTTTGCTTTGGTTTTGATGCCCCCAAATTCGAAGCTATCTCTTTACAACCCTTCCTTTTCATAACCTATCATACTTTCATAAATCAGAGTCCATTTTCTGTAGGCTGTTTTTAAACCCAGTCAACGACGGGTACTTTTGCTTGTATATATATATATATATATATATATATATATATATATATATATATATATATATATATATATATATATATATATATATATATTACATATATATATATATTACATATATATTTGATTAAATAATAATTATTCTTTTACACTTACAGGCACTTTTGTTTCATGCTTACGCCATCATCAGTGTAGGATGGCAATTCCTGCTAGTCTGGAGATTCAAACTTAGGCATGAATCCACCTTTGACTCTACCTCCGTACCAACAAACTGTTACCACAAGAAAGAAGGGAATTAATAACTAATAAAAGCTCAATTCAGACATTAGATTATCCAGAGTATTCCAACAACGGAAGTCGTGAACGTTGCATAAATGCTAATTGACTACCTTTTGGTTTATACCTCCCATACAGTGCCCATCCTTAAGTGTTCTTAAGAGCTTGATAATTATAATTAAATAATAATTATTCTTTTATATATATAATGGTGTACCCATGCAGGGTGGGGACGGACCAGTGGCCCTAGACATCTAAATTAAAGAGCATCAAATCATATTGTCTCTGTTTCTCATATTTCTCAGTGAAAAAAGTAAAGTGGTCAACCATAGTCGAGGGCGATCTGAAGGCTCCCTTTTTCATTAGGAACTACACAGAGGTTTATGGGAGGAGTGCACTCATTTCCCGGTATTACTCTGCTTGATCTTTATACTTACCTTATTGTTGTGGCCGATAATAATCAAGACAGACACAGTGATACAATTAACAAAAAGTGTATTAGCAAAAGTATACGTCATGATTCTCAGGCCATACCTGCTCCATGATGTTTAACTGTAACTGTATTTATTGTCTCTAGGTAAGTCCATTTATTTCTTAGGTGGAGAGATTAGCTTACTTCAAAACATTTATAATGCTGAATGTTTAGCAAGTACTATTTTTTTAGTTTTGAATACATCAAAGATATTGCCAAGCCTGCTGCAAAGAAGGTAGGCTCCCTCTACTGTGCTAGAAAATTACTCACAACTGGGAGTAATCTGTATCTCTTTAAAGCTATCATCTGCTATCGATGGAGTATTGTTGTCACATCTTAGCTTGTCCCTTACTCTTAGGTCTAAAATAGGAGTCTACATTCTAATAGGTCTTGCACTAATTCATCGCCGCAATGTTACATCCTTGTGTCAAGTTTTACAAATAATTTAAGGGAATGTGCTCTGACGAACTTGTAGAACTTGTGTCCTTTCGAGGTAAATACCCTGGACTAACCTGGGAAGCAGCAAAATCCCATCCCTTTACTGTAAAGCTCCCTAAATGCCAAAAAGCCTTCTACTCTAATATTCTTCCTTCAAACTGGTAGACTTTGGAATTCCCTCCCTGCTTCCTGCTTTCTTGACTGTACTAACATGTTTAGATTTAGATATAACGCGAACAGACATTTTGTTTCTCAACTCCCTTCATAGTGCCTCTGTAGATATGCTCCCAAATAGTAGCCCCCTTATGCTTCAGTGGCTATATGTTGTGTTTGGGGTGAATAAGAGTGAAAAAAAGAAAATTCAATGATTGTTTCAATTTTGTGGACAAGCTCTGGCGAATTGATTTCTTCTTTCTTTTCATTTCGTTATGGTCTTATTTAAAAGATGAATGAATGTGTATTCAAATTGCCGGAACATTAATATTTATTCATATAAATAAATTATGTTTATCGATTTATTTTATTTACCTGCTCTCCAGGAAGTTAGACACAAGGTCAAGTCTTCGTTTGACAAAAGCGTTTCTATAGAATAAACTGGATTCGAACTTGGCACACTCTGATTCTCAATCAGTGTCGTTAACCATTTAGCTATTGTCATCCCCTCGTGTTTGTCTACTTATATGAATAAATGTTAATATTTATCTATTTATATTAATAGATGCAAACGTTTTGTTTTGAGTTTAGAAGAAATGTAAAAATGAAAATTTTTTTTTACAAGTGAGTCACCACTTATCGAGGCCCGAAGGCCACTCAAGTATAAGGGTTAATGAATGTAAGGTGGTAAAGTAATCGTTAATAGTGTAGATTGGGTAGAATTTGATTATTTATGAGGAAGGCTCAGAATGAAGAATCCGTTTACATTGGACTTGAAGGCTACCATATTGTAATCGACCAGGAAGCAGGCCAGTGGAACAGTGTTCCACAGGCAGGCAGTTCTAAGAAAGAAGCTTTGTTCATGGAATCTGCATTTAGATTTAGGCGCAGAGAGAGTGGGGAAAATTGTTGATAGTGATTGTAGCTAATGGGGTGTATTTTGTGAAAATATGGCTGGGAGGACTATAGATTGGAGCTCAGACGAGTGCTTGTCATGAAAGTAAAGATAAAGCAGGGATAGGCTCGCAACGACTCTTCTGTGGGAAAGAGATTGCAGGAAAGAGAAAAATGAAAAATGCATGCATCACCTACTAGGTTTTGAAGCCAGTTTTGAACTCTGTCAAGGAAAGATAGAGACGCCGAGCATCTCCTGCTCAGAAATGTTTATTATTTAAAAATATTGGTTTTAAGCAGCAAACTTTGTAAAGTTATAATGAGCTAGCAAGTCTATTGAGTCGTTCTCCTAAATAATTAAGCCTTACCCAAGTTTCGCCATTACTGATCTTGTTCTCTCACTAACTAATACTTATTTTAGAGTGGCCTCCCCGGCCTTGGTAAACGATGACTCCCCCTTCCCTCCTAAGTGAAAAACAAAAAGAAAAAAGCTAACTAGCCGGCCATATAAATTTTGGGGAAGAACTGTGTCAATAGCATCCTGATCCTACTTTTATATTCTTGTCACTGTCGAAGCATAAGGTATTTATGTCATCCCCCCCCCCCCGATGGCAGCGTCCAT
>NC_136508.1:64051721-64209221 GCF_053919585.1 Euprymna scolopes
TTTCATTTTTTTTTTTTTTTACTGCAAAACAAACAATTTTTATATAATATTTTTCAGTCCGTTCTTTTAATAATAAATAAAATTTTTCATCGAATATTTTCAAATATTTTAAAGTTAGAAGCATTTATCACGACAGTTTTTAAACCGATCGATGAATTCAATATTTTAGCACTAGGTGTAATTTATTTTTTTGAAATATATTTAAAATTTATTTATTTTTGTTTTATAACATTTTAACTGTAAATAATTTATATGACTGAAACGGAAAATGGAATAGGAAATTCTATTCTCTCCCGAGACTTAAAAATTCATTAAGTAATCAGTTTTAATTAAAGTTTTGATATGAACTAAAAATAAAGATTACATTAAATTTTAGTTAACATATTTTCTTGTGTTTTATCTTATAAATAAATGTTGTTTGCTCCGTGCTGAAATAATATTATTTAGAAAGCCATTTTTAACGGGGGGGGGGGCTTTCTAACTATTCTGCACTTTCACCTAACAATTTAATGAAAAAAAAAATGGTGTGAGGGGATTGTTTTACTATACACAGATTCGAAAAAGTTGTCAAGTTGAAACTCACCCAAGATATGTTACCGTGACATAGGCTGACATATATTGAGTGTGTTTTTCTCACATTACTTTGTATAGCTTTTCAGTTTGAACTCATTTTCCCCAAAATTAACGTATTCAACAGCGAGCTCGCCGCCATTTGTCTTTTTCAAATATATCGATAAACACTATGATTTTCGAACCGAATAAACATTTTACATTAAATAAAAACACTAAAAACTTATTCAGTTGGGTAGAAAAGTAACTTATCTTGCCTTTGATAACATTTATTTTAATATATTTGTTTTTTGACAACATTTTCGAATCTGTGTATAGTAAAACAAACCTAAAAATAGATAGCATAAAAATTTAATAACTTGGAAATACTATTTTAAATACACGTGCGTACACTGCACAAGCACCCTTATTATTATTATCATCATCATTATAATAATAATAAACTGGTGTAGATAACATCGACTGGCGCCACACCAACTTGTTGTGAAGGGTCAGGGAGGAATGGAAAGACTGAGGTTGGAGAGTACTAACCAGATCTCCACTGGAAGTGTGCAGTTCAAATTGGGTACGTTGGGGAGGCATTTTGTCACTCAAACCCCAGGAAAGACCAATGGCCGATGCCAACGAGAAATCAATGACAACGGCTGTTGCGATAACGTGCAATCATCTGCACAAGTGGTCAAGAGGTGGAGAGCACTGGAAATCTGGGGAGACTTGTTGTCACTTGATCTCCAGGGAACACCACAAGTTACTGCCAGTGAGCGATCACTGATGATGGCCTGTGAGACAACTCCTAATGAGTGAAATAATAATAATGTCCCTTCCCAAATTCAACACCACCCTGATTTAATATCGTAGATGTTTACTATATTTTCTTAGTTTTTAACCAATGTTCACATTATGGTATGATTGTCTTTTAGTAGTTATGCGAACTTCATTTCCGTATTCATTTATTCTGCACTGATATGAAAATGAAGACTATAGTGGAGTAGAGGATTCCTAACCATGTAAGTGATGAAAATACGCTACACATTTTAATGAAAAACATGGGGGGGGGATGGATATAGAAGAACAGCAAACCAAAACTTTAAATATAATTTCTGTATTTAAAGTAATAGTTATTTAGATATGTCAACATATAATCCTGTGGGGAAAATCCAGCTTCCCAATAAGGAGCACTCTGGATAGGAACAAAAATAATCTCAGCCATGAAAGATTTCTCCTCCACCGACCGAGGACAGAAAAGGTGAAGTGTAGCATCAAAACAGATACTACACTGTGATCTTGTTCCGAAGGCCAAAAAATATGTGTTTAATGTTTCTTTAATTGTTTGTTCCCTAAATTCATAATTCAGTTTTATCAGTATTAAATTGTATATTGCTTTAAAATTGCATAGATAATATTTATATTTTATATTGAATAAAGTTCAGTTTCAGTATTAATCGAATTGGGTTCCTTTTATTTTTTTTTTTAACATGTTTTAAATCTCTTTTTAAAAATGACCTCATATAGTATCAACAGTGATAGTTTGACAAATCTTACCAACATTGCCTGCAAGCATTTTTCAGTTAACAGGCCTTCTATATCTCGGTGGTCGTGGTTGGAGACATATGTAATATGCAAAATCCACATGAGAAAACATTCACATGTAAGAGCACGTTCTGATGTCACAAAGAAAGATTCAATATATTCAGGTAAGTTAGGGTTTGACATCAGATCAGAGTTCAGTTGAGTTGAGTTGACAGAGTCGGGAGAGTTGAGTTAGCCAAACACCCTTTCGGAAGTGAGGCAGAAAGGAAAACGAGACAATGTAAAAATCTAACAGGTTCCCAATCTCATCATTCTCATCACCAGCTGGAATAAATGTCATCATGTTGTTTGTAAGCCTTTGTCTTCATCATCATTTCAACCGCAAGGTAATGTGTTTTGTCTTCGTCTTGTAAAAGAACTTCAGGGTTTGTATTACTGTACACATAGATTCGAAAAAGTTGTCAAAAAAACAAATATATAACAAATAAATGTTATCAAAGGCAAGATAAGTTACTTTTCTACCTAGCTGGATATATTTTTCGTGTTTTTATTCAATGTAACATGTTTATTCAGCTCGAAAACCATACAGTTTTTACCGATGTATTGGAACATTCAAGATGGCGTCTGATTCTCTCTTTAACACGGTAAGTGTGGGAAAAGATGTTATAAATAAAAAACCGGATAAAATACTGTTAAAAACTCGCTCAATATATGTTACCGTGACATAGGTTGACATATATTCGGCGGGTTTTTAATAGTATTTTGTATATTTTTTTTATTTATAACACCTTTTTCCAAACTTACGGGGTTAAAGAGGGTGTCAGACGCCATCTTGAATTTTCGAATACATCGGTAAACACTGTATGTTTTTCGAGCTGAATAAATATGTTACATTGAATAAAAACACAAAAAATATATCCAGTTTGGTAGAAAAGTAACTTATCTTGCCTTTGATAACATTTATTTGTTATATATTTGTTTTTTGACAACTTTTTCGAATCTATGTGTACAGTAATACAAACCCGAACTTCATAATAAACCCCTTCCAAAAAGTAATTGTATTCCATCTTCAATAATGAATTCCCTATTAATAATATAAACTCACTCAATGTAATTATCTCATCATAGTCATTGTGTACTCGTTATATATAAAATACCGTCCTGTCCCCATTATGAATCCCCTTCCCGCAACCACCGTCGACCATGGACTCTTGCATGGAGTCGTAAGAGAACTCGCATTATGTGAAAAATAGGGTCCTTAAATAGATGGAAAAAAAAAATGCTGGGCGAGTTATAAAAACAAAAATTAAAAAAAAAAAAAAAGAGACAAAATAGGAAAGAAGACCTGGATTACCACTATGTCATCTCGTCACATCCATCAGCCTCCTATTAATAATATGAACTCGCTCAAAGTAATTATCTCATTGTTGTCGCTATGTACTGTAAACAATGTCTCGTTCTCTGATATATATATATATGTCTCGTCCCATTATATATGAATCACCTGACATGTAGCCCAAGCTACACAACATCGATTTGGTACCCCAACTATTCAACAAGAACATTCGAGGAGAAGGATTAATAAATTTCAGTTCAACACCATGATTGGTATATATATATATTATTCCTTATTGGAATTTTTTATTTTTTAGATGAGCATTGTATGTTAATTTTATTTTATTTCGGACTACTAGTCTCATCTTATCTTTTTTATTTGGTGCACAACGTTTCGGCCAACTTCCTCTGGCCTTCGTCAGGTGGTAACCGCGACGGATAGGAACTTCGAATCTCCTAACTGCATTCTCAGCCATCACTGTCATCCGTAGTTGGTGTCGTCTCACCACATTTTTGACCAATTACCTCTGGCACGCTTTGGGTGGGATTGAAACCGCTATCTTCAGACAATGTTTATCTGGAACCGTAGAGATTCAACGTCTCTATCAACTGCGCCACGGGCCCCGAAGGGCGATCAAGGTTGGATTCTTTGATCTTATAAATCCATATTTATTTATTATCTGATCTTCCATAGTCGGGTCCGTACCGATTGGTATATATATATATTATTCCTTATTGGAATTTTTTATTTTTTAGATGAGCATTGTATGTTAATTTTATTTTATTTCGGACTACTAGTCTCATCTTATCTTTTTTATTTGGTGCACAACGTTTCGGCCAACTTCCTCTGGCCTTCGTCAGGTGGTAACCGCGACGGATAGGAACTTCGAATCTCCTAACTGCATTCTCAGCCATCACTGTCATCCGTAGTTGGTGTCGTCTCACCACATTTTTGACCAATTACCTCTGGCACGCTTTGGGTGGGATTGAAACCGCTATCTTCAGACAATGTTTATCTGGAACCGTAGAGATTCAACGTCTCTATCAACTGCGCCACGGGCCCCGAAGGGCGATCAAGGTTGGATTCTTTGATCTTATAAATCCATATTTATTTATTATCTGATCTTCCATAGTCGGGTCCGTACCGATTGGTATATATATATATTATTCCTTATTGGAATTTTTTATTTTTTAGATGAGCATTGTATGTTAATTTTATTTTATTTCGGACTACTAGTCTCAACTTATCTTTTTTATTTGGTGCACAACGTTTCGGCCAACTTCCTCTGGCCTTCGTCAGGTGGTAACCGCGACGGATAGGAACTTCGAATCTCCTAACTGCATTCTCAGCCATCACTGTCATCCGTAGTTGGTGTCGTCTCACCACATTTTTGACCAATTACCTCTGGCACGCTTTGGGTGGGATTGAAACCGCTATCTTCAGACAATGTTCATCTGGAACCGTAGAGATTCAACGTCTCTATCAACTGCGCCACGGGCCCCGAAGGGCGATCAAGGTTGGATTCTTTGATCTTATAAATCCATATTTATTTATTATCTGATCTTCCATAGTCGGGTCCGTACCGATTGGTATATATATATATTATTCCTTATTGGAATTTTTTATTTTTTAGATGAGCATTGTATGTTAATTTTATTTTATTACCATGATTGGTAATGGTGGAAATTGAATAGAATTTGATTATTTAAGAGGACGGCTCAAGAATGGAATGACAACAGATAAAAGTCTCTTCTGTGAGAAAGAGCCTGTCAGTGAATAACAAAAAAAAAAAAAAAAAAAATCGGATAAATGTAAAAATATCTCACCCTTTCATTGCAGAATTTTTTTATTTTATTTATTTATTTTTTTTTTTTACACGGTGGTCACCACTTATCAAGGCCCGGAAGCCACTGAGGGATAAGGGTTATTGCAAGTACATTACGTTAGTGTGGCGATTTGATGAAGTGTTTACTTAAGGGAGGCGGTTCATTAGGAATTTGTAAACGTTGGACTTGAACACATCCAAGTTGTAGTCAGGTGGGAAGCAGGCATACGGAACAGAGTTCCACAGGCGTGCAGTTCTAAGAAAGAAGCTTTGTTCATGGAATCCACGTTTTGATTTAGGCACAGATAAAGAGTGGGGGAAATTTTTCACAGTGGATTCAGCTAGACGGGTGTTTTTCGTGAAAGATTGGCGAGAGAGGACCAGAGATTGGAGTTCAGACGAGCACCTGCCATGGAAATAACGATAAAACAAGGATAGGCTCGCAACGTCTCTTCTGTGGGAGAGAGGTTGCAGGGTAGAGAAAAGGGCATCCCCCACTAAGCCACGAAGTCTATTTTGTACTCTGTCAAGGCAGGATAGGCTGTTTTTAGCAGCTCCTGCCCAGATATGGCAACAGTATTCCATCCTTGGAGGACATACTTGGCTTTTATATAGATAGAGAAATCGGTAGATGCTGAAAGATTTTCTACTCTGATAGCTGGTCTCTTCAGACAACTTGCCTTTGGAATTCCTGCTCATCTCCCCTCCGATAGGTGTGTCAGAAATTTCGTGAAAAATAGTGAATAATTCCACCCCGTCTTTTCAAGCTTATAACTCCTCGAAAAATGTAATTCAAGCCCTAATTTTTTTTCAATTAAAAGGAGCAAGAACCAAGGTTTCATTACAAAAAAAAAAAAAACAAAAAAAAAACACAACGTGGGTTTTTTTTAAAAAAGGTTTTAAACTTCGGACATAACAGGTAAATTTCTAAAAAACACTACTTTTTTGTTTTAAATTTGAATATATTATTTATTGACCTTTTCTCTTCAATTTGTGATATATAACACTTTGGTGAGTAAATTAATTATTTACTTTTTAATAGACATTTCAAAATGGGAGGCGTGAATTATTCGACCCCCTGTCTTTCCAAGCTTATAACTACTCAAAAAATGTAATTCAAGCCCTAATTTTTTTTTTTTCAATTAAAGGAGCAAGGATCAAGGTTCCATTAAAAAAAAAGAAAAAACAAACAACGTGGTTAAAAAAAAGGTTTTAAACTTCGAACTTTACAGGTAAATTTCTAAAAAACACTACTTTTTTTATTTTAAATTTGAATATATTATTTATTGACCTTTTCTCTTCAATTTGTGATATATAAAACTTTGGTGAGTAAATTAATTATTTACTTTTTAATAGACACTTGAAAATGGGGGGGGGCGTGAATTTAAAAAAAAAACGTTTGTCTAAAATATTATATTCGGTTTATTGGAAAGAGCATAAAATTTCACATTGACCCTGAAAATATTGTAAAAATAGAATCAATAGAAAAATTGATAGATTTTTAAAGTTTAAAAATTGAAAAATATTGAGTTCGTAAAATTCATTACTGTTTTTTTTTAAATTAAAAAAAATATTTCTATTACTTTTAAAACAACTTTAATAGTTTATTTTGGAAGTATAATCCATAAAGAAAATAAACAACCCACTTTTAACAGAGAAATCATGAGATTTTTATATTTTATTCGCAGTTTCGTGTTAGGGGTGTCAAAAATTCCTACAAAAATTCTGATACACCTACCGTTCTGGAGTTGTAACAACATGTAATGCAAACATACCTTTTGCTGTCCAGCTCTTCACTTAGGTTGCCCCCTTAAAAATTAATGTTATCACTTCCATAGTGCTCCTTATTGTTTTAGCTGGCCTTCATTTTTATCTAATTAACTATTATTCTCGAATGCCTCTTGGCTTTGATAAGAGATGATTAAAAAAGAAAAAAATCCTTTGGAATCGCCAATTTAGTGTGTAGTGAGGAAAAAAGGTGAAATTACTTTAAACCAGTTGCCAGGAAGAGGGCAGGGAAGAGATGGAGGGTCTGAGTGGTCTAGTTTGTATGTGTGAGAAAAAGTGAGAGAGAGAGAGATCTTAAAATGAAGACGTTATACTTTTTTACTCTTATTTTGTTATCCATGTCCCGGACAACAGTGGGTAGCCCTGCTAGTTATAATCTAAAGCAAATATGTTCAGGGTAATAAAGTAATTGAATGGACTCCTTGGAAAATGGGAAATGGCGATCGTTTGACTGCATACCAGCATACTAGCATAAGTGCTAATTTTGATTCCATTTTTGGAAGAAAAGTCTCGTCTTCATGAGTCTATATTAATACGATATATAGCGTGTGTGTTATTTTCTGTGTCGCGTTTAACTGTTATGTACGTCCATTTCTTGCTATAAATAATTTTACCAAGAATTCTTCATAAGTTTTGGTTTCGGTTTCAATTATAACTGATGGCACGCCAGTAATCTATTTTTTTTTTTTATAAAGAATTCTTTATAAGTTTTGGTTATGGCTGAAGGAACTCAAGTTATATATATATATATATATATTTCATAAGTTTTATTTCGGTTTCGATTCAAGCTAATTTCAAAATAAAGTCAATGGACATATTGTTTTTAAATTTTGAAATCGCAACTTTATAATATATAAAAATCGATAGAACATTAACTCTATAATAGTATATCCGAAATCTAAGAATTTAAATACCATATTTAAAATTTAAGCGTACTTTTACAATTGGGCTTTGCCGGGCGTCCGTGCTAGCTTAGATAAATACTTTTGTAGTTTTAACAAAAAAGCTACAATCTAATAGTGTTAAATCACATGAACGAGGTGGCTAGTTGATAGGTCCTTTTCGTGAAATTATTTGTTCATCAAATGCTTTTCTCAGTAAATTGATCATATCACACGCTGTGTGGCATGTGGCTCCATTCTGCTGAAATCACATGATGAATTGCCAAACCAAGCTGGATTTAAAACACTCGAAAGTATCCTGTACATCTATAAGGCAACAATTCGCCCATGAATGGATTATTGCTGTCATATTTGGGCTGGTGCATCGGCTACTAGTCTTTCGCTTCTTGACAAGGTTCAAAAGAGAGTCATAAATCTGATAGGCCCTGAACTGGCATTTAAGCTTCAGCCTCTGTCCCATCGACGAAACGTTGCGTCCCTCTGCCTGTTCTACAAGTATTTTAATGGTGAATGCTCTAACGAACTGCAAGCACTTGTGCCCCCACGACGTGAACACCTTTGACAGACCCGACAGGCTGCAAAATCCCACCCCACACTGTAGAGATCCCTAGATGTAAAAGATCTTTCTACTCCAGTAGTTTCTTCCCCAGAACCGCTAGACTTTGGAATTCCATTCCAGGTCCCTACTTCCCCAACTGTACTGATGTGCAGAAGTTCAAGTGCAACGTGAACAGACATCTTGCTGCCCAAATCCCTACATAGTACCCTAGTAGTTGTTGGCCCTGATAGTAGCCCCCTACACTGAAGTGGCAATGTGCCTTGTTTGGAGTGAAAATGTAATTAAAAAAAAATAAATAAACAAAAAAAATAACCGATAGTTTCTAAATCTGAAATTAAAGAAAATGGAGTTGTTAATTTAACGTTCACTACCTCTAAATATATAAAGAATCTATTTCTAGAAGTTTGTAATCGCCTTGAATATAACAAACTGATATTTGATTTTGCTTAGCCTATTTGTCTATTTCTTTCTTCCACTATGTATCTTATAACAAAATAACGTATTTCGCTTTGGTTTCCTTCAAAATATACTAAGTATAGTTAAGAGGATTGTTGAAATGGAAATAATATCGTCTTGCCGTCTTAAGAAAAGAAATTTGACAATTTTTAAAAAATATATTTCGACTATCCATTTAAAATTGTTGGTATATCACAATGGTAGGTAAATTAAGAGAAAAATTTAGAGTCAAGAAAAATACGCAGACTCTGAATTATAAATTCAAGATGACTGTTTGACTGTGGTAAAAACCTTTATTTTCTTTTAAGAAATTAGGTTCTACTAAAGATATATGTAAAAGCTTTTTTGTATATATTTTCTTTGAGGGCTTTCCCGGGATCAGTTCTTGGTTTTGTGAAGAGCTGCATAAATGAAAGATCTTGATAATTACATGTTTATTATTTATTTATAATTTATTATTATTTACATGTTTTTTGTTTGTGTGCAAAACGGTAGTTACGTTATACTGAATTGTTTTGGCTTTTAGTAAGGAAAAATAAAGACTTGATCATCAGAAGTAACATGTCATTTTTTACTTATATATGTCCAGTTAAATGTTAACATTCATCGAGCTTTTACTTTGAATAGTTTTGATTAATTAAAAAAAATACTCTTTCTCTCTCTCATATATATATATATATATATATATATATATATCGTTGGTAAATAATTCCAATACTACAAGTATATTTATATAACATTCATATTTTATTTGCTGTATGATACGTCTTACACGTGTTTTGTTGAATGGTATAGATTGACCAAACAACTCACCAGAACCCGTATAAATCCATAATAAAAATATAGTTTTTATTTTTTTTTATTTGAGCAAATTCATTTTTATTGAGTTTTAATAGATGTGGCAATTTAAAAAGAAAAAGAAACAACTTTATTGACTACTAGAAGTTCAGCCCGGCTTTGCTGGGGGCCCTATGCACTCTTCATTTGTATATGTATACATTAAAAAGTGTGAATATGTACGGTACTGCCTTTCTATATAATAGGCTTCCTTAACTACCGTAAAGAAAAGTTGGTAGAGACCGCAGAGGTCAATTTTTAACATTTATTGCTTTGTGCTCAAATCAAAATAAAAAGTTTTACCCATGTCCAGGTAGCCTACATTCAAAATTGGCGAAGGAGCTTGGTAGAGTCTGTAAAGGTCAACTCTTTCAACTTTGACCTCTTGGCAGACAAATTTTCGTCCAAAAACTGATTAAAAAGCTTGCTGCATGTCTAAATATCCTTTATGTAAAATTTCAAATGCTTAGACCCAAAATCAGCTAAATAGTTTGCTAGAAACCACAAAAGGTAATATCTTTTAAATTTTGACCCCTTGACAGCCAAATTTTCGGCCAAAAACCGATTAAAAAGCTTGCCCTATGTTTGAATACACTTTCTGTAAAATTTCAAATGTATAGACCAAAAATTGGCTGAGTAATTTGGTAGAGACCGCACAGGTCAAATGTTTTTTAACATTGACCCCAATTTTGACCCCTTAACATATATTGTTTTGGGCTCAAATCAAATTACAAAGTTTAATCCATAAGTAACTTATATTTAAAATTCCAAGTGTTTAGCCGTAAAAATTGTCAGAGGAGTTTGGTAGAGTTTTCAAAGGTCAAATCATTGAACTTTGAGCCCTTAACAGCCAAATTTCTGGTCGAAAATCGATTAAAAATATTTTCCCAAATCTCAATACCCCTTATATCAGGTCTCAAGTCTGTAGGCCGAAAATTGACAGAGCAGTTTGGTAGGCAAATGTGTACACACACACACACACACACACACACACAATTTCACTTTTATAGATATTTAGATATGCATTAAAAGTATATATCTTTTACTATCAAAACGTGTATATATAGAAAACATAATGCAATTACAAATTATTTAATATTTTTATGTTTTCATTCGAGTTTGTCATTATATTTGGAGCAAGAATATACATAAATACTAGGTACGTGCAAAATGAATGCCGATGCTCAAAATGTATAAACATTTTGACCACTTCCTTTATTTAAAAATTCACCAAAAATTAGGAAATTAACCAATCTTAATGAAATTTTCAGTATTTATCAAATAATGATCACGGAATATATTGAACACATTATTTTTACTTAAATCTTCATGGAAGTGTATTATTTTGTTTAAACAAAAAATACCTTTACTAAAGTTATGGTTTTCAGTAGTAAATAAAAAAAATGGATGAATTTATTTTTGCTTTGAAAATAAGGCATCGTAAAGTGTAACAATTAAAACATTTAATTTTACATGAACATTACAAAAAAGCCCTTAAAGTCCGTATTAATGAATTCGATATAATTTGAAGGAAAATTAATTTCTCTAACTACCAATATTATCATTGAATTAAGCATTGTTTATTTAATATTTTCATACAAAAAAATAATTGCAAAAGATATTTCTACTTTTATTTTTGATTTACAGGTTTCACATGTACGATTCTAATATTGTCCTTGCTTGAATGAACGTGAAACTTTTGGCATAACATAATTTTTATATAATCTTGAAAAATAAAACTTTTTTAATTTAAAAGCAGGAACATAGAAAAATAAATTTTTAAAAATGGTAAAAATTAGACAAACGTTCACAATAGGAGTGCACGGATGCATATCTGGGAGAGAAAAAAAAAACAGCACTCCTACCTACCTTTAACTACCTGATGTCATTTTGAAACAGCCTTTCGACGTCTGAAATTTTAGGCTTTCGTATAAGTCATGTGACGAGGAATTTGTTTTCTTTCAGTTGAACAAAGCGAGAATCTCTTTGGGAGCTAATTTAGCTATTTTTTGTACAAACAAGGTGTTTTTTTTTATTATTTAATTCAGTATCTTAGGACTTTACTATAATCTTTGAAATAGACACAGAAAACTAATATTTGTCTTTCAAAGGATTTTTACAATGAATTTATTTAACTTCAAAATTTAGCTGAATTAGTAAGCTCGCCATAAAAACATTTTTCATAGCTTTTTTTTTTCACATGTACAAATATATTTTTCCTTTTGGAAATTAACTTCAGTCTGTAATCTTTCAAATTACAATCAAAAAGTAGTCAGAAACCTACAAAACATTATGATAAATCAGCTTTCAAAACTATGTCCCCCCTATCTTTATTCCACCATTTTTGCTCGTACCAAATAAATACCTTTACAACACAAAGGACGAATAATACTTATTTGGAGTTTCAGAATCGGGAAATATATCTGGTCCATACTTGCTCTTTTCTTGATGGAAAATCTGTAATGGAAGCTACAGAGCCCCGGGTTTTATTTTCAGCAACTTTTTATTCTAGCATGTCTTTCCCTTTTGTAAAGTTGCAACGCTAATTCTGACTATCGCCATTTCTGATCCTCTCTACTTGGAGACATCATGATCTGTAGACAGTCTCTGTTTATTTCCCGACTCTGACTAACTAATTTTCATGTATCTTAAAAACCCCCATCTCCCTTTCTTAATGACATAATTAGTATACGTCACTAAGATAATCACCTGATGCCATCACTAAAATCATCTCCGTTGTTTATGTTTTAACATTCTTGTTTGTTTAACAATTAAAATGTAAATATTTCAACTTAAGTTTTCGCGTCGATAACATTTTTCTATTCAAACAATTACCATCACAATGATCCACTATTTTACTTTCCAGCGTTTTCCGATAGACTAATAACATTGGATTAATCAAGGGTGAAGTTTTCAACTTCCGATATTTTAAAAATTCAGTATATGGATCTAGCGCTCTTTAATAGCAGTAACATTTTCATGGCAAATGCTCGTCTGAGCTCCAATCTATGATTCCCCGTAGTCAAACTTTCAAAAAAAACACTTGTCTATCTAAAACCACTTTCAATAATTTCCCTTACTCTTTATCTGTGCCTAAATCTAAACAGATTCCATGAACAAAGTTTCTTTTCTTAGAAGTGCCTGACTGTGGAACTCTGTTCCATTTGTCTGCTTTCCAGCTGACTACAGTATGGCTGTCTTCAAGTCCTATGTAAACAAGTTCTTGCTGAGCCGTCTCCTTAAGTGATCCAATTTAACAAATTCCCACTACTTACAATTGCTACGATATTATCCCATTAATTGTATGCTTATTAGCGCTTATCCCTGAGTGGCCGCCGGGCCTTGATAAGTGGTGACTCTTTCGTAGAAAAAAAAAACAACAAAAAAACAAAAAAAAAACACTAAGCAACATTTCAGCCCGATCGTATAAATAGTTTTCTAGTTATCAATGTTTCCATAGCATAACTTCAGGAATACTTCATACAATATGGAGAAGCAAGGTCCAAGATGAGGGATCAGTTTTGTATACGAATTTAATGTAAAATGATTATTGATTTCTAAACTAGCAGTTTTTAACTGGATAGTATTTTAAAAGCATGTAACTGAAATTCTTTATTTTTGTTGCTGTTTCTTGTAGATAACGTGTGTGCTTGAGTGTTTAGTTGAGGTGGGGGGATGTCAATGTAAAAAATTAAAAACTGACCTCGTTGTTGTCAAAACCAATAATAATAATAATAATAATAATAATAAAAACACGTTAGACAAGACATCCTGGTTCAATGAAATCCAAATCTCTAAAAGGTTGATAGAAAAACCGAATTCGTGTACATGACTAATTTCAGATAAACGACAAAAGACTATTTCTGAGAAATGGCATGATTTAAAAAAAAAAAAAAAAGAAAGAAAAAATAACCTAAAAACTCAGTAAAAAAAATACATTCTTTCTTTAACTCTACTATTAACCATAAGTCCAAGTGGCAATAGGAGTAATCCCCCTTGTTAAAAAATAACTAACTTTACCAATAACTTTGTCAACATATAACTCAACCATTAACCCCGTTCCTGAAACTATTGCATGCCTCTCTTAACTTAAAATTAACGTTAAGTTCGAGTGGCAGTAGACACCCTCCTTTCAATTTATTAAAATCAGGAATTGATTACATGCTAAAATGCCATCTGGTCGGAATTTGGATGATCAGTTTATGTTAAATTTATATGCTAAACTGATCACCCATATATTAGGTTCAGTTTATTATAAGATTTGGCCCGAAAAGTTTGCATTTCGAAAGAAATCATGACTGAAATATGCATACACATATGTAGCCAATAATGTTTGTATAAATAAAGGAATTTATACTATACGGCTCTAATTGTTATTTAGTACCTTTTACAAGGACCGGAGTTTCATTGGATTAACATCTAGGAAATTACATCAATACAAGCATATAATGGGTAGGGCACCGTCATAAATGAATCTCACCCACTACTTAAATGGTTATAAAGTGAGGTTTGCTGTTTGTTTGTAAATAAACTAGCAGCTTGAGCACTATAAAAATGGTGAGCAAATGTTTATTCAAAATAGACATTTGTTGAGGTCGTTTACGAGCGCTGCTCCCATGAGCTGATGGGTAGAACTTCTGACTATCAACGCGATGGTTGTAGGTTCAATCCTCAGCTAGGGAAAGACGCTAGTCTAGCCATACTGATGAGTTGTGATACAACAAAGCAGTACCGTATGTAGATTACTACACACACACGTGTGTGTAGTAATATATATATATATATATATATATATATATATATATATATATATATATACACACACACACACACACCAAGCTTTTTAGAGTGTTTACAAGTACTTGCCAAAAATAAAAAAAATAATAATAAAATAAAATAAATAAAAAATTAGAACCTCATTGTTTCTTTTTGAATTTGAATGAACGACCATAGGGTGCACTAACACAATGATATAAAAATGTTAAATATTTGAAGAATGTATCCAGTCTAAAAACTAACTAAATCTTGATATTAATAATAAAATACCAAATAGAACATGCTTATTTTGTTGACATTAATTTCTAACACCTTTGATACAAGACAGCAGCCATTACGATTTTGAATCTTTGGCTATTTTCTAAGCTCGGAGCTGATTGGTGCAAGCGTTAAACTTCCTTTCTAGCTCGCCCAATCAAAGGCCATTTCTTATACAAGCTGAGCACATTATTGAAGTTGATAAAAGAGAGCGTCAGTTAGACTCTGTATTTTCCCAACCTGGTGACCACAGAGCGAGCTAATTTATTCCACGGCATTTCTTTTAACTTCTCTTCTGGGATCCCCCTGGAACTTTCTGACTCTGGTGTTCGACAAGAAACTCCAAGGATTCCAATATGGCTACAACTAACACATGTGGACTAAATAATGTAAGACAAACACATAGATACAGTTTGATTTCTACGCGTGTGTACGTAAAAACATTCTCATATGAATTCTTTCTTTGCCTTACAAAAACGCAATTCACCTATCTTTTATATATGAACTTTTCTCTCTTCGGCTATTAAGTGGAACATCTATTTAACAAGACGTGGACTTATAGGAAAGGATTTTTAGTTCTTTCCCCACTGTAAAAATTTGGACACCAGGGTCGAGAAAGTGGGATTGAGAAGTCAGCGACCCCGTGGAGGGGCACTCTGACCTGCAAAAAGTGCCCGAGCAGCCCCGCTGCCATTCCCCAGTTAGGGCGCCTCAGGCGATTAGCAATAAACTAACCTCTTCTCAAGAGAAGACAAGGCCTGGAAGGATGAACCTACTAGAACTGAACTTCCACTGCAGAATCAACAGGGTTCGGATCATTACAGGAATGGTCCATTTCTAATATGGAAAACCACTTTATCGAGTTATCTCCCTTAGCATGCAATTAAAAGGTGAAATGAAAGAGTCGCATTTTAGTAGAGGAGTGCGCCTATGAGTATGGATGAAAAAGAAAAAAAGGACTAGAGTCCACACGGTGTTAAATAAAGGTTCCATTTGTAGGGAAGAGAAAAGAGTTCATATATCGAGGGAGGATGAATGTTCTGTTTGTAAGGAAATGAAACGTATTCGTATACTTTTTCTGTATATATGTTTGTGATTCAAGCAGCGCGTGTATGTGTGTGCGTGTGTGATATAAGATCCAAGATGCTTTTCCAACTTCTTATCTGTGATGCCGAAGTGATTTTTTGAATCATCAAAAGTATAAAATAAAATATTCCAAATCATCTTAGAAACGATTGTACACATAATATTAGTTATGGTTCAATTTTTGAAACTGATATAAATGATTTGCTAATTATATTTATCTCAAATTACTATAATATATATATATATATATACACACACGCTGGGACACTCGACGTTGCCTGGGATTGAATGATGATCAACAAATGTTTCATACTGCCATACATTTATTGTCATCAAAATCGGTGAAATTCCTTATTTTCACAATCAAATCGATTGATAGCCTGCTTTAGTTGGGAACTCATCGCAGTGCACCAGGAGGAAACTTCACATGCCTCCCCACAGTGACTTAGTTCACAATACATAGTAGTTTACACTGCACTGTAGAGAACCTAATGTTGATTTTATAAAAATATTTTTTATATATATAATGGCTTGAATCAAAGTTAATAATCAAAAGACCACTATCATGCTTCAATTGTGCTATAAACAGAAACATTCATTTCAAACGCGCCCATTGTCATACCAAAGAACCTACTGTTGATTTTATATGTCAGGCCTCCCGGCTTGTGTGGTAATAAAACTTATCAAATATACTTGTGATGTTAGGCAGTGTAAGTTGTTAACTTTGGGCATAATCGCCTGTTTCTTGTTTCAGATTTTTCCAATTGTCAATTATATCAATAATTATCGGAAGCATTCCAATATAAAACCTATCTAAGAACACTGCTAGATGTTATATAGCGCCAGGACCCCTAGGTTAGGAACGTAGTTAGTAAGTTCCCCGCTGCAACAAAACCAAGTAGCCGTCTCTTATTGATCGTCTATTTTGTTTAGTTTTCTGGTTGTTATGGTAACGGCCAAGACGGCAGAGTTATTTCCCCCTTGACTGTGCATTTTTCTCTCTTGGGGTTCTTCAGCTGTCATTCGCTTGTCATAATAATGATTCCGACTGAAAGAGAATTAACATGCACACAAAGATCAGACGTAACTCAGCATACCAAATTAAGACGTAAGACACGCTGGCTTTTTATATAAAAATATATTTTGTTTTGAAATTATTTTTCTCGTTCTTATACATCGAGATTTTTAATCGTTCAAAATTTAACGGTGTGGCTTACTGTCGTTTCAGTGATGGAGAGGGGGGTGAAAACGTTATGCTCTCGACAACGCACGTCTCCTATCGGCGTCTCTCTCTTCTCTACCTCCCTCCTTCTCTACCTCGTCTTCTTCTGCTTCTACTCTGCTGGACTCCAAAAATCACCTCTTATATTAGCATGTGTTTTTTGCTTGTTTTTTTCCACACCACATCACCTGTCGATCACTCTGCTATTGATAATGGAGCACGCGTCTCCTGGTCACGTTTTGACAATCTTTCGCCGCATCTGACCTAGAGACATCGTGACCCATTTCTCTTCAGCTGGCCGACTATTGACTTTATTTATACACGTGAATCCATCTCTCATGCTAACTTCATATACATTCCAATCTTACAAGGAATGTCACGTTTCTTTGTTTTGTAAACAAAAAAAAATCGTCGTCCGATTTCTCTGTTTACGACGTAATTATTTTTTCGTTTCGACTGGTGGACAATCGATTATTCGATGCCCACCTTTCAAATCTTTTATTATCTTTTTTTTTAAAGAAGTTTTTCTTTTCAGTTATGTATCGGATGGTTCCAGCCATCCATTACATAACACAGATACATAAAGTACCTTTGTGTGAAATTTCATAAAAATCGGCTCAGCCGGTTTTTAGCCCATGAGGAACACACGCAGAGTTCCTTTTATATACTAGTAGCGATAAAATTTCAAAATTAAGAAAAATTCGAAATGGTAATATAAATATGGCATTTTATTTTTGATCATGGAAGAGACAATGGGTACAAACTTAATTTCCAAACTTTTACAAAAGTTAACAAATTTACATTAACTAATAATTATACACACTTCATATCTCAATACTGTGGTGGAACTTTTAACCTAACCAGCCAAGGACTATAGATCTACCCAATCTGAGGAATATTTTCACACCAAGTCTGTCATACCAGCACTACGGATTTACGGAATTTACTAATTTTCAACGAACTTCATTGATCGAGTTTTATTATTATTTAAATATCCTTTTTTACACTTTTTTTTGATTACTTCCTTTCGAACACAAGTTTTCATTTTTTTTTTTTTTGTGCTAACAGAGTTTATTAAAAAATAATTTTTGCTTATTATTTTCCTCTAAAGAAAAAGACTAATTTTTGAAACTCCATGAAATAAGGAAATAATTGTTTGTATGTATGTATATATATATATATATATATATATATAAGTAGTAGTATTCGTGTGTGTGTGTGTGTGTGTGTGTACAACTCCCAATGACCAAAGAAATATAAAGGCCATATGTGTGTACACCTCTCCTGATCAAGAAATATTAAAACCTATGTTAGGATACTTCTGTCAACTGAGACAGGATTTATTTGCTTCCCCACTGAGCAAATTAGGCACAAGGCCGTTTTTTAATGTGGAGAGAGAGGGAGGGGGGAGGGAAAGGGGGACCAGCTCCAGAGAGGTGGGAAATGGGAGCCGGATATTAACTGTGGTCTGTAGGGTGATCCATACATTGACCAAGTTCAGATATGTGGGGCCCACAATTTTAATGAATCACTGTTCTGCCAGATAAAAAATACCCATTCCTGTGACTCGATACATCTTCTATCATTATAGGTAATCAGTTTTTTTAAATAATCAACCATATAGGAGCCTATTCGTGACCAGACACACACACATACACACAGACATTCAGCTTTATATTATAGATATATACACATATACTGGTAGCCAAATTGAATATTGAAATGCTCATATTTTTGGTTTTATGGGACGAAATTACTTAATATTTGCAGGCTTTTTGAAGATTATAATACTATTCTATGGTTAAAATTTTATGAGAATTTGTAAAAAAGAACCTATATTTTCAAACCAATAAAATATGTAAAAATTTCTATACATTTGTATATGTATAGTATCCTGCAGGTTAGCTTCAGTTTTGCTGCTTCGGTTGTCTCCCCTATGCATTGCCGAGTCACTAATATATATATAATTGCCAAAAAAAGCTGGTATAAGTTCTAAATCTCAGTGACTATTGATCAGAATTAAACAAATGAAGGCTCGATAAAAACGTAATGACGTGAATTGTGTAGTGGACTATGCGACATTTGCCCTTAAGGTTGCACATTAAGAGCATCATCCATCAGGCAGAGTCTATTTTTGGCACTTTTTTTTTTACAATCATAAAATATTTCAATCATAGTCATTTGTTTTCCTAGTTTTGTTAATGAATTACAAAATATCTGATATTTCCCAAAAATTTCTGGCCTTGATGGAGGGAGAGACAAAAACTTACTGTTATGGTTTCAAATGATCTGAAATAACAGCAAGGGGAGACTTGATTCCAAATATTTTTCAAATGTTATATCTCCCCTCTTTGGTTTTTATACATAAATCAAATTTCACAGTGTATAAGGATTATTTGATATTGGAGATATTCATAACCGTACCCTATTTCCAAAAGAGGGGACATATAACATATGGGAAATATTTGGAATCAAGTCTCCCCTTGCTAGTATTTCAGATAATTTGAAACCATAATAGCAAGTTTTAATCTCCCCTCCATAAAGGCCAGAGGTTTTGGGGAAATATATATAAATAAGTGACCTCGTTGTGTGTGTGTGTGTGTGTGTGTGTGTGTGTGTGTGTGTGTGTGTGAATATTTAGTTTAGAGACTTGAAACTTGATATATAAGGTATTTGGACCTGTGGAACACTTTGGCTTTGGTTTTTAGCCGGTAAAATAGTGGCTAAGGGGTCAAAATTGAAAAAACAATTGACCTTGACTTGGTGTAAGTCGACTGTACCTGTTTATTTCTGCGCATATGCCAATCAAAAGTTAAAGGTTAAACAACATTATTTTTTGTAGTTTCTGTATATATATATATATATATATATATATATATATATATATATATATATATATATATATGGATTTAGGTCATATGCTAACGGATAAATCTGGAATGTTATGTGTTTTGGTTTTGATTCTCGCTGATGGCACCCAAGTCTTTTTTTTTTTTTTTACATTTGAAATCACTACAAAACCGGCTCTATAATAATAAATACAAAGTTTAAATTATTTTATTTAAACATTTTACGACCGGGCAACGCCAGGTGGCCTGCTAGTATTATATAAACTTAAAGTAAATATAAGTTTGAATGCATTTAAACTAGCAATGCTACATAAATCAAATTTTTTTTTTGTTTCTGAATTTATATTATTTTGATTCTTCAGACTTCTGTCCTCATCTTGAGTGTTATTTTCACAACGTTTCGGTTGATGCAATTCCAACTTTCTTCAAGGACCCCTTATGCAAATGATCAATTACTAGGTAAAATTCAGTTGTAAACGACACACCCGTGGATGGAGAAGTTTCAATCCTTATTGCTGGTGATTCTAAGAATACAACTGTGAATTACTTAATGTTACATGATAAGGGCTGTCCCCTTTTCATGTAAGTATACAAAATAGAGAGATTTAGTTAAAATGAAAATGAAATAACATAGAGGAAATTCGAACCTCGTAATTTAGGTTTAGAAATAGATTACGTGTGAGAATTAGAAAATGAAATGTAAAACAAACGATTGTATAGCTTAGAGATAAAATAGTTTCAAGAAAAGAATGTGCACTGTCAATTTTGTTATGAAAATTCAATTGAAAGAATGCAGCTACAAGATAATTTAATAAACATGTTTTTAACATATTGGAAATATAGGTTACTAAGAATATAGGTTAAAATTCCTTTTGTAGAAAAAAGGAAAAGTTTTGGACACGCATGTCCAGAACACGTGAAAGACACATGTTTTAACATGTGTATGACGTCATGGAAAATAGAAAGTTCTAGATATAGTTAGAAAACTTTAGAGTTAAGAAGGAGAAACTGGGGGAGAGTCAGAGGGAGTTTGAGAACGACAGACGATAGTCTGCAGTTTGGAATTCGAACGTCTAGAAGCGAGACGGTCACTTTGAAACTTAGAATGTGAAGCTTTGAATCCTTAATGATGAAAACCACGGCCGGTCGTGAGAAGAAATAAACCCATCATGTGTTTTTATAAACGTTGTCTTTGTGTTGTGATTCTACCAAAAGGTAAAGTGAAAATTGTTATTATATGTCTATATATCTGTGTTATAAAATGTCTTAACATACACATCTGACATACACATCTCATATCTACACTAAGACTGTCTGAACACGATCTCCTCACTCAAAGAGCTTCCATCTACACATCTAAGTATGAACATTTTTACTATATATGAATAGTCATAAAACGAACAATCCCTCTCTCAACAACATCCCTCTCTCTAAAACTCTTACAACACATCTCTCTCTAAGACTCTCTTTTGCTAAGACTGCACTTTAATAAGACTCACTCTTAATAATGAAAACCCCTATATATAACACTTAAGACTTTCTACCTAATCATGACTGACGAAACGAGAGCATGGTATACCTATGGATTAAACACAGGATTCTATTTGAAATTCTGTGAAGATTTCGGAGTTTGGCAGATAGAGCACCTAGTTCAACAAGAGACAACTGAAGAAGGTCAGAGGATCGGCTGAAACATATTGAAAATGACACTGAAGATGTCTGGAGAATCTAAAATAATACACATTAACAACTAGTCCTTTACGTTAGGGTTTGTGTTCCTTCATAGAAGCGCTGGTTGAATTAGAATAAAATAAATATGTATTAGATACGTTTGAAGCCAAAAAACGCATTATTACAAAATAAACGGATATTTATTTTGTTTGAAATTTATAATTATAAATTATTCCGGAGATACACTTTATCATTAGTATGTCTTCTTTCTTTTTTTTTTTTTTTTTTTTTGACATGTTGTTGGAGTACAGAATCAATAGAAGTCCGTTTGCTGTTTTCACGGTAGTCTTTTCAAATGTCGGAACGGTGCGTTGGTCACGCGGAATTCACGTAAGGGTCTGTGTGGTGACCAACGCACCATCCTGATTAGGATTAAAAACAATTTATATAGGTGTGTGTGCGTGTGTTTATTATAACCTCAAGTGTATTAACTTAATTCATTGCAAATTGTTTCAATAGACAGGATAAAAATTATCAGTCCATATCGTCAGATGATTCAAGTTAAAATAAAAAGGAAAGATATGGTTTTATTTTATTTTAACTTAAATCATCTGACGATATCGACTGATAATTTTTATCCTGTCTATTGAAACAATTTGCAATGAATTAAGTTAATACACTAGAGATTGTAATAATAAAACATATTTGGCTCTACTAACGTATTGAGCACTCCTTATCATTGTTTTTTACCACATATATAAATAAAAGAACAAGTAGTTAATAAAATCCGTTAAAAAACACTTTGAAAAAGAGTTAAAAACATATTTAATTTTAAAAAGGAAGCACAAAATAAGTGGACAGTCCTTAATCCACGGAGTTTCAAAGAAATATTTTCCTTCTCATCAGAGGGTAGGATTTAGCAAAATGTGGGATCGGATTTTTGCTTGCAAAAGTATTTGATGAAACTACAAGTAAGTCATAGATCTTACTTGGTAAAAAATAGTGAAGGAGATGTGTGAAGGGAGTTAAAATTTTGCAAACTATGATTTACAACATTTATTGTCCGTACACATGAAATAAGATAAAATTAATAATTTCCTTTAAAAAATCTGACTTTTTTACTTCAGTGGAAAACAGTTAGCAAAAGAAATTTTATATGATTTTGCTGGTTAGCACAAACAATTGAACGCTTCAAAGTTGAAGAGAAAAGTAATGTTCGAAAGATATGTTTAAATTTGTCCAAATGGTTATGAAATAATTGTTGTTGTTGGCTCCGTCGATCTCAAGAAATCAAAGAATTCGGCGTCAGGGATTGCAGCTTGTGGTGTGGTTGTGCAGGCCGATGCGGTAGCCACAGGACCTGCCACAGTTGCTGCAGATGTAGCCTTTCTGTCTCTCTGCTTAGGCCGGAGTCGAAGCTGGATCTGTCCTCTCCTTTCTATGAGCACGTTTCTCACGCCAATACGTGGTTCTTTTCCTGTTGGATGTCTCAGCCACACGTCTGATGAAATAATTGTAACGCATAAGGAAATACACCATATGATGTTCTTATTTTATATTTTACTAGCGAGGGGTACCTGGCGTTGCCCGGGTGTTTGGAAGTGTGTGTGGAAACTCCGGGGGGGGGGGGTTAAAAAGGAAAAAAAAGTAAGTATGAGGATCAAACCCGAACCGTTGAGGCAAAGTTGTAAATTAAAGTGTGAAAAAAAACGTGCAACGTTAACCATTGCCCCACCGCGAGATGCTAACGGAAACATGTTTGAATTTATTTAATTACTTGGATTTGGCAGGTGCCCGTTTTAATGAGTTAATGAGGTCAAGTTTGACCGCAGGATAGTATTTTCCCAAGATGTTATAGGAAAAAGATTAACCCACATGCGGCGAGCGACAAATGTTGAATATTTATCTTCCCGAAATGGAGCAAATTAAATAGACAGGCGAGCTTCGTTGTTAACTGTGAGATATTACGATTTATATGTGATATAAAAAGTTTTAAAAAGTTGTGAAGCGAGTGACCGCTTCTCTGAAAAAAGCCTTTTGTAGACATACAGAAAAAGTGAACACACATACATACATACATTTTTGCTTTTATAGATGGTCTTAATTTTTGCAAATATATATATCATCATATAATGATTAGATCACTCTAACAGACGTTAAAAAGTGTTTTAAAAAAAAATGTTTCAAATTCAACAGCATTTCTTGCGGTTAACGATAGCTGAATGGATTAGGTCCTTGCTAATGAAGCCAGGGATGACTTCTGTCGCCGGGTTCGAATCTATCGATTAGTGTTAATCATGACACCCTGCATTGATGATTCCCAAAAGGATGAAACACTAGTGTCTGTAGGTTTTTAATAATTATTATAGTAAATAATTATATATGATTAATCAACCCAACTCGCATTTAGGTAAAAATGAACTTTCGTAAATAATTGAATTCATTCAAAATGTATCGCAAAAACAAAAACAAATAATATCTACTTAAATTCCGATATATCCAAACGGCCAGCGAGGTGGACGAGTGGTAAGAGGTTTGGCTTCTTACCATGGAGTCTCGATTTCGAATCTCGCTAGATTCAGCCACTCTAATTAGTTGTAGACGACGAAACACGTGTCAGTGGATAATTATAGTTTAAAAACAAAATTATATTTTAAAAACAATATATCTATAAATATAAAAGCGAAAATGTGTGTATGTATGTCCGCTTGTTATGTATGTCTGTAAAAGGCTTTTTTCCAAGAAGTGGTTGGTCGACTCACAACTTCTTAAAACTTTTTATATCACATGTAAATCATAATATCTACGAGTTAACAACGGAGGTCACCTGTCTATTTAATTTGCTCGACTTTGAAAAGCTAAATATTAAACAGTTTTCGCTCGCCGCATGTGAATTAGGCTTTTTCGTATAATAAAAGCGACACTAATTCTGGCAGTATTTTTCCGGTTGCGATGACCGGAAATGTCCAAAATAATCAGCTTTGATCAATGTGGAAATTTTCCTTATATCAGACAATTGCTATTCAATTTGGACAATCCCCTCCAACATCTTGAGAAAATCAAAATAAAAAAGCGTTCCCACAGTAAATAAAATACAATCCCTCAGTCGAAGTTGACCTCATTAAAACGGGCATCTGCCAATTCTAAATAATGAAATAAATTCAAACGTGTTTCCGTTAGTATTTCACGGTGGGCTAGTGGTTAACGTCACACGTTTTTTTTTCACATTTTAATTTCCAACTTCGACTCAAGGGTTCGGGTTCGATCCTCATACCTATCTACCAAAACGTTTTTTATTTTACCCCCTCTCCCACGGGAGTTTTGATTTACCCAAGACCACACACACCTACAAGCACCGCCGGGTACCCCCCGCTAGTATATATATATATTATTTAAATAAATAAAACGTCCTAAGATTTGGGCGAAGAAAAATGTAAACAAAGGGCAAATAACTCCTTTCTTATAAGAGAAATCGCTCAGGGAACGAAATAAAGAAATTAAGCACTAATAAAAAAAATTTTTTTTAAAATGCAAACAATCTTTATATATATATATATATATATATATATATATATATATATATATATGAGAGAGAGAGAAACGTATTGAAAACAAACACTGATTGAATGGGTGGTTTATTTTATTATTTAAACTTAGTCAACTGAAACTGCTTTGATAAATATACTGAAAGTGGGTTTTTTACTTTACTAATTTGAATGTGATGAATCAAAACTTCCAAACTGTTTTTCATCTAGTCCCCCCCCCTTTACATATTGGGTTTTTACTGTTTCACATATAGTTCACTATAATGCATATATTTCAAAGTTAAATCCAAATAGCATGTATAGCACTATGAGACATATATCCACACTGTAGAATCAAGAATGCGCTTACCTTCCCTCTCCACCATTATGGACCATTTAACTAATTTCAACATATTTATTCAGTAGCAATTAGTGGTATGCTAATTGCCATTGAACCAGCCTACAATTAGTCAGGGATGGTGGATTGTTCTATTTTGAGGCGCCTGATTGGCTAAACATGCCAGGAGGGGCAGGTGCCACTCGACAAATGCCAGCTGCTCTGGCATTCAGGGGTTTTACTGTTCTAGACTTTTGCCAGGAACTACACTCTGTCAATTATCGCATCCATTCAGCACAACATCTTCATTGGGTTAGCTGGCTCACCCTAGCAATATTCTACAGGGCGCTACGGACAGGATTTGCCAGAGAAAGACTCACCACAGATCACCTACACATGATGGACAGATCCCTATTAAAAGAATTAGGCATCACTACTATGGGTGAAGCAATGCGAATCCTCGAAAAAGCCAAGGACCCCTCTCCCACTCACAGACTGCCTATGCTAAGACACCAACCGCCAAACTCCTATAAACACTACAATGCGTTCATCCATACAACATTTTAAAAATCACATTTTAAGAAGACAGTATCATAGAGAGTATTAATATAACTAAATACTCGATACTATATTTGTTCTTTTTCTCATGGTCCTTGATATGACCTTAAACTACATCCGATGTTGAGGCCCCAGCTTGCGGGCTTTGGGGAGTGTAAAGCCACCCTTTAATTGCCATTGCTCCCAGGTCTACTCTGAACTAGAGTGGTAGTACCTGTTAGGGTCCCAACTATGGGTTAAATAGAAACTGACTTGAAAAAAAAATATATTCTATTAAAAAAAGTTTTCTTCAAAATAACTGGATTCGGCATTAAATAACCCAAAAAAGATTGATATGCCATAAAACAAAATCAACCAACCAACCAACCTCTCTCTCACATATATGTCATACATATACAATACTGTTTCGCTATATCATAGCTCAGCAGTGCGGCTAAACTACCACCCATCCCTAGCCAGGGATTGAACCTACAACCATATAGTTGATAGTCGGCAGTTCTAACTTCCAGCCCATAGGATCGGTGCCCGTAAACAATCTGTTTGACTGATGAGCTCAAATGAGGGCTAAACTCGTGTCTTAGACTTCCGGTTAATTGGCTGGTATGGCTCTTGTGGGCTGCAGCGTTCTTTGGGCTGTGGAAATATTTATATATAATCTCACATTCTGAAAATATATATAATTAGTTCTAATCTATATATTAATACGCTAGCGTGTGTGCTATTTTCTGTGTCACACTTACGTCCAGGTCGTTTAATTGTTATGTACTTCCGTTTCTTGTCATAAATTTGCCAAGAATTCTTTATAAGGTTTGGTTGCGTTTATGGCTGATGGAACTCAAACATTTTCGTAAGTTTTTATTTCGGTTTCGATTCAAGCTACTGCCCCAAGTCATATGGATATATTTTTTTTATTTTCTGAAATTGCAACTTTATAATATATAAAAAATCGATAGAACATTAACTTTATAATAATATGTACGAAATCTGCAAGTTACGACTCTGCTTTGCTGTGCGTTCGTGATAGCTTAAATACTTTTGCAGTTTTAATAAAAAAAAAAAAAAAAGCTACAATAATATCAGAGCGTCTCCATTTACAGTGAACATCTACAGAATGCCAACATCAATATATTATATATGAATGAGTCACCCGTGGAATTTCCACAGGTCTCGCAAGTTAATAATAGATGATTTTTCCATGAATTTGTAACGAGTTTTGTTTGCTGTACTCAAGGTAATTAACAATATATATATATATATATATATATATATATATATATATATATATATATATATATATATATCTTGGGGTAATTAGATCTGGAGTCTAAAGAGCAACGTTTATTTTAATGTATTAATACTTTAAAAGATCATTGTTCATAGTACTGTAGATATATAATAAGCTCAATAGGTATATGTATTCTAGAGCTATATTAATATTGAGTATAAAGATTAATAATTGTAAATTATAAATCAGTTTCAAAAAGAATGAAAAAAAAATCAAATTGAGTGTACGATCGTTTCGGAAACGATATTCATTTTATTAAAATTGACAATAATTGTGTTTTTGAATATAGTCTCCTCATCAGCAAAAAGAGGGGTGGGTGGGGAGTTTAAGATATTAAAATAAAACTAGCATTTTTGTAGTAAGTAAGATGGATAGCTCTTATTGAGTTGCATTAGAAAATTTGTTTTAAAGTTCGTCCATACATACGTGGGCATGTTGTATAAATAATTGATAAAATGAACATCGTTTCCGAAACGATCGTACACTTATTTTGATTTTGTTCATCCTTTTGAAACTGATTTATAATTTACAATTATTGATCTTTATACTCAATGTGTGTGTGTGTGTGTGTGTGTGTGTGTGTGTGTGTGTGTGTGTGTGTGTGTGTGTGTGTGTTGAAGGTTATATCTGTAAATGATAGAGTAATTTCCATCGGAAATGTTAAGTGTGAGAGCTCAATGCATAGGAGAGCGTAAATAAAGGCTAAAGAAACAACCAAAACAACAAAACTTTGCTCAATCTCATTTTAGTCCAAAATGGCCTTTTCAAATGCAATAGCTAGTTGAAATTTGCTGTCTAACTGTCTCTCTCTCTTTATATATATATATATATATATATATATATATATATATATATATATATAGATAGATAGAGAGCAATAAGTGGTACTTAGTAAAAACCTGAAAAGAGTGCTCAATACTATTGTAGAGCATATATATATATGTATAGAATAAATGACAAAAATTTATATTTCAAAATACATGATGTTGACCATCTTATAATTTATTCCTTTAATTCAGTTGATTTATACCATTCTTGACAGTATCTGTTTCATGGCGCAAAATCAATCACTTAATTATTATATCAATTAGTGAATCTATTTTGCCCTTAACTCATCAGAAGGAATAGCAACAATCAATCCATCAAAAGGAATTAAAATGTGTTTTAACATGGTGAGAATCCGAAAATTGTAAGAGAAGCTGTAAATACCTTTATATTTTTCCATTACGCCATCTCGGAGATATATATATATATATATATATATATATATATATATATATATATATATATATATATTTATTTATTACGGTTTTATCTGCTTAGTTACACATGTTCCGATTACCGAATCGTATTAACGATCCAATAATTTCGTCAGACTTCACAGAAATAATTATTATGATGAGGTAAAAAGGTCCTTTTTTTTCCTCATTATAATAATTATTTCTATGAAGTCTAATGAAATTGTCAGATCGTTAATACGATTCAGTAATCAAAACGTATAACTAAGCAGATAATACGGTAATATATATATATATATTACTAGTAGAAAAAATAGTGTTTTCTTTTTTGTCAAATCTACTAGTTTAAGGCGTAGTCCAACCACTTTTACCATGAGTAATTGATCTACGTGAATCGTGGTGCAAACATAAAAACTCAACAAGCAGATATATCTGTTTCTTTCTGCGTTTTCAGTCAATCCTTGTCCTTTTGCTTCATACAAAAATCGAATTAATCATTCATTTCATGCTGTATCTATGCTTTGTATATCTTTCAAAATACCTTCATTTCTTATATTTTATAGTATTTTAGGCCTGCAAGGGTAGCAACTAAAAATCAAGATTTGCGTCAGGCATCACCATACTGAACGTCACTTAAAACCAAGGAAAAAGAAAAAAAAAAGAAAAAAAAAAAAACAATATTCACACCAGAAAAAAAAATGCAACCACAATGAAAACGAATTGACCCGTCTCGCCTGAGTAAGTCCAAACTTAATAATTTTGTATATGTCTACTTGGACTACATTTTTCTTTCAGCCTGAAATTCATATGCAAACAACAACGTGACCTGGACGCTCTATTTCGATAAAGGATTTAAACGCTTCACCGCTTGTTTTGTATAAGATTCGTTTGTAGATTCATTTACCCTGTTGTAGACGTTTTGTGAACACATAATTTGTAAATGATAGGATTCTATCTATTGGTTAAATAAAACCTTACCATAACCACCTTACAACATAATCATGCTGACAAACCGGTTCTAATTACATCACCGAATTTAATTGACGTTTAGCCTAGTCAATACAACTTGGGTGACTATTTGGGAATACCAGGCGTTGTATGTAGGAGGACGTCAACACTGCGCTTCATTTTTAGCCAATGAGCGTTTTTTTTGTTTGTTTTTTTTAAATGGAAAAATGAACTTTTTTTTTTGAATATTCAAGGATCTAAAATTCAGGAACTTAATATCTTTTGTAAAATTGTAACAATCGATATTAGGAATCAATCAATAATTAATTTTCACATTTCAATTTCTTTGTGGTATTTTAAGTGGATTTAAGACATAATATGGGCACAGAATTCCATTTGAAAATTCAAATATTTCAGATTTGCATTAAATTTGATCCATAGTTATTGGACAAAAATTAATCAAGATTTCCTGAATTTCAATTTCTTAAAACTTCTTCAGTGTCAGCGTTATATTTTAGACATTTTCAAGAAGAATGACTTAGATCAAACCTGAAATAAGGATTCTAGACACACGGTTTAGTAGCATTCTATCTTGATTTGTTCTGAACTAAATATCGGAGCTAAGAGGATTGGAAGACGGAAGAAACGTTATAAAGATTGTTTGAAGGAGGATACGAAGACGGAAGAAACGTTATAAAGATTGTTTGAAGGAGGATACGAAGAGGCGTAGAATTACTCACACAACTTGGGAGGCAAATGCACTTAGGAGAGAGGAATGGAATAAGGAGTATTGTGGAAAGGTTCGAAAGTGAACAACATCATCACGCAGAAGAGTTGGGAGCAGCAAAAATAGTGTGTAGTAAAAAATCAGCCATGTGTACAATTTCCAACGATCCTGAATTATGATAGAATGTGTAGATCTCGAACTGGACTGTCTTTTTATATGAAAACTCACACTCCTGGAACACATATACTCGATTTGAATGACGATGATGATAATGTGTTTATAAGTTTTTAAAAAATTTTATTCCAAAAATTTTGGTAAAGTCACTAAAGAGAGTCTTGTGGTGATAAGAGAAAATAATTGCGTGCAGGCATTCAAAATGTTTTTTTATTAAAATATGTAAACGTTGCTTAAATATTATTCATTATGGCTGCCTTGCATAGACTTCATATCGAAGATAAGGGCCTTGGTATTCGCGATAAAAAGACAGAGATTTAAATTGAAACGAAAAACGAACCAAGCCAAAATTGAAAATTCGGAAATTGAAAACACAATAAGTGTTTATTTTTCTTTCTTTTTCTTTTTTTTTGTTGTTTTTTTTCTCCAACATTTATAGAAATATTAAAAATAAAAGTTGTTTAATTTATTGTTTTATGCATTTTTCATCCAAGTTTTCATTTTCCGAGTTTTCGATTTTAGCTCGGTTCGTTTTCCATTTCGGTTTCACCTGATTCGTCTTTTTGATCATAAATGTCAGGGCTATTATGTTCGATATGAAGCCTATGCAAGGCAGCAATGATGGATCGTATGTAAGCAATGTTTACATATTTGTATTGTATAGTCGACATATCTATCTATATGTAGATGTTGTGCAGGTCTTATCTAATGGCCCGTGAATAGTCTTGCGTTTGTAGGTATGTATGTGTGTGTGTATTACATATAATTCACAGTATATTTATGAATGAAATACCTGTTACTGCATGGCCTTCTGTCTTTTGGCCGCTGCCCCAACGTCTTGTGAGAGCTGTGTTTTACTATAACAAAGCACGCATGCAATATAGACACAAAACGATGCATGTTTTTATATATTGGTTTATTTCACTCCCAGGCATCTTATCTTCTGCAGCATGGAGTGAAATCGACAATCTCGGATTTGCGGCGTTTCTCTGCATCCATTTGATACTGCTGCTTCCTTATGGGGAGACCTGTTTTACCAATCCTGCTTCCTCGGCTTCTATGATCAAACAAACTTACTCAAAACCCAAACCCTTGACATGTCAGATCCGGCTCCCGCTTGGCCTACTTCCAGTGCAACTTACCAGTCACCCAGTTTTAATGTCAACCTGACCCCTTCACCTCTGCACCTGTATGCTTGCCTAAACCTGTTGCTTTCTCACAATTCAAATCTCTGTTGTTTAATTATCCCTAACCAGACAGATAGACAGATAAGTAGACAATAAATGCTTTCTACCCGGTTATTACCTAACATTTGAATCGTGCTTTTCTCGAATTTAGATGCATAAAATAAAATAAATTTTTACTCGAAATGACCCCTCATGTAATAATATTTAACATAAGAAATATTTTTAATGCTTACACAGAATTGTTTTCTCGTATCACCTCAAGGCCCTCTTTAGTGAATTTACCAATTTTTTTTTTTTTTTTTTTTAATAATGGGTCACACTTATCGAGATCAAAAGCCACTTGATGCTAAGGGTTAATGCAATGAATAGAGGATTGTCAGTTGACTGATGAAGAATGCATGCTATGAGGTCAGGGCAAATAATGTGTAATTGCTAAACGATAACATGTGACCAAATTGTGACAGAGTGTGTGGATCTTGAATTGAACTCCCTTCTTCTATGAGAACTCCTGAATGAAACTCCTGGAAACCAACATTCATTCATTCAATTGGCAAAGAATAAATGTACAAGCGATTGCCATTTACAAGGGGGAAAAGTCAGTGAGAATTTAGGAAGCTATTGTAGAAAGAGAAACTATACAGGGAGAAAACCGTGGAGGTCCGACTAGCATCTGTCCAAGGTTGCCTTGTGGGCTGGTTTACGACCTTATCAGTTAGCTGGTTGCATGGAAATGCCACTTGAACTAAGAACGCTGCTTGGCGTTGAAGCCTCTGGAACCGTTGACGATAGATCTTTTTCGCATGCTGACGGAGCCTATCATCGCGGGCAGAGGTGAAAAACATGTCCTGGTCCAGGCTGCACCATCCATGAAAGATGTTGTTGAAGCCTCCTGCGCTCAAGGGAAAAAAGATTTAGAGCCCTCAAACGTTGCTCATAGGATAGACCTCAGTACCAATTATTAGTATTAATGTTTGGTACATTTTAAGTTTGAAAACCAGTCAGGAAGTGGAGGAGATAGAAAGAGAAAGGGGAAAAGATGGGTTATTGTTTTTGGTTTTGCAGAACATAATTAAGTTTTGCAAAAAAAGAAGTAGAAAACCAAAAATCATCAATGTTAGGTGCATTTCGTCTCAGGACGCCAATATCTTCAGACAGCCTGATCTGGTAGCACCAGTTAAAGTCCATTGCATGATTTTGATCCTAGAAAATGTGTAAAATATAACGCTGAAATTGAAGAGGTCCTCATAAAAAAATTAAAATTCAGGGAATCTTCCTTATTAGGTGTCTAATAACTATGGATCAAATTTAATGCAAATCTGAAATTTTTTATTAAAATCAAGATCATCTTCATCATGGCTGTCATTCGAATCAAGTATGTCCTGTTCCTCATGTGCTGCTCCTTTGGTTGTCGTACTGCTTCCCTCTTCATCTCCCTGGTGCATTGAAGAATGCACGTATTGCATATGGCTCTGCAAACACGAGCACAGAACACATGCGCACATTCTTGAGGTAAGAGAATTTGACTGTCATGAACAATATCGTTAATCATGGACATTAATTATTCAGTATTCAGACCACATCCTCCTATTACGTGAAGGACGTCCAGTGTCTCGAACGGGTTCACCGCCTGGCGACAAGAATGGTGGCTGGCCTCTGAGGTCTATCCTATGAGCAACGTTTAAGGGCTCTAAATCTTTTTTCCCTTGAGCGCAGGAGGCTTCAACGCCAAGCAGCATTCTTAGTTCAAGTGGCATTTCCATGCAACCAGCTAACTGATAAGGTCGTAAACCAGCCCACAAGGCAACCTTGGACAGATGCTAGTCGGACCTCCACGGTTTTCTCCCTGTATAGTTTCTCTTTCTACATACATTCTATGTACCAAACATTAATACTGTAACTCTTTTCTCTCTTCCATTGCAAAACTCATTCATGTTCTGCAGGACAGGAAAGAAAGACGATAAGATCCACTAATAAAACAACTAAACCAAACACTACAAACTAGCAATTGAAGATACAAAGAGGTTGAAGAATAAAAGCCTTACACAAAATAACTGGATGCAACATGAATTTCCAAAATAATTGGATTCGGTATTAAATAACCCGAAAAGGATTGATATGCCATAAAACAAAACAACCAAGCAATGGACTTTGATCAAAATTTGTATAAGGATTCTAGACATAAGATTTAGTAGCATTATATCTTGATTTTAACCTTGTAAGGAAACATGAAAGTATTGTAAATCTGTTCTGTTCATGAAATTAATTTTAATCATCTGGAGACGATTATTCTTCTAGTTTAGTTTTAAAATCTATATAAATAAAATAGTAGATGTATGTATGTGTGTGTGTGAATATTAGTGTTGGGACGATTAATCAGATTCGGAAAAATCGGAACTTTTGGGGGTATCGGAATCAGGAAAATCGGAAAAATTTATGTATATTTTCCGATGCCAAAAACGATTCTTTTAATTATCTTTTTTTATTTGATTTTGTTCAAAACAAAACCTTCCACTGCTGTTGTAATGATAAATAATAAATATTTATTGATTTTAAACTACCAGTAAAGCTAAAATCTATACCCCCCCCCCTGCCAACCCCAAATGTGTTTTTACGTTTGAGAAAATATGTCCACATTTAACGCGTGTTTCTTTATGGTAATCGGGGAAAACAACAACTTATATTTAAATATTTAAGGATTTATAAGAATTAGAATCGGAATCAGTAATTGCATTGGAATCAGGAAAAATGTAAAAATCGTCTCACCACTAGTGAATATTTAACCGATAAACTTCTAAACTACTCCTGGTCGCATAACACTGAAATTAACAGGAAATAGTAATCATACACCAAGAATGGTAGCACATCTAAGACAGTAAACGACCAAGTTCTATATTGTCCAATTTCTACTGTACACTCTTTAACCCTTATCCTTGAGTGGCCTCTTGGCCTTGATAATGTGGTGATGCCTATGTAAAAAAAAAACAAAAAACACCAAGAATGGTTTATAACGAGTAAAATCTTTGTTTGGATAGATAAATAACGCTTAAAATATGTTATCAAGTTGAAATGCAAAAATGTTCATTTCAACTTGCCGACATGTTTCTGCTACTTTTGCGCATGCTCAAATTCAATCATAGCAAGAAGTGGTTTAATCTATTATTTTTTTTTCTTATCTATCCGTTAGGTTAGCTCAAACGGTAGGCAAAGCAGCTGGAGAGCTAAGCGTTTCGGTTTCAATTCTAACTGATGTTGTAATGTAGTCGGTGTGTGTATAACAATATTGTCAGTGTATATATAACGTGTCCCTGTTAACTTGTTAACGTTGTGGTATGTCGTCTTAATCGTCTTGTAATCTGTGATTGTCTAGTGTATTCTCTATTGTGTGTATATGTGTGTATACGTATATTAACATCGACAGGGTTAAAACAAGTGACGAACATCGTCGTCAGTGAGAACACCAGCAAAAGAGCATACCTCAAATCTTCCTTTCCTGCATCCTGAAATAAAAAGTGCTTTTCTCCGAGAAGCGAAAACTCCAAGACCGGAAGTATGGATATTTCATTTATTTCTGCTAGATTCCTTTTCAGAGTTGGCAGGATTTGTATAAGATTACATTTTTCTAAGTCGCCCCCTTCTGATTCCACAGGCGTCCTGTCCAAAAACCCTGTCCGTCTCATAATTAATTGCAAATCGAACTGCTCTCTCTCTCTCTCTCTCTCTCTCTCTCTCTCTCTCTCTCTCGTAACTAAAAATCTACGCATCTCAAATCTCTCTTTTTCATGAAGTGATCACTACACGCACCGAAAGGCCTTTGCTGTGTTTTTGTCATATATTTTTGTTTGTATTATCATTAGCTTAAATTTCATTTATCAAGTTAACATTCCTGAAAATTATTAAATGTAAATATTTCAACTTCATATAACTTTTTGCATCGACAACATTTTTCTATCTAAGCAATCTATATATCAATACGATAGCGTATGTGTTATTTTCTGTGTCACGATTACATCCGGGTCGTTTAATAGTTAAGTACTTCCATTTCTTGTCATAAATAATTTTACCGAGAATTCTTCATAAGCTTTGGTTTCAGTTTCGATTATAGCTGATAGTACTTAAATCATCTACTTTTTCTTATTAATAATTTTATCAAGAATTCTACACAAGTTTTGATTTCGGTTATAACTGATGGCACTCCAGTAATCTTTTTTTTTTTTTTTTTTAAATAATTTTATTAAGATTCTACATAAGTTTTGGTTTCGATTATGGCTGAAGGAACTCAAGTTTATATATATATATATATATATATATATATATATATATATATATATATATATATATATATATTTTTTTTTTTTTTTTCATAAGTTTTTATTTCTGTTTTGATTCAAGTTAATGCACCCAAGTCATACGGATATATTTGTTTTTATTTTTTAAAATCTCAATTTTATAACATATAAAAATCGATAGAACAATTACTCTATAATAATATATACGAAATCTGCAAAAATTAAAATACCCTATTTAAGCATACTTTACGACCGGGCTTTGCTGGGCGTTCGTGCTAGCTTAGATAAATACTTTTGCAGTTTTAACAAAAAAGCTACAATAATATCAGAGCATTTCCATTCACACTGAACATCTACACAATGCCAACATCAATATATTACATATGAATGAGTCCCCTATGCAATTTCCACAGGGCCCGCTAGTTACATAATAATCAATTATTTTACTTTCCGGTGTTTTCCGGTAGACTACCAACATAACAATGGCGTATCTGTTCTTCAGATGCTGCATTGCTGCACTTCAATTTCTTGTTCTCTGTCAGTGGAGGAGAAATCCTCCACGACTGAGACAATTTTAATTTTGTTCCTTTTCTCCACGTTAAAAAACGAACCTGGTGTCTAACTCTGTCCCGTGGGGAACAACATAACACCTTAGTAATTTTTTGTTTTAAACTTTTGAAAGCAGTAATATATATATATATATATATATATATATATATATATATATATATATATATATATATATATAAAATATTCAATAGCGAATTGACTCTTTAATAATAAATACGAAATCTGACTGAATTAAAATATATTTAAGCGTATTTTACTACCGGGCAAGGCTGGACACCCCCACCTCCCCGCTAGTAATAATAAATCACCAATTTTGCTCAACTTTGTTGGAATCTGCATTTGGATTATTTGTCTATCAAGTAAACTTAAAAAAAAAAAAAAAAAAAAAAAAAAAAAAAGAAGATATTTGAGACTATTTTTGCAAATATTGCCCACTTGAAACAAAACAATGAATCTTATTGTTTTCAATCAAGTCGATGAAAAGGAAGTACCAGCTTACACATACAAGCACCATCGGAATGGCTATCAGAAACCAGGAAAGAAAAACCAAAAAATGTTAGATAAAGAATGATAATAGCTACAGTGTATAATATTGGAATCAAAAATGGTGGGTGAAGAAAAAAATAAGTATTGTCTATTTACTTGCCTCCCCACGAGAGAAGGGTCAGACAAAAAAAAGTCTGTTTTTTAATGTGTGGGAAGAAATCTAGTTCACCAAAAAGGGGGAACTTTTGATTGAGACAAAAATTTAAATTACCTCCGTCTAGAAGTATTTCTCTTTGGCTGAACAAGGACAGTAAAGATGAATATAGTATAAGAACAGATACTACACTTTTTTCCAGCCAAAAGGCCAATAAAGTCATATATTGGTTAATGGAAATTGCTCGATGGAACCACTTGATGTGAGAAGCTAAAAACGAATATTATCTCAACATCAAAAAACCTGCCAATGATAAGTGTTAGGTGGAATGGATTCAGGCCCCTAAAATAACAATTCTTTCTCCTTTGTCAGAAAAATCACTCATGCAATGTGAAGACTAAATGAAAAAATAAGGGAAGCAAAAGTTACAAAGCTGCCAAAAGTAAATCTAAAGGCCACTTTCTACTCTCCTTGTATATTGCATATTTTAAGGAAAATTTTTTTTTTTAACAAAGGAGCCACCACTTATCAAGGCCCAAAGGCCAATCGAGGATAAAGGTTAATGAGTGTACCCTAGTCAATGAGATTGTAATCGTTAGTAGTGAAAATTTGGTAAATTTTATTATTTAAGGGGATTGCTCATCAAGAACTTGTTTATGTTAGACTTGAAGACGACCATATTGTAGTCAGCAGGAAAGCAAGGAAAATGGAAGAGAGTTCCACAGGCGTGCAGTTCTAAGAAAGAAGCTTTGTTCATGGAATTTACGTTTAGGTTTAGGCACAGATAAAGAGTGGGGGAAATTAGTCATAGTGTTTTCAGCTAGTGCTTTTCATGAAAGTCAGGCCAGGGGGGACCACAGATTGGAGTTCAGACGAGCATTTTCCATGAAAATAATGATAAAGCAGAGGCAGGCTCACAATGTTTCTTCTGTGGTAAAGAGGTTGAATGGCTATGAGGTGTAGGGTTTTTTTTCTTTTTAGACGATTGAGCGATTTTAAGACAGTTTGTATGATGGAGGGGGGGGGTCTTGCCACTCGTATTTAGGGTTTGTGGTAGAGTTCTGAAAGGGTTTTTATTTTGAAGTAGATGCCATTCAGACAGGGTTAGTAATAGGGTTAAAAGGAGATTTTTGGGGGGTGAGAGTTGTCACTCAGATTTAAGCTTGATGGTAGGACCGGTTTAAGGGTTCAAGTGAAGCACTTTTAGGAGGTGAGCTTGTTACTCGAACCTAGATTTAGTAATAGTGTATATATATATATATATATATATATATATATATATATATATATATATATATATATATAAAGCTGAACGTCTCTGTGTGTGTGTGTGTCTGGTCACGAATAGGCTCCTATATGGTTGACTATTTTAAAAAACTGATTACATATAATGATAGATGATGTATCAAGACACAGGAATGGGTATGTTTGATCTGGCAGAACAGTGGTTCATAAAAATTGTGGGGTCTGCGTTCGCGCCTGGTCCACAAAGTATGGAAATAAAAAAATTAAAAATTAAAAAAACGTTTACAAGTGCTTTTAATATAGATGTACATAAGAATACTTTGATAAGTATGTTTCAACTTAAATAGGGATGATATAAAATTGTGGGGTCTGCGTTCGTGCCTGGCCTCCATAGAATGGAAATAGGCACAAACTTTAATAAAGACTTTTCATATCTATCTGCGTACGTATACTTTGATAATTATGTTTCAGTTTGACGAAATATGGTATAATAAAATTATGGGGTGTTCGTTCGCACCTGACCTCCATAGAATGGAAATATATCACAAAGTTTAACAAGGTTTTTTAATATAGATCCACAGAATGTTGTGATAAGTGTTTCAGTGTGAACATGTATGGTATAATAAATTATGGGGTTTATCTATTTTATTTTTACTTTCATCATATTTTGCTTTGGTTTTGATACCCCCAAATTCGAAGCTATCTCTTTAAAACCCTTCCTTCTCATAACCTATCATACTTTCATAAATCAGAGTCCATTTTCTGTAGGCTGTTTTTGAACCCAGTCAACGACGGGTACTTTTGCTAGTATATATATATATATATATATATTGGATGTACCCGGTGTTGCCTGGTATTAAATTCCTTAAAAAATTGAAGTAAAAAAAAACAACAAAAAAAAACAAGAAATGAACTGAAAAAACTGAGATATGTGCATGCAAGTATCGTGATGTTCTAAACAGTTCACTTCTTGTACGTTAAAGAAAAACACTTGAGTCGAGATCAAAACTCAAACTTAGAGACAGCGAGTCAAGTACAATAAAAATCAAGCCAGTTTGACACTATCTTCAAAATGTGTATTGAAACCAACTCATTCTTAACATAATTTGAATGATTCCTGCATGCGCAGTTGTGAAACAGGTGACTGACAGATAAAAATCCAATGATTCCCAAGTACGAATTTTTCAATTTTTACCTCTTAGTAGCCCCTTTTCCAGGTAAAAATCGAATAAAATGTTTTCCACATGTCTGAATATCCTACATACCAAATTTCAAGTCTGTAGATAAAAATAATCGTTGAGTATATAGGTTGAGAAGTGTCCTCTCAAACATTCTCACATTATATATTAGTCCTTACACGAAGGAGCAGGACACAAAATGTTTTAAATAATAATAATAATAGAATAACAATAACAAAGACTTTTGCTAGCGAGGACTACTATTGACCATAACCAGTTATACAGTCCTTTTGAAATTTTCATCTCAATTTTTCTTGTTAATGAAACCTATATGAAATATGTTCCTTATTAAATTTTAAAGATTTTCTATTCTGAAAAAAGAATTAAAAAATTTAATCTAAAATAGTTATTTTAAAGTTTTTGTTAAAAAAAATTCAGATTTTCTCATTATTCAGACATGTATTACAAAGACGGGGTTGCAAAAAATGAGTTGCGGTGTGAAGAGAAATACAAACTGAAACAGAGGAAATATTCAAACCTGTAATAATACAAACAGAGGGTTGCAAAAATGAGTTGCGGTGTGAGGAGAAATATAAACTGGAATAGAGAAAAGGAAAGTTTTAAAGTATAATCTTGAAAAGATAAGATACAAGTTAGAAAAGCATTTCATCCAAGGCATGAAAATTTTTTAACAAAATGTTTTTACTAAGAAAAGGTACAAGATTTAATTTGAAATTTATTTATCTTCAAAGTGCACTTCTATAAATTTTACAAAGTAAGGTATAAAAGTTTAATTTAAATTGAATCAAAAAATTACCTTGGATTTATTTTATGTAATGTACATTTTGTTATACTTTAAAAACATTATCTTTCATCTAGCAATTAACGATATATATATAAAATTTTCAATGATTTTTTTTTTTTTTTTTGTTAAATTGTTTAATTTCGCTGGAAACAGGTTACAATTTGTAGGTAGATCCTATTTAAAAAAACATGTTATACCAAAAGAGAAATCAACACAGAATTATAATTTTAACGCATGAAAATGATGAAAACATTATTTTGATCATTTTTTGAGGTACGAAAAATATTTAGGAAAAAAATGTTCGAAACATGTCATGTTTAAGTTTTATTTTTAAGACAACAAAAAACGATTGGACAAGTGAGATTGATGTTTTTTTCTAATTGTTTTCCAAATTTCATGAAAAAATTCCTTACAGGGAAGTAATACTGGACGTCTTAACACAGTAAAAAAAAATCTGACAAAAGAATTGCAGTTTCATAGCGTTAACATTTTTATCATTAGCTAGCGGGGGAGGGGGGGGGCTGGCTTTGCCCGGGCGTAAAGATGCTTAAATATGATATTTTAATTTCTCCAGATTTCATATATATTTTTTGTTATCTTTTTTTTTTATTACATTTTCACCCCAAACAAGGCACATTGCCACTTTAGTGTAGGGGGCTACTATAAGGCGCAGCAACTACTCGGGCACTATGTAGGGATTTGGGCGGCAAGATGTCAGTTCACGTTACACTTGAACTTCTGCATGTCAGTACAGTTGGGGAAGCAAGGACCTGGAATGGAATTCCAGAGTCTAGCGGTTTTAAGGAAGAAACTACTGGAGTAGAAAGATCTTTTACATCTCTACTGCGTTGGGGTTGGATTTAGCTGCCTGTCGGGTTTGTCGAGGGTGTCTACGTCGTGGGGGCACAAGTGTCTGCAGTTCGTCAGAGCATTCACCATTAAAATACTTGTAGAACAGGCAGAGGTTGCAACGTTTCATCGATGGACAGAGGCTGAAGCTTAGATGCCAGTTCAGGGCCGATCAGATTGGCGACTCTCTTTTGAACCTTGTCTAAGAGTGAGAGACTAGCAGCAGATGCACCAGCCCAAATGTGACGGCAATACTCTATACATGGGTGAATGGTGGCCTTATAGAGGTACAGGAGAGTCACGATTTCAAAAGTTAAAAAAAAAAGAAAGAAAGTATTTAGATGCCATCAGCTAGAATCGAACCCAAAAACTGTAGCATTCAAAGCTAGTGACGTGCCAATGTGACACGCATATAAACCGATTAAAAATTAAAAATGAACTTAGATGAACATACAAAATGTTTAACGATTTTTTCAATTTTGACCGCTTAAAATCTGTTTTAACCGGCTAAAGACCCATAAAAGAATGGCTCGTAAAAACATCCAATTATTTGAGGCCCCATGGCGCTGATCTGCGACTTTTCGTTTTGGAAGAGATAGAGTTTGAAAATAAAGAGACAGACAGACAAACATATAGCCGTTTAAATATATTATATTTGCTAAAACTTTTGACATAAATCATGAAGATTATTATTTATTTAAACATAGGAAATGGTATTCATTTCTGGAAAAAAAAAAAAAAAATTTGTGGTATTTTGAGACTTGAAGTTCTTTGGGTTCTGAAATATAACTATTTTAGTAAACCTACCTTGAAATCTTGAAATATCCAAAGCATTTTTTTATGTGGGCATCATTAATTTAATATTTAATCTAATAATTTTGTATCTATATAAAAGCCAAGTGCGTCCAAGGATGGAATACTGCTGCCATATCTGGGCAGGAGCTGCTAAAAACAGCCTATCCTGCCTTGACAGAGTACAAAATAGACTTCGTGGCTTAGCGGGGGATGCCCTTTTCTCTACCCTGCAACCTCTCTCCCACAGAAGAGACGTTGCAAGCCTATCCTTGTTTTATCGTTATTTCCATGGCAAGTGCTCGTCTGAACTCCAATCTCTGGTCCCCCCCCTCGCCAATCTTTTACGAAAAACACCCGGCTAGCCGAATCTACTGTGAAAAATTTCCCCCACTCTTTATCTGTGCCTAAATCAAAACGTGGATTCCATGAACAAAGCTTCTTTCTTAGAACTGCATGCCTGTGGAACTCTGTTCCATCTGCCTGCTTCCCACCGGACTACAACTTGGATGTGTTCAAGTCCAACGTTAACAAATTCCTAATGAACCGCCCCCTTCAGTAAACACTTCATCAAATCTCCACACTAACGTAATGTACTTGCAATAACCCTTATCCCTGAGTGGCTTCCGGGCCTTGATAAGTGGTGACCACTGTGTAAAAAAAAGAAAAAAGTTTTTATACTTAGAGTTCTTTTCATCTTCAAATATTGGTACTTGTACAGTTTAATCAAGACATTAAAAAATGAAAATATCGAAAAAAAGGTTATATTGTACGTATCTGTTGTGGACTGAAGATCTCTGAAAAAAGAATTTGTTTAATTTGATTGAGTTTTTTTTTTTTTTTTTTTTTTTTTTTACAGCGGAAAAACACGGTTTTATGAAAGCACGTTGAAGTTAGCCATTAAGGAATTTGTTGAACACTACACGGGGGAGATAACTCCAGTTAAAGCACCGACACTCCCTCCCCATCTTTATTACTAGCTTTTCTTCCTAAAAATCGAACCTTTGGCTCGGTATCATAACAAATTGTTTTTTCACTGTAAAAAAAATTAAAAAAATAAAAAATAAACTACTTGATGAAATTAGGTGAAATTTTTTTTTCGAAGAACATCGTTCCATTACTGATACGTGCAATATAACCTTTTATCGATATTTTCATTTTTTAATGCCTTGATTAAATTGTACAAGTACCCAAATATTCATGTTTAGTTTGGTCATAATTATAAGGCAAAGGTTACACAATTCCCAACCACACACACCTCTTCTGAATTGGCACTGGAAACAATGTAGAAATAAGCGAAGAGCACATGTAGCACCTGCAATTCCTAAATGGTCACCCATCTTAGTACTGGCCAGACTCAATGTTGCTTAACTTCGGTGATCTGATGAAAACTAGTGTGTCAACGTGAATTATGCCGTATATATAATGGCGTAATACGTAGAAATATTGTTGTCAGTTGATGTCGTCTTCATTCAGCCTTGCAAGTTACAAACATGCTGCAACAAGCATTTGGCCACACAAATATTAGCATCATTAGCTGCCGCATAAACAAGTTATCATAAAAATGGACTTGCTCATCTGGACATAATGGAACATCCCAGTAAAAAAAAAGTATTATGAAAACATAAATTGTTAAAAATCAACAGAAAAGATTAAAATGATTCAGAATGTTCAGAAAATGAAAACTTTGATAACGTGATCTAGTTTGCTTGAAGCATTGTGGATAATTAAGAATATACTTAATCTGCAACTTTCAGTTTTGGAAGAGATAGAGTTTGAAAATATGGAAACTGAAAGGCAGACAGACATACAGCCTTTTATATATTAATTTTTTTTATTTGTTATGCTTGTGGTTCTTGACGATACAATCACCTACATTTACAATATTTTTGTTTTTCGATAATCATCCTGTAAATGTTGTCTAAATCAAATTTAGACTTTCCATCCCAGACTTGGTGCTTATCCAGAATTTCCCCAATGAAAAAAAAAAAAAAAAAAAAAAAAATGAACAAAAATCTGTAAATGTATGTACACGGAACAGAAAAAAAAGAAGAAAAAACGATTTCATGACTCCATTTTAAAATTCATCACAAGAAAATAGCATACACCAAAAATCATATGAATTGATCAAGTAGTTTTCCTTTTATAAAAAAAAAAAATTTAAGTGAATTTGTTTTTCCAATTGACTACTGTACACTCTTAACCCTTATCCTCGAGTGGTCTCTGGGCCTTGATAAGTGGTTATGCCTATGTAAAAAAAAACTCTCCATGTTAAGAATGGCTTTCTAAAATCTCAAATTGAAGTTCTCTCCCTTGTTCCTTTAAACTGATAGCAACGAGAGATCGTCGTTCGTAGTTTGGCCATAAAATTGGATTTTCTTATTTTAAAAGAAAACTACTCGATCAATTTACATGATTTTTGGTGCACAATATTTTTTTTTTTTTGTTACGGGTTCGTACAGATTTTTCTTTTAGCTTTTTCATGGGAGGGAGAATTTTGGACAAGGACTAATATTTTTGGTCGAGAGTCTAAAATCAGTTTAGACAGCACTTAGAAGATGATTACCAGAAAATAAAAAATATTGACAATCATGTACTTTCCCGAAATGACGATATGCAGTAGTTTAAAAAATATATATAAATATGACATGCTGAACGTTTTGGTGTTAAAATCAATTTAGCATTACGTATGAAAGATGAAGAAAACAACTTTTTAAATTAATAAATTAGCCGACAGACAGGCATAAATCCAATATTGAAACAGGAATAAGGAAGGGAGGAAGAACTTGACTGTCTAGACGGATAGATGGGAATAGGTGGGTGGAAAAGGATTATATGTTATACCATATGTTCGCAAAGTCAGTGTATACGTACATACAAAGGCACATATCGACATATACATACATACATAACTTTACAAATACTTACATAAGAGTAGGTACGTCCACATATGCGTATACATATGAATACAAGTTTTCTTTCCCGTCTTCCTGTTCCAATTAGATGTTACGTTGATATCTTAAGCTCAGCAACTAATTTGAATTTGTTCTAAAAGTAGAACGTCTGACCTATCCTTATCACATTATTTTTCTGCTTTTAATTTTTAGCATTTTTCATTTCATTTTATTTTCGTCAGCTGATGGAAGCAAATGTTTTTTTTCTCCCTGATCAAGAGGCCAATAACAGCTTCTTCACTTAGTGGGAAAAAAATCTTCTACCGTAATTTTAGGATGTCATCTTCACTGTTGGAATTTATTAATATTTACCATTAAACCATTGGATCATCATTATTTCCACTAGACTATTTCATATGCATCTCTAACTCTTACCAAACAACCTTTTCTTTGGATTGTACTACATTTTTCATCGTACAGCCCGGACTTCATTTGGAATATTTTTTTAACCCGTACATTTCTGCATTATCAACTTTCATACAAATATGGCTTTTTCATAATTTATAGTTTTCAATTTATGTGCTAATCAACAAAATTTATAGCCAATCTATAAATATCATTTCAGTAACTACTTTCTTCTGAGGATAAGTGCCATTCTTTGAAACTTCATGGAATAAGGAAAATTTTTTTAATTTTTGTATTCCTTGTTGAATAATAAATTATTTTAATTTCTAATTTACAGAGTTTAGATTGAATTCCTTATATCAATGTGCTATTTTGAATATTGAGCTTTTTTTCATAGTCGTTACATGTTAACACTCGGGACCCACATGTTTTATGCAGAGAGTCATAAGGAAACAAAGACAAAGAAAGAATTCGACTTTCTTTTCAGTTGAAACAACAGACATTTATTTACAGGTACTTCCAGAATAACACATTGTCTGTTGTTCAAATATCTTCTCGTACTACAATGTGCTCAACAAGACTCTCCTGTGTCGAACATAAGGAACTGTCTTTGTCTGACCATGTTTAGGACACATATTTCTCTGCTGCTCACTAGGTGTAACGTGTCTATTTCAGCTCTCTCGTGTCTCAAATACATCTTGAATACCTCTACACTTTGAACCCATGTGTTCTTTTCATCTCTGCTCTCACATCACACAGCCGGCGTGGTCATTTGCATACGGCTGCTACTACTGCTAACTCAGCATCAGCAACTGTTACAGATTGTCCTATTTCTCTTATATAGGCACCGCCAAAAATGGCCGCAAAATCAAGTTGTTGTTGTTTTTTAAAACGAAATTACATTTATTAAAATCCATTATTTCTGAGTAACTTTTTTTTTTCCAGAAAGATAAAACCCTGAATTTTATCATATAGAAAACAGAATAATGTAAAACTTTTTCTACTATTTTTAATTCAATTTTAAATGTTAAATTTTCCCAAAAAGTTAACAATTGACATTTTTTGTCTTGCACAAAAAACGTACTTAAATATTTTAAAAAAAGGGTTTTTGAAATAATTACTTAATTTATTTATTGTCTAACTAAGATTTAAGATGATTTTCTAAGAGAATATGCAAGAATATTATAATATAAGTACCTGAATTTCAAATAATTCCACTTATTCATATAGTTAACCAGATTTCGCGTCGATTTCGCGACTCTGTTTACGTTTGCGTCTGATAAGGAGAAAACTATGGAAGACCAAACAGGCCAAAAAAACTTATTTTTCAGTGACGAAAATTTCAATGTATTATTAAGCTGAGGCTGGCCAGTACCAGATGGGTGACCATTTGTATGCGTTTGGTTTTTAATGTGTATGTGTGTGGGGGCCAGGCTCCCCAAAATGGGGGGGGGGGCAATTTAAAGCAGAATAAAAAAAATTATTTCAGCGCGTTTGGTCCACTGTAGTCGAAAGGCGGCAAACGTTTTCAAACGGGATCGAAAAAAATGATGCTATTTTTAACACAAAGGGCACAATATTTATCGAATTTCTTTTTTTGGTATCGATTATTCAAAGCATGCCCTGTTTAATAATGGTCATGCATTATTCGGCTCGCTAAAAAAAAATTGTTAATTTATTTATCAAAAATTTTAAAATAGCTTTTTTCGTATAAGTATTAAAAATTTTTTTTTTTTTGTTTTGCTTAACTTAAATTAATTATTTTACTTAACATATTCACCGAATTTCACACATCAAAACTCAAAAGCGGGATAATTAAACACAATCGAAGTTCTGATATTCAGACGTCAAAATAAGGTATGCAAACAATTTTTTTTTTTTTTTTTTTGAATCTATAATTCTGTCCCTTACAACAACACAATATGTTGATTTCAGTTTCAGATGATTATTTTAAGCATATTTGTTCCCACTTCAAAACAAGGGGGGGTTTTGTAAGCAAAAAAATATATATATATAAATATCGTTTATGAAAAATAAGTACACTGTTATAAAGTTCATTCTTCTCCTAATAATCGCTAAAAATTTCGTATTGATCGGATAATTACCTGATTTTTGGTAGATTTTTAAAAAGACGGTCCGTCAAAAAGTACTGACCTGCCCCCCAGTTTTGGCAGTGCCTACTCTTATATATATATATATATATATATACTTGCTTTAAGTTTACAGAATTATTCAATTTGTAAACTTGAAAATTTTTGAATGTGTATATTTTCTTTCTTTTTTTTTTTTTTACAAAGGAGTCACCACTTATCAAAGCCTGGAGGCCACTCAAGGATAAAGGTTAGCAAGTGTACAGTAGTGAAGTGGAAAATATCCTAGTAATTCTTAGTAGTGGAAATTTGGTAAATTGGATTGTGTAACGGGATGACTCATCAAGAACTTGTTTACGTTGGACTTGAAGACGACCAGGGTAACGGAAGAGAGTTCCACAAGCATACAGTTCTAAGAAAGAAACTTTGTTCATGGAATCTACATTTAGGTTTAGGCACAGATAAAGAGTGGGGGGAATTATTTGTAGTTGTTTCAGCTAGATGAGTGTTTTTGTGAAAGTCAGGCAAAGCAGGACCATAGATTAGACCTCAGATGAGCACTTACCATGAAAACAACGATAAAGCAGAGACAGGCTCTCAATGTCTCTTCTGTGGGAAAGAGGTTGCAGGGAAGAGAAAAGGGCACCCCTCAGTAGGCTACAAAGTCTTTTTTGAACTGTCAAAGCAGGATAAGTTGCTTCTAGCAGCTCCTGCCCAGATGTGGCAACAGTACCCAATCCTTGGACGTACCTGGCTTTTATATAAGTAGAGAATTGCATACGCAGTGAGATATCTACTGGAGCAGTAGAATGATCCCACCATTTTTCCAGCGACCTTGGCAACGGATTTGATGTACATGTTCCATTTCAGATCAGTAGTAAAGGTCAGACTTAGGAGCTTGTCAAAATATAGAGCACCCCCAAGACTAGAGTCATTCATTTCAATTGATACCAGACAGGGATCAGAGTGTTGATGAGTTAAAGATAGGAGCTTGGTTTTAGATTCTTTAAAATTAACCAGCCACCACTTTCCCCATTTTACCACATGCTCAAGATCAGAGAAGAGAGAATCAGAGAGAACTTAATCGTTTACAACCTTTGAAGTGTTGCCATAAATTGTCAGCATAAATGTCTACGAATGATCTTAGGATGTGATTTGAAAGATTATTGATGTAGATCAGGAAGAGAGTTCCTATTTACAATATCTCCCCACGGGACAGAGTTAGATACCAGGGTCGTTTTTTAACGTGGAGAAAAGAAACAAAAATTGTCTCAGACGTGAAGGATTTCTCCTCCACTCAGAGAGAACAAGAAATTGAAGTGCAGCAATTGAAGTGAAGTGATGCATGCATTGCTGCATCTGAAGAACAGATACTACACTACTCAGGAAGAGAGTTGGGCCTAGGATGGACCCCTGAGGAACTCCAGCATTAATACTGTGAGCTTCTGATTTCTACCAAATAATACACTACTCTTATGAAGAGAGAGAGAGAGAGAGAGAGAGAGAGAGAGAAATTTAAAAAACAAAATAAAAATAATAAAATTCTGCAGGAGTGCTCCTCCTCTGGACAGCTGACTTCTCACTCACACTTTCCGACCCTAATGTCACGTTTCTCGTGGTGGGAGAGAAAAAAAAAATACTAAGATTTTTGAATGGATAGGATCTTGAACCTCTCTGAGGAAACGGTTAATCTTGTCAAAACATTAATTCGCGTTATTTATTTCTTAATTTCTTTTTGATGTTTACGTAATCATAATTTCAGTTATAATAGCTCTATATATCTATTGAGCACTATTGAAAAAAATATATAGATTTTTTTTTTTTTCAGTTCAATTCACCTGAACAACGAACATTACATATTTTATTTGTTCATTAAACAGTGCTGGTGCTGGGGCAAATGATAAAATTTTACCGGATTTCAGGCATGAGAATGTGTATCCATTAGCAACGGTTAAAAAACAACGTATTCAAAAATGGGGCTTCATAAAAAAAATAGAATGAAAACTAAAATAAAAATACACCAAATGAATAAGAATTTTCACGAATATACTGTTTTTTAGATTACTATTGATATGAAAAATTATTTTTGTAATTGTGTATTACGTTCAACACAAGAAGGCCAACCCGGAATTTGGGGTGCTCGCTATTAGTTAGTACGCGGATGACGTGACTGCGTTCGACAACAAGGAGGCTATTATTATTTTTATTTTTTAGTTTTTTTTTTCTTTCATACAATTTTTTTTTTATTTTTAAATTTATTTATTTTATTTTACTTATTTATTTGTAATCTTTAAGAATATATTTTATCAAGATCTTTTCCAATTCTTTAGAACTATATTTTGGAAGAAAAAAAAACTTCTTTTGTTTCTGTTTTTCTTTTTAAACTATTAAAAAAAAAAAAAAAAAAGTGGGTGTTAAATAAAGCGACAAAAAAAAAAAAAAAAGGGCCACCTGTGTTTAGTTGTGTAGTTTAGTTGTGTAGTACGTTTTCAACTTCCCAAATTTCGATTTGTAATTTAAAAATTCACATGACGATGTAAGATACGATATTTATTGAATCCCTGCCCAATACGATAATTCTCCTAAAAATAAGAACCACATTCAACAGGCTTTAGACCGGTGGTGGTGGTGGTCCCCAACCTATTTTGGGGCATGCCCCACCTAGGCATTTCTAAAATCCTGATGCCTCCCCTTTGTGATATTTAATATATAATATGGTATAGTAATCCCAAGGGTGCACGTCCTGCCCATGCCCCACCAAAATATTGCCATGCCCCACCGGTGGGGCAACTGGGGCATGCGTCCCACGTTGGGAATGACTGCTTTAGACGATCACATGTAAACAGTCCTTAAAAAACGCTATACAACCCGGAAGTGGGATGACCAATGATCATTTTACGTTAAATTTATACGCGAAATTGATCCCCCACAGTAAAGTCTAAAGTAGTTTTGTCTTGTTATTTTTTTTTTGGTACTGGTCGCGGTAAGAGTTCCCTGCCGAACACCCTCCAAAAACAACGATGTCTCCCGTTTCTCGCGCAGCCGCAAAGGACATGTTTTAGTTGCCATAGTAACAACACTTTTTATCGACATTGTTTTACTGTTTAAAGACAGTAGTACACATTTATTAATAATATCTCACTTTTAATCACTTTTATCGACTTTTTAAAACTTTTTTTTTTACTCTTTTTAAATGACAACGTTAATGTTTATGAATATTGAAATAAAACATTATGTTTATGAATATTGAAATAAAACATTATGTTTATGAATATTGAAATAAAACATTATGTTTATGAATATTGAAATAAAACATTATGTTTATGAATATTGAAATAAAACATTATGTTTATGAATATTGAAATAAAACATTATGTTTATGAATATTGAAATAAAACATTATGTTTATGAATATTGAAATAAAACATGTTTATGAATATTGAAATAAAACATTATGTTTATGAATATTGAAATAAAACATTACTACACATTTATTAATAATATCTTTTTTTTTTTTTTTTACTGTTTTACTGTTTGTGTCACTTTTATCGACTTTTTCTTTTATGAAACTTATCGGCGGTTCTTGAAATTTACTTATCACAAAACTTGTCGGCGGTTCTTGAAATTTACTTACCACAAAATGATGATAGAATAATAAATTTACTTACGTTTAATCAATGTTATTTTCTTTTTTAAATAGCATTTTCTTTTTAAATGACGACGTTTTTACTGTTTATGAATATTAAAAGAAAAATAATTACTAAACATTTATTAATAAGAAAATGGGTGCTAGTGCACTATGATCCGCGCTATATTTTAAATCGTATTTCTAAGCTTAAAGTTTAATGTTTTTTTATTCAATTGTAAGGTTAAAGTAGAGAATAGGTACAAAACACCCTCCCCTATTCTCTACTTTAACCTTACAATTGAATAAAAAAACATTAAACTTTAAGCTTAGAAATACGATTTAAAATATAGCGCGGATCATAGTGCACTAGCACCCATTTTCTTATTAATAAATGTTTAGTAATTATTTTTCTTTTAATATTCATAAACAGTAAAAACGTCGTCATTTAAAAAGAAAATGCTATTTAAAAAAGAAAATAACATTGATTAAACGTAAGTAAATTTATTATTCTATCATCATTTTGTGGTAAGTAAATTTCAAGAACCGCCGACAAGTTTTGTGGTAAGTAAATTTCAAGAACCGCCGATAAGTTTCATAAAAGAAAAAGTCGATAAAAGTGACACAAACAGTAAAACAGTAAAAAAAAAAAAAAAAAGATATTATTAATAAATGTGTAGTAATGTTTTATTTCAATATTCATAAACATTAACGTTGTCATTTAAAAAGAGTAAAAAAAAAAGTTTTAAAAAGTCGATAAAAGTGATTAAAAGTGAGATATTATTAATAAATGTGTACTACTGTCTTTAAACAGTAAAACAATGTCGATAAAAAGTGTTGTTACTATGGCAACTAAAACATGTCCTTTGCGGCTGCGCGAGAAACGGGAGACATCGTTGTTTTTGGAGGGTGTTCGGCAGGGAACTCTTACCGCGACCAGTACCTTTTTTTTTTTTTACTTCTTTTTACTGACATCTTTTTCGGGCTTTTTAGATGTAATCGCCTAAAAAATTAGAATCTCAAAATAACAAAATAAGCAAAGCAACAACTTAAGAAATTTTCTTTAACAATATAGATTTTTTTTGTGTTTTCTTTTCTAAACGTGTTTTTTTTTTTTTTTTTTTTTTTTTTTTTTTGTATTTATATAAAAATATAGACTTGTGCAGTTTGAAATCCCCAAACAAATTTAGAAAGCTTTTCTTTACATAGGGAATAGCGAACTTTGTTAACTCTCCCTGGTGCGTGGTGGGTGCGGAGGAAACTCTCACAAAATGAAAACAGTTACTTTGCTAGGGGATGCTAAACTGCACCAGTGCCAAAATGTCTTTTGCCAGGTTTTGAATTCGGATCTTGTCTTAAGTTTTTTCGTTCTGTCCAATTATTAAGCGCCCCCCCCCCATCCTTATTACTATCAAAGTTATGAAAACAAAATAAATTCGGGTTTGTAGTATACACAGATTCGAAAAAGTTGTCAAAAAGCAAATATATAACAAATAAATGTTATCAAAGGCAAGATAAGTTACTTTTTCTACCTAACTGGATAATTTTTTAGTGTTTTTATTTAATGTAACATGGTTAAAAGAATGAGCAAAATTAAATTTTTATGAATTTTTTTTATTTTTTATTTTGGGCTTAACCGCTAAAGCAAAGAAAAACTTAGCTTTATCATGAGAAGGGGTTACATTTTCACCCTTCCTTATTCGTTTAATTTATCATCCACGTTTTTTTTTCTGGTGATTTTGTTTTGTCCGCGTTTCGTCTAAATATCATTAAATTTGCTTTACTGTTATTTCTGTTTATTTTCTAAAATATAGTCTTAAGAGTAAAGTGTAGTATCTGTTTCATGTTAATACATTTCATCTTTTCTGTCCTCAATCAGTGAATAAGAAATGCTTATCGACTGAGACAATGTTTATTTGGTGCTTGTTAGGATAGAGTCAACAAATTAATTTTTTTTTAATATGTCGTGTTAAGCAACAGTATTACGTATTATGTTAAGTAACAGTATTACGCCCTTAATTGTCAAGTCGAAAATAGTAATATATCAAAAAATTACGAAAATTCATAGAGTAGAAAGTTATTTATAAATGTGATTTTTACGGAAACTTAGGTAAAATTGCATTTTCCTGAGACGCTATAAAGCAAACGATAAAGAGTTCATACACAAGGGACATAAAAAAAATCGGACAGCAACTTCTAGATTACATTATAGCGCTAGACTTTTTTTTTGGGGGGGGGGTCAATATGCATTGTTTGTCCAACCTGCAAAGAGTGTTTATTCCGAAAGTCGTTCTTAACATGGGGAGGTTGGGGGGGGGGTTATTCCGAAAGGCGTTTTCTTATTTTCCAATCTCCCCATGTTAAGAACGGCTTTCGGAATAAACAGGTTGGACAACCAGTGCACATTGACCTTTTTTTGTTGTTGTTTTTTTTACTAAAAACACAAGAGCAGGTGTTTTACTCGATGAATTTTCGTAATTTTGGGATATAGTACTATTTTCGACATAACAATTAATTACATAAAAACGACATATTTTAAAAACTCTGTCAACTCTATCCTAACAAACATCGTATATTTTTGTCCCAATCCAGAGTGCTCCTTTTGGGGCTAAATTCTCCAAACATTAAAAGCCGGCTTTGTGTCCAAACCTGCCCTCGTTGGAGGGAGGGGCAAATAAATAGGGCAGGGTGGAACTTTTGAAACACCATAAATTACTGGTGCTTCTATAAATCAACCCTTGTTTATCCTTTTAGGAACTCGTACTTCATTTTGCATATTTCGACTTTTAACCTATTTGCTGGATTTTACCGAGCAGCCATGGGGGTTGATCTGTATGAGCGCTAATAACTTCCGACAAATTAAGATATTATCAAAAACAAAAACCAGTAACCTTTAGTTGGTTATTTTTGTGGACATGTCAACAAGTTAACATGATAATTCGTCGTTAAATCAATTCAATAGAAAGGTTCGTTTTGTTATTTTTTGTTGTTGTTGGGATGTAACCGCTTTAAACTGCCTTCTATTTCTTCTACGAGTGTTTCTTGGTTTAGAAATTTATTGGGGGTTTTTGTTAAAGAAATTTATTTTTTGTTTAGTACCCCCCTTATAGTTCTTTTTTTTTCTTTATATGTGAAATTATTAAATTAAATTTCAAAATTCAAATCGAGCGATAAACTAAATAATAACTTACTTTGTTCCGATTTGTCCGAAAATTCAATCCAGTTCAATGTTGTTAAAAGGGCAGTGCACGAAGTGTGTTTATTTGACAATCTGAATAATCCAGGAAATAAAAAAAAAAAAAAGAAAAAGAAAGGTTTGTTGTTGTTAGTGGTGGTGGTGGTGGTGGTGGTTATTTATTTATTTATTTATTTTATTTTTCTTTTTTCTTTTAAATTTCCTGCTTTATTTTCTCTTAGTGTTGTTACTGTTGTTCTGTTCATATCACATGTTCTGTCAAATAATCATATAAATAGAACTGACTAAGACACATGGGTAAACCCCCATAACTAGAATCTGGCAAGCTTAGCGACCCAGCCCGGCCCGGCTCTAGAAAAAAAAACATCTTCCCAGACATTATCTCCTCGTTCATAAAAATGGAGGGAGTCGTCTCGTCCGTCAGCCGTCTTTATTCCGACTTGACCCGACTCGTACTTCGGTCCTACCAGGCATTACCTCCTCTTTCAGGAAAGTGGATGGGGGAGGTCATCGTCGGCTGCCTTACCGGGAAATTCCTACAGGTTCAATCACGGCTATTTTTTTATAACCTTCCAGGTTGTCCCCCATTCGAAAATGCCAGAGGCGAGGCGCGCTCCCCCTCCTCTCATATTATTTTAACTTTATGTCTAACCTGGGAGAGGGTGGTGCAATTTTATACCCAAACAAGACAGACAGAGTTTTTGGCATGCTAAGGTTGCTATGGTCTTGTTCTCTCTCTGTCTGTCTGTCTGTCTGTCTGAGGTATGGCCCTGTCAAGTTCTAGGAGGTCCACTTTCCAAGGCTTTACCTCCTCGCCCTCTGAGGAAGAATTAGTTTATTGCTAACCAGCTGAGGCGCTTCTGCTGAAGAATGCTGATGAGACTGCCAAGGCCGTTTTTGTTTAGTCCAACTGTCAGAGTGCTCTTCCTCTAGGGTGCTGACTTTTCAAATCCGACTTTCCTAAACCTGTGTCTAATCTCCCCACCACAGGAGGGAGATAATTAACTAACCTCGCTGCACGCTGCAGTGCAAAGAAGGTTACCTTCTCCGGCCCAGAGTAAGGTATAATGATGTGGGATTTCAGGAGGACATCATCCTAGACAGAATTGGTCTTAGGCCTTCATCTCGGAATGCTAATAAGCCCAATCATCTAGAGCAGGGGGTCTCCAAACTTTTCAAACAGTGGGCCATATTGCTGAATTTTTAGAGCTACGCGGGCCAAAATAAATAAAGTGACTTGGGCATGTTTCTATTTACTTGACTCCCCACGAGGGCAGAGTTAGACACAAGGTCGGTTTTTAATGTGGGGAAATTCAACTTCCCAAAAAGAGGTACTCTGGATAGGAACAAAAATAAACAAATTTTCTCAGTCATGAAGGACCTCTCCCTACTGACCGAGGATAGAAAAGGTGAAATGCAGCATCGGAACAGATACCACACCTCACTCCCAACCAAAAGACCAAGGAAGATTTTTGACATGTTTTATACTGTTTTGCTCATTAGTTTTGATTTTTAGTGAAATTGGTTCTCCCAAACCTCATTTTAATCAATTTTCTGAACAAAAAGAAAAACGCCACACTATTTTCATACATTTCCTTTAAAAAAAATCCAGAATATTTTTATGTTTTCCATAAGAGCTCCATTGGCCAAATTACATACTTTGGTGGGCCGGATCTGGCCAGCGGGCCATAGTTTGGATATCCCTGATCTAGAGTGATCCTTCTAAAAGAACTTGGATTACTCACTATTTAGTCCTCATGTTTAACATCGTTGCAGTGAAACCCTATTTACTTGCCTCCCCACGAGGGCAGTTACACTCAAAGTCAGTTTATAATGCGGGGAAAACCCAGTTCCTCCAAACAGGCACTCTGGATTGAGGCAAAAATAAAAATTGCCTCAGTCTAGAAGGTTCTCTCTTTCACCGACAGAACAGATGACATGTCATATCAAAACAGATACTACACTTTAAATTATTTATTTGCAGAAATATATGAAATAAATATATTTTAACAAATTAGGCACAGGAACATTAAAAGTGTTTGTGGAAGGATCATCCTCTGTCTATTACACTCTTAGAATCATTTCAGTCACCACAATACCACATTTACTTGTGGGAGTGCTCGGCATTCTACAAAAAAAAATATCCAGAATGCTTCGAAAATTTGATTTAATTTATTAATATTATTAGAAGATGCACCCAGCGTTGCCTGGTATTAAATGTAACTTTAAATTCCTTAAAAAAAAAATGAAGTAAAAAGAAAAATGGAAAGAAATTGAGACAAGTGCATGCGCATATTATGCTTTTTTTTACTTCTTGTAAGTAAAAAAAAAAAAGAAATACTCCAGCTGAGATCGAAACCAAAGCCTAAAGATAATGAGACAAGTACGATAACCATTAGACCAGCTTACCACAATCTTCAAAAAGTGTTTTCAAACCTCGTTAAAGAGTTGACGAACAAATAAAAATCGAATGACCCCCCTCCTCCCCAAGTATTAATTTTTCAATTTTGTTCCCTTAGCAACCCTTATTTTTGGATGAACACTTATCAGAAAGTTTCTACATGTCTGAATACCCTATATACCAAATTTCAAGTCTGTAGATCAAAAATTTGCTGAATATATAGGTTGAGAAGTGGCCTCTCATACACATACTCACTTTTATAAATATATAGATTAGACTTAGAAGGCCAAGGCGATAGAATTAAATTAAAAATATATCCTATTTCATTCCAATTAATATTTAATTCCTTAAAATTTTTAATTTGTATTATTTTTTTTTTCAAAGATTAATTGATTACTTTATTCAATTTAATTTTATTAATCGGTTAATACTAATTTTAGAAAAATCCACCCTTCCTCTTCTCCAAAATTCCATTGGACGCCATTTCAAAACATTTTATCTCGATCTTTCTAAAGTTAGGTATGTTTATATTTAATTGCTCTACAGGAGGTCAAATACAAGGTCAGTTGAGTTTTTGAAGAGCCAGTGCACTAGGTGAAGTGCACTCTGGCCAACAGACAATGCCTGAGCAGCCTAGTTCACAGTGACTTAGTCCACAATACATTGTAGTCTACATTGCACTGTAGAGAATCTACTGTTGATTTTGTAAAATTATTTTTATATAATGGCTTTAATTAATGTTTAAATGTAAAAGTCAAGTATCATGCTTCAGTTGTGCTCTAAACAGAAACATTCATTTTGAACGCGCCCCTGCCATATCAAAGATCCTACTGTTGATTTTATGTATCGGGCCTTTCTGTTTGTGTGGTGATAAAACTTCTCAAATACACTTGTGATGTTAGGCTGTATAAGGCGTTTACTTTGGTCAAAATCGTCTGTTTCTTCTTTAAACATGTTTTTTTTTTTTTTTTTTTGATTATTGATTATCAATACTTATCGAAAACATTCTGATACAAAACTTATCAAAAAACACTGCCAGGCAGATAGAGTACATTTGTGTGAAATTTCCAAAAAATCAGCCCAGCTGTTTAGGAGTCTATAGAGAATGAACACACACAAACAAAGTGCCTTATATATATAATAGTAGAAATTTGCATTGAATCTAATCCCTAGTCATTACACACCAATGAAGTAAGAATTCTTGAAATAACAATTTCTTCTTCCGACCCCTTGAGAAGAAGACTTAATTTACAAAAATTTTCTAGAATCCAAATAATATAATGAGTTTTGATAAAAATTGGAATAAGTATTATAGACGTAAGGTTTAGTAGCATTATATTTTGATTGTAATCTTTGCAAGGGAACATAAAACCTATGCAAATCTGTTCTGTTCAGGGAATTAATTTTACCCATCCTGGAACATGTATTCTGCTTCTATATATAAAGTAGTAGCTTGTGTGTGTGTGTGTGTGTGTGTGTGTGTACACAACTCTCCTACAGCCCATACCACTGGACTGATCATGACAAAACTTGGCATGAAGATTGTCCCTCACCTAGGGATGGTGCACACCATTTTCCAAGGAAAAGGTCAAAGGTCAATGTCATATGTATATACTATCCTACAGCTCACACCACCGGACCAATTATGACCAAACCTGACATGATGATGTCTCCGACCTAGGGATGGTGCACACCATTTTACAAGGTGAAGGTTAAAGGTTAAGGTCAGGATTTTGCTATACGTTTGGGTATCCACTTTGCGGGTACCCAAGTATACAGCAAAGTCTTGCACGAAGCACGGGTATCTTTGCTAGTATTGTATAAAACTATTATATCTCTATTTAAAAGACACTTTGTCTGTGTGTGTGTGTGTGTGAGAGAAAGAGAGAAAGAGAGAGAAAGTCCCCGATGGATTACAAAACAGCTGAGCCGATCTTTATGAAATTTCATACAAATATACTTTATGTGTCTGTAAGTGTTCTTAAATAGTTTTTGTGTCGAAATGCCTCTGATAAGTATCGAAAATCGATGATGGAAAAAAATCTGATTAAAGAAGGGACAGTCCGATTTTGACTAAAATTAACACCTTTGTACAGCCTAACATCGCAAGTATATTTTAGAAGTTTTATCACTGCATAAGCAGAAGAGCCTGGCATATAAAATCAGCAGTAGGTTCTTTGATACGGCAGCGGTGTGTTCGAAATGAATGTTTCTGTTCAGAACAGAGTCGAACCGTGATACTTGACTTTTGCATTTTAAACCTTAATTCAAGGCATTATATATATAAAAATAATTTCATAAAATCAACAGTAAGTTCTCTACAGTGCAATGTAGACTACAATGTACTGTGAACTAAATCACTATGTTTGTGAGCTTCCTCCCGGTGCACTGTGGTGGATTCGCGACTAATCAATCAATTTGATTGACGAATGGACGATTTCAGCGATTTAAAGGACAATAAAATGGAACATTCGTTGATCCTTATTCAATCCCCGGTAACGTCAGGTCTCCCTGCCATATATATATATATATATATATGACAAAAATATATGGGTTATATCATATTAATAATAATAATAATAATAATAATAATAATAATAATAATAAAAGAAATATGGGACATGAAGAAAATCAATATAATACAAACAATTGTAGAATCATTAGGAACAATCCCAAAGAACTTGGAAAAAAGACTAGGAGAAATTGGAATCAAGGGAAGACTAAGACTCTTCAGCGGACGGCAATATCAAAACAACTGGAATCTTAATGCGGAAACCCACATAAACTATAAACACTAATCAGCCTTTCGGAAACTGCAGCAGAAGTAAAACAAAAATTCTCATGTAACATAAATCGGAAAAAAAAAAAAAGATATACATAAAAGCTACTGCCAAGTCTGTTGCAAAGAATATAGGCTCCCTTTGCCGGGCTAGAAAACTTCTCAAATCTGACAGTATCCTATATCTCTATAAAGCCGCCATTCGCCCATGCATCAAGTATTGTTGCCACATCTGGGCTGATGTACCAATCACACTATCTCTTTCTCTTTCTTTGTTTCTATCTCTCTCTCTCTCTCTCTCTCTCTCTCTCTCTCTCTCTCTCTGACAGGATGCAAAAAAATCTTTAACTTGATAGGGTCCATACTGTCTGCCAAGTTCCAACCTCTGTCCGATCTCCACACATTTGCCTCTCTGTGCCTGTCTTACAAGTATTTCAATGAATTTACTACATTTATAACCCCTCAACGTAAATACTCTCGGCAAGCAGCAAAATCTCACCTTTCCACTTTAGAGGTTCTCTAGATTCCGAGAATCTTCCTATTCTGATGACTTATTTCCTTGAACTGCTTGCCTTTTGAAATTTCCTTCCTGCACTGTGTTTACCCGACTATACCAACTTGCAGAAATTTAAATATAATATAGACAAACATCTCGATGCACAACTCCCCACTTAGAATGCCCCTACAAATCTGGTCTCTAACTCACAGTCGTCCTTTACGTTTCAGTGGCATCATACCTTATTTGAAGTGAATAATAGTAATATTTTTTTCTTTTCTTCTTTTTTTTTTTGTAAAATAAAAATGTTAAATAATGCTTAATATATATGTACTAGCAGTTCAGTCCGGCTTTGCTCGGGCCCTATGTACTGTTCAAAAGTTTATGTGCATATATATATATATATATATATATATATATATATATATATATATATATATATATAAAGTTTGACTCATGTCCAGGTAACTTACATCTAAAATTTCAAGTGATTCGACCCAAAATTGGCGGAGGAGTTTATGTAGAGTCTGCAAAGGTCAGCCCAAAAACTTATTTAAAAGCTTGCCGCATGTCTGAATATCCTCTATGTAATACTGACTCCAATTTTGACCCGTTAACATTTATTGTTTTGGGCTCAAATCAAATTAAAAAGTTTGATCTATGTCCAAGTAACCTATATCTAAAATTTAAAGTGTTTAGACCCAAAATTGGCGAAGAAGTTTGGTAGAGTTTTCAAAGGTCAAATCGCTGAACTTTGACCCCTTGACAGCGAAATTTCTGTCCCAAAATTGATTTAAAAAAATTTCCAAAATCTCAATATCCCTTATATCGAATATCGAGTTTGTAGATTGAAAACTGAGTTATTTGGTAGGGAAATGTACACAGACAGACAGACAGACAGACACACTTTCACTTATATATATATATAGATTGGTCAATGGGAAAATTATTCCCAACAAGCATTTAGGTAAAAATGCACTTTCGTATAAATATTTGAATTCATTCAAGAAAGTATCGCTAACAAAAACAAATAAACACACACACACACACACACACACATACATACATATATATATATATATATATATATATATATATATATATAGTCATCCACATATAGTACTGTTTCACTGTTTCACAGCTCATCAGTGCGGCTAGACAGGCAACTACCTCAAGCCAGGATTGAAACCCGACCGTTTACACGGCAGTCAAGGCTTCTAACCATTACGCTATTGGCGGCTGCTTGAACGAGTAGTGAGTTTAACGATGTTTTGATATCGTCCGAAATACCTCCGCTCGATTTGTTTACACAAAGAGCGTCGCTTATATGCTAATGGTAATTCGTTTTTCACTTCTCAATATGCTCAACTCAAGGTGAGGAGCACTATAGTCATCCACATACAGTACTGTTTCGCTGTTTCACAGCTCATCAGTGCGGCTAGACAGGCAACTACCTCAAGCCAGGATTGAAACCCGACCGTTTACACGGCAGTCAAGGCTTCTAACCATTACGCTATTGGCGGCTGCTTGAACGAGTAGTGAGTTTAACGATGTTTTGATATCGTCCGAAATACCTCCGCTCGATTTGTTTACACAAAGAGCGTCGCTTATATGCTAATGGTAATTCGTTTTTCACTTCTCAATATGCTCAACTCAAGGTGAGGAGCACTATAGTCATCCACATACAGTACTGTTTCGCTGTTTCAAAGCTCATCAGTGCGGCTAGACAGGCAACTACCTCAAGCCAGGATTGAAACCCGACCGTTTACACGGCAGTCAAGGCTTCTAACCATTACGCTATTGGCGGCTGCTTGAACGAGTAGTGAGTTTAACGATGTTTTGATATCGTCCGAAATACCTCCGCTCGATTTGTTTACACAAAGAGCGTCGCTTATATGCTAATGGTAATTCGTTTTTCACTTCTCAATATGCTCAACTCAAGGTGAGGAGCACTATAGTCATCCACATACAGTACTGTTTCGCTGTTTCACAGCTCATCAGTGCGGCTAGACAGGCAACTACCTCAAGCCAGGATTGAAACCCGACCGTTTACACGGCAGTCAAGGCTTCTAACCATTACGCTATTGGCGGCTGCTTGAACGAGTAGTGAGTTTAACGATGTTTTGATATCGTCCGAAATACCTCCGCTCGATTTGTTTACACAAAGAGCGTCGCTTATATGCTAATGGTAATTCGTTTTTCACTTCTCAATATGCTCAACTCAAGGTGAGGAGCACTATAGTCATCCACATACAGTACTGTTTCGCTGTTTCAAAGCTCATCAGTGCGGCTAGACAGGCAACTACCTCAAGCCAGGATTGAAACCCGACCGTTTACACGGCAGTCAAGGCTTCTAACCATTACGCTATTGGCGGCTGCTTGAACAGGTAGTGAGTTTAACGATGTTTTGATATCGTCCGAAATACCTCCGCTCGATTTGTTTACACAAAGAGCGTCGCTTATATGCTAATGGTAATTCGTTTTTCACTTCTCAATATGCTCAACTCAAGGTGAGGAGCACTATAGTCATCCACATACAGTACTGTTTCGCTGTTTCACAGCTCATCAGTGCGGCTAGATAGGCAACTACCTCAAGCCAGGATTGAAACCCGACCGTTTACACGGCAGTGAAGGCTTCTAACCATTACGCTATTGGCGGCTACTTGAACGAGTAGTGAGTTTAACGATGTTTTGATATCGTCCGAAATACCTCCGCTCGATTTGTTTACACAAAGAGCGTCACTTATATGCTAATGGTAATTCGTTTTTCACTTCTCAATATGCTCAACTCAAGGTGAGGAGCACTATAGTCATCCACATACAGTACAGTTTCGCTGTTTCACAGCTCATCAGTGCGGCTAGACAGGCAACTACCTCAAGCCAGGATTGAAACCCGACCGTTTACACGGCAGTCAAGGCTTCTAACCATTACGCTATTGGTGGCTGTTTGAACGAGTAGTGAGTTTAACGATGTTTTGATATCGTCCGAAATACCTCCGCTCGATTTGTTTACACAAAGAGCGTCGCTTATATGCTACTGGTAATTCGTTTTTCACTTCTCAATATGCTCAACTCAAGGTGAGGAGCACTATAGACATCCACATACAGTACTGTTTCGCTGTTTCACAGCTCATCAGTGCGGCTAGACAGGCAACTACCTCAAGCCAGGATTGAAACCCGACCGTTTACACGGCAGTCAAGGCTTCTAACCATTACGCTATTGGTGGCTGCTTGAACGAGTAGTGAGTTTAACGATGTTTTGATATCGTCCGAAATACCTCCGCTCGATTTGTTTACACAAAGAGCGTCGCTTATATGCTAATGGTAATTCGTTTTTCACTTCTCAATATGATCAACTCAAGGTGAGGAGCACTATAGTCATCCACATGCAGTACTGTTTCGCTGTTTCACAGCTCATCAGTGCGGCTAGACAGGCAACTACCTCAAGCCAGGATTGAAACCCGACCGTTTACACGGCAGTCAAGGCTTCTAACCATTACGCTATTGGCGGCTGCTTGAACGAGTAGAGAGTTAAACGATGTTTTGATATCGTCCGAAATACCTCCGCTCGATTTGTTTACACAAAGAGCGTCGCTTATATGCTACTGGTAATTCGTTTTTCACTTCTCAATATGCTCAACTCAAGGTGAGGAGCACTATAGTTATCCACATACAGTACTGTTTCGCTGTTTCACAGCTCATCAGTGCGGCTAGACAGGCAACTACCTCAAGCCAGGATTGAAACCCGACCGTTTACACGGCAGTCAAGGCTTCTAACCATTACGCTATTGGCGGCTGCTTGAACGAGTAGTGAGTTTAACGATGTTTTGATATCGTCCGAAATACCTCCGCTCAAAGAGCGTCGCTTATATGCTAATGGTAATTCGTTTTTCACTTCTCAATATGCTCAACTCAAGGTGAGGAGCACTATATTCCCAAACAATTAATTTTATACTAGCGGGGATATGGGGGGGGGGGTCCGCACGGCTTTGCCCGGGCGTAAAATACGCTTAAATATGATATTTTAATTTGTCCAGATTCCGTATATATTATTATAGAGTCGTGATTTAAAAAGGAGAAAAATAAATAAATAAATATTTAGGTGCCATCAGCTAAAACCGAAACTGTAGCATTTATAGCTGATGACGTTACTACTATACCGACGTAACACGCATATAGACTGATTAAGAATTAAAAATAAACTAAAGTGTATGTACAAGATGTTTAACCAACTTGGTTATATATATATATATTGATTTTATACAATAATACGGTGTTTTGCAATAGTTAATATTTTGCTAAAGTTAATATTAATATTACCCCCCCCCCTTGATAACGTTCAACGTCTTCATGCTTTTTCGTTGGGTTTTCCATTAACTTACTTCCTTCTTCCCGATTAACAGTTCAACAGTTTCACCCAATGGAATCGCAAAGAAGTTGTTTTCTTTTATAATCGCTTATTTATTTTGTTTGTTTATGTGTTGTTGTTTTTTTTTTGTTTTTTTTTTAAGTGGGTGATAACTTTTTTGGTAAATCAGAAGAACAGCCGACTCGAAGGCCACAGCAAACAGATGAAAAAATCGCGTTATACTCTACTATTTTTGCCTTATAAACAAAATGTCATTGTTTAACTGTTTTGAAATTGCTTTTAAGGAAAACATTACTTTAGGGAATATATATTGATTTCTTTCATTTTCTTTATAGAAAACTAAGATATTTTTTTTTATTTGACACTGTTTGCTGCGGACTTCGAGTCGCCTGTTTTTCTGATTCACCTGTTTTCTTCATGTCTTCAGACGTTTAAATCCTATTTCAGTAACCCAAAATATTTAGGGCGAAATCAGTTGCAATATTTATTCCCAAACAATTAATTTTATACTAGCGGGGATATGGGGGGGGAGGGGTCCGCACGGCTTTGCCCGGGCGTAAAATACGCTTAAATATGATATTTTAATTTGTCCAGATTCCGTATATATTATTATAGAGTCGTGATTTAAAAAGGAGAAAAATAAATAAATAAATATTTAGGTGCCATCAGCTAAAACCGAAACTGTAGCATTTATAGCTGATGACGTTACTACTATACCGACGTGACACGCATATAGACTGATTAAGAATTAAAAATAAACTAAAGTGTATGTACAAGATGTTTAACCATTTTTTGCAACTTTGACCCATTTTTGACCCCTTAAAAACAATTTTAACAGGCTAAAGATCCATAAAAGAATGGTCTGTAAAAAATCCAATCATTTGAGATCCCTAACGCCGTTTGAGTTATAGAGACAGACAGCCGTTTTATATATATATATATATATATATATATATATATATATATATATATATATATATATATATATATATATATAATTATTAAATACCTACAGACACTAGTGTTTCATACTTTCGGGAATCATCAGTGTAGGGTGTTACGAGTAACACCATTCGATAGATTCGAACCCGGCAATAGAAGCCATGTCTGGCTTCATTAGCAGGGACCTGACCCATTCGGCTACCGTAAACCGCGAGAAATACTGCTGAAATTTAAACATTTATTATTTTAAATGTTTTTGACGTCTGTCAGAGTAATCTAATTATTATATAATTATCTGCGCATATGAGCTAAATTGACCGACTTTTATTTCAACTGACAGTGCTCAACGATAAGAAACGAGTTTTTTTAAAGGGGCTGGCAGAATTATATATATATATATATATATATATATATATATATATATATATATATATATATATATAAGAGAGAAAATAAATTAAAACTAAGTTGAAATTTACAATCACATTTATTGTTCGACTGAATACTCCAATCATCTTTATATTAAGTAAACACTGCATCTCCTTTGATTTATATATATATGTGTGTGTGTGTGTGTGTGTGTGTGTGTGTGTGTGTGTGTGTGTTTCATTACATAACTAGAAAATAGAGATTAATCAACGATGGAACCGATAGATGCAAATTAAGAAGCATACGAAACTAAGACCATTTGAGAGGCTTCTAATTATATATATATATATATATATATATATATATATATATATATATATATATAGGCATCACCAATTATCAAGGCTCAAAGGCCACTCGAGGATAAGGGTTACAGAGTATATAGTAGTGAATTGGACAATATAGTAATCGTTAGTAATGGAAATTCGGTAAATTTGTTAACTTAAGTGGAACGGCTCATCAAGAATGTGTTTAAATAACAATTATCTAATAATTAAAATAAGAAATTCGAAAGTAAGTTGACTACATAATTCAATAGAAACCGAGAAAATGAAGAATGGTAAGTTGAGTTCCGCTGCTTGGATTAGTAAATAAGAAATGGTGTGTGCTTTTATATATGTATTACAGTTGTATTTTTGTGTCTGAAGATTAGCCATTTTGGAATATCTTTTGACGAAATAATGTTTAAGCTTGTCCGAATGGTTATGAAACAATTGTTACACCAAATAATTGCATCGTATAATAAAACACATGTTGTGATATATGGTTGTCTTGGTTATTGTGGAATTTATATATATATATATATATATATATATATATATATATATATATATATATATATATATATATATATATATAAACAAATATTATTAAATGCAACGGAAACATTTTGCTTTATGATTCTTTTTTTTAATTTTTCGATTTTCCGTATAATCTATTAAATATTAAAAGTTCCATAGTTGTTGCTGTCACGAACGCTTTCGATTCGTCCACGAATCATCATCAGGTGTTGAAGTAAAAGTCTGAAGGAGCGAAAATGAGAATCAAAAGTGAAAACTAAAATATACAGTAAACGGCGATAAGTTAAAATATAGAGAGTCGATGAAAAGTCGATTAAAGATATAGGTCGATTAAAATTCAAGTATTAAAATCAGCAAGTTCGTGGACACCGTTAACAAAGACCATCCAATACGAACTACGCAAGACATTTTAGAACGGTTCTGCTTTTCTCGAATGCGATACCATTTATAGTGGGTTGAAGCGTCTTAATACATGACGCTTCAAGAATTTTAAATTTTTTAATATTATTTTCATGTATAATTTTTATGCTGTCAACGAGAACCTTTCTAAGATTGGAGAGGAGACAGTTATGTTCTTTTATCAAATGTTTATGTATAGAACTAGTATTATTTAGATGCATAGTTATTCGCTGGGACAACGTTGTCGTTGTATGCCCAATGTATGTATGATTTTCGGAGTCACATTCTCCCATAGAGCCTTTGAATTTGTACACTACATTGGTTTGTTCCAACGTTTTTATAGCCGATGGGGAGTTGTTTCTAACCACAAGCTTTTGTGTTCTAAACTTCTTGTAGTAGATAATAAATTACTGACAACAGGCGTCAAGTATCTACGTACGATATTTTTAATTGCGTTTTCTTCGATTCTGAAGTTCGGTGTCATTTGATTTTGATAAAAAAATATTAATGGGGTTTGCATTGCAGTGTTGGCTAATATTATTAGGGTTTTCAAGGGATTGTAGTATTTGTTTTATTTGTTCACCGACAGTGTAATTAGGAAAATGATTTTGATGAGTAATTGTTTAATGTTTTTTTTATTTCATTTAGTTATGCTTCTTTTGTGGATGATATCATTTTAATGCGATTTAATATTTGTTGTTGTTGTTGTTGTTGTTGTTGTTGTTGTTATTGTAATAATAATATTAATTTATTTTATTTTATTTTATTTTGTTTTTTTAACTCTACTGTAAATTTAAGAATTGAGGGTTTTTTTTAAAAAAAAGGTACTGTAGTTGGTATATCTTTTCATTATTTTCAGCTAAAATAAAGATATCGTCCACGTAGCGTACATATATGGTGGGGGGGGTTCATTTTCCTAATTACTGTGTTTTTTATAATCTTGATTCATTACAATAACGATCTTTGTTCTCTATAAGTTGATTACTTGATTTAGCTTATAAATGCCTTAATTGTTAAATTCTTTAGGTTTTGATGTGAAATGTTAATCTAACCCATGTTCAAGCTCATCTTGTTATGTTAACGTAAAGCCATAAAATGGTGTTATAATTCTTAAAAGAAATGATAATCTAAGGGCGTTAGGTTCGGAGAATATGTAGGATGGGGCAAGATTTCCCGGTGCTAATGCAGAGAGATATCCGCGCTATTTTTTAAATCGTATTTCTGCGTTTAATTAAAGTTTTATGATATTTTTTTTTTATTCAATTGTAAGGTTAAAGTACAGAATAGGCACAAAACACCCTCCCCTCTCCATGTTAAGAATGGCTTTTTTAAAAAAAATAATAACGTTATTATTTCAGCACGGATCACTATCTGCATGAGTACCGATTTCCCAAACAAATTCTTCTATGAGATCTTTGCTCAGTAGTGCTGTGTGAGGAAGAGCATTATCATAATGGAAGATGATTCCCTTTCTGTTGACTAAAGAAAATCATTTTCGGATTAACATGGGTGAGAATATTGTAGAAAAATATGAATGACGCTTTAATAATCTGAGATAAAAAGTTATAAATTAATTATAGCGAGATATTCTATATATCTATAAAAGTGAGAATGTGCGTGTATGTGTGTGTGTGTGTGTGTGTGTGTGAGAACACTTCTCAACCTATATACTCAACGAATTTTTTATCCACAGACTTGAAATTTAGTATATAGGATATTCAAGCATGTATAAAACTTTTTAATTGTTTTCATCCGAAAAAAAAAAAAGAAAAAAAAAAAAAACGGCTGCCAAGAGGTCAAAATTGCAAAATTACTATGTGGGGGCATCGGATTTTTATCTGTTTGTCAATTGTTTCACTAGTGCGCATGCGTGAATCATTCACTGACAGATTACTTATCTTAAGAAAAAGTAGGTTTGAAAATGCTTTCTAAACGTCGTGTCAAGCTGGCCTAATAGTTTTCATACTTGACTTACAGTCTTTAGGTTTTGGTTTCAATCTCAGCTCCAGTATTTTTTTTTTTACTTACAAGAAGTGAACTATATTATTTTTTTTTAATTGGAATTCATTGAGATGAGTCTTATCTATTAATTTTTATTTATTGCGGACTGTTATCCTCATCTTTTTTAGTTGTTGTTTCACTACGTTTCAGCCAACTATTCCTCGGTGAATGCAGTCAGGAGATTCAGAGTTCCTATCCGTCGCGGTTACCACCTGACGAAGGCCAGAGGAATGGTTGGCCGAAACGTCGTGAAACAACAAATAAAAAGATGATAAGGATAATAGTCCGCAATAAATAAAAATCAAAAAGTGAAATGTTTAGAAAAAACAATATTTGCAAGCACATTTCTTAGTTTCTTTCCGTAATTTTTTTTTTTTTTTTAATTTCATTTTTTAATAAGAATTTAACGTTACGTTTAATACATACGGTATTTCTGTTTATAATAAATAAGAATTCTGCATTAATTAAAATATAATACTTATGCGTATTTTATGAATGGGCAACGCCGGGCGGTCTGCTAGTTAAGTAATAAAAATATGTATAAAATGAATTATAATGGTTTAAAATGCCTTTTCTACAAACTGGAAAAATCTTTTGCATCGACCTGATATTTCTATCCAATATTCAATGATTCCTCATATTTCTTGAACACAGTTTTTTTTAAATTATTTTTTACACAGGCATCACCACATTATCAAGGCCAAGAGGCCACTCAAGGATAAGGGTTAAAGAGTGTACAGTAGAAATTGGACAATATAGTAATCATTAGTAATGAAAATTCGGTAAATTTGATAACTTATATGGAACGGTTCATCAAGAACTTATTTTCGTTAGACTTGAACACAACCATATTGTAGTCAGCCGGAAAGCAGGAAAACGGAAGACAATTCCACAGGCATGCAGTTCTAAGAAAGAAGCTTTGTTCATGGAGTCTACGTTTAGGTTTAGACACAGATAAAGAGTGGGGGGAATTATTGATAGTGTTTTCAGCTAGACGAGTGTTTCTTGTGAAAGTTTGGCGAGGGGGGACCATAGACTGAAGCTCAGTCGAACACTTTCCATGAAAATGATACTTCAGAGATAAACTCGCAACATCTCTTCTGTGAGATAGAGGTTGCAGGGAAGAGAAAAGGACATCTCCTACGAGGCTACGAAGTCTATTTTGAACTCTATCAAGGCAGGACAAGTCCTTTCTAGCAGCTCCTATCCAGATGTGGCAACAGAATTCCATCCTTGGACGTACATAGTTGTAATAAACATGAATTACCAGGGCAAAATATTTATAGAGAAATTCATGGACAATGTAAAGTGAATAGTTCTGTGATATTATCTGGGAATAAATTCTGTAATCAGGAGAAAATGACCGTAGTAAAATATCTACCTGTGAATGATAGTTGCGATGCGGTAAACAAAAGCCATGGTTGAAAATTTGAGAACTATAGCTGCAATCCGTTAATAGGATGCTGGATAGTAAATGTGGCGGTCGTGAAAACGATGCTAAGATGGAGGGTCAAGTTGGACATGTCTAGCAAACACCAAGCCCAATACCAGAAAGAGAATAAATGTCATTTTAAATCTTGCATGAAGCGAGTCTTTTTTTTCTTTTTCTTTTTTTTTTTTTTGTACTTCTGAATAAAAGAGTACACCTTCATGTTTTTCAGTATGATTTAAGAGAAATAACTTGACTATTGTACTGCCCGTCACGGAAAGAAAATATTGTATTAAAAAAATCACGTAAGTTGATCCAGAAGGCTGAAGGAACAAGGGAAATAATTCCAAATAATTCAAATTTTTTTAAAGCAATTCATAGGAGGATGCAATGCATTTAGGAAAACTCAAATTCTCTTAATGCGTACATCATACAGATTTTTCGGTACTTGTTAAGATATGGTTGACAGATCAATTTTTTTAAATATGTCGTTTCAAGCAAAAGCAATATTATGTACATAACTGTCATGTCGGAAATAGTAATATATCCAGACATTACAAAAATTCATAAAGTAGAATAACTGCCATTGTGTTTTTAGTAAATAAAAATCTATCGCTTTATAGACAACAAATATTGCAGCCATGAAGAAGTAATCTAAAATATTCATTTCAGAGTTATGCCCCTTGCGTGTAGACTCCTACAGTCTAGTTTATAACATCTAAAAAATATGCAGTTTTACACAATTTTTCGTAAAAATTACTTTTAACTATATATAACTTTCTCCTCGGTGCTTTTTCTTTATTTTTGAATATATAATTCTATTTTCAGCATGACAATTAAGTACGTAATATTGTGTTTTGCTTAAAACGACATTTTTTTTAATCGATCTGTCGACTGTCTCTTAACAAGTACCTATTTTTCTTTTTTTTTCTTTTTTTTTTTAATATAGGGAGAATTCTGGACAAACACCAGATTTTTGGTAATAAATTCAAGAGAAAAAATATGGGCACTAATTGGTTGGGTTTCTTTCAAGATAAAAATGCTTAAATGCCTCCGACCCTCCCCCATTCCTTCGAACACACGCACTTTTTTTCTTCTTTTTCTGAGTGTAATTATCACAAAGAAAATCCTCCACCTCCACAAGCGTCTCGAGATAACCTTATTTTTTTACCCCAAAATAAATCCACTAAGAAGTTACGTTTGCAGCTTTTTATCGTTATGTTCTCGCCGGGTGTCTCAAGGGCTAAAAATACAACCAGAAGGCTTGAAGCTCAGAAGACGGAGAAAAAAAATATCTGAGGAAAGAAAAGGCTCTTTTAAAGGAAAACACAAAGAATGTCTGGAGTTTTATTTTATGATTGACACATAAAAAGAAGAGTTGGAAATTAAATCGTAGCGGGTTTTTTTTTCTTTCTTTCTTATTTACTTATTTTTTATTCATTTATTTATTTGTAAAATGTAACTGAGTTTGGTACGTCGGCTTTCTTTGGTTTTCATTTCTTAAAGAGTTCATGAGGCACAAGTGAAGATAATCACGAAAATTTCTCCGGAAATGGAATCATTCTCTTAAGAAAAAAAAAAAAAAAAAAAGAAAAGAAAAGAAAAAGCTGTTTGTTGATTAATTTATTTTGTTCGAAATTTTAATTTATTACGAAAACTGTTTGTTAAAAAAAACAAAAAAAAACATTATTCCATCAGTGAGTGCTTTGAAATTGCATATATAATAATATAAAATGGATGGTCACATTCAATGCTGCTAAGATTAAACTTGTTTCCTTCAATAATTACAAGAAATCTTCTCTACCACCAATAGCAATGGCCAAGAACACATTACCTGAAAGTACTTCCTTTAAACTCCTTGGCCTAACGTTTACAGGGAACATGAACTGGAATAGATACATTGAGAGCATTGCCAAGGCTGCTGCGAAGAAGGTGGGCTCTCTCTACCGTGCTAGAAAATTACTTACGCCTGAAAGTATCCTGTACCTCTATACCCCTGCAGTTTTAACAAAAGTTACAATAATATCAGAGCATCTGTATCTACACCATGAATACCAACATCAATACATTTACATATGAATGAGTCCTCTGTGGAATTTCCACAGGTCCCGCTAGCTGTTATTATTTGCATCTTGTTTTTGTTTTGTTTTGTTTTTTTTTACAGCAAAGCAAATAAATTTAATAACCCACCAAATTTATATAATCAAAATTATATTTAGACATTCATAGAAGGAAGGCACATAATAGTTAACGAAGCCCAACGCCGTCTCCATGTTAAAAATGATTTTCTAAATAGTAACATTATTATTTAGAAATTCGTTCGTAACAATGGATGGCGTTGTTAATATTTTGTTCTTACATCGTTTTTTTCATTTTACCTACCAATCGTCGACTATTTTCAACTGTTTATGAAAACTTTCAAGTAGCATGTTGTATACTAACGACGAACTGATACAATTTGGCTTTGTTTAAAATCAAAATAAACCTTTTATTGTCTTTCAATTTGCAATACATTACAAGGAAAACGTTTGAGAAAAAATATACCCGGAAATTACCCGGGGATTTATGTAATAATTTACATAAAAAAAGAAAAACACAAAAGAAGACAAGTCTCTAATTAAATATTTATAAATATTAAAAGAATCGGAATCAGAATTGGGAATCGAATTGGAATCAGAAATTTAGAACGAAATTGGTAATTGGATCGGAATTGGGAAAAATTTTGGAATCGTCCCACTTCTAATATATATATATATATATATATATATATATATATATATATATATATATATATATGTAGGAGAACTGCCAACTGTCAACACGACCGTTCTAGGTTCAATCCTCGGCTTGGGAGAGATGCTAGTCTAGCGGCACTGATGAGTTGTGATACAACGAAACAGGACTGTATGTCGATGACTACAACTATATATATATATATATATATATATATATATATATATATATATATATATATATATATATATATATATATATATATATACTCGTTTTTGTTGCTGGGTTCGAATTTACACTGCACTGATGATTCCCGAAAGGATGAAACATTAGTATCTGTAGATATTTAATAATTATTATAGTAAATAATTATATATATATATATATATATATATATATATATATATATATATATATATATATATAATCGTGCAAATATATGTTGGGGCATGTCGTCTTAAAAAATAATGAATATAAAAATATGTGTTCAATGTGCATTAATTTTATTTTTCGTATGTGTGTATATATATATATATATATATATATATATATATATATATATATATATATATATATATAAAGCTGAACGGCTGTGTGTATGTGTGTGTATGTGTGTGTGTGTGTGTCTGGTCACGAATAGGCTCCTATATGGTTGACTATTATAGAAAACTGATCACATATAATGATAGAAGATGTATCGAGACACAGGAATAGGTATGTTTGATCTGGCAGAACGGTGGTTCGTTAAAATTGTGGAGGCTGCGTTCGCGCCTGTTCCACAAAATATGGAAATAAAAAATTTAAAAATTAAAAAAAAAACGTTTACAAGGGTTTTTGATATAGATGTACATACTAATAATTTGATAAGTATGTTTTAACTTAAATAGGGATTGTATAGTAAAATTGTGGGGTCTTCGTTTGCGCCTGGCCTCCATAGAATGGAAATATGCACAAACTTTAATAAAGACTTTTCAAATCTATCTGCGTAAGTATACTTTGATAATTATGTTTCAGTTTGGAGAAAAATAGTATAATAAAATTATGGGGTGTTCGTTCGCACCTGACCTCCACAGAATGGAAATATGTCACAAAGTTTTACAAGGCTTTTTAATATAGATCCACAGAATATTGTGATAAGTGTTTCAGTGTGAACAGGTGTGGTATAATAAATTACGGGGTTTATCTATTTTATTTTTACTTTCATCATATTTTGCTTTGGTTTTGATGCCCCCAAATTCGAAGCTATCTCTTTACAACCCTTCCTTTTCATAACCTATCATACTTTCATAAATCAGAGTCCATTTTCTGTAGGCTGTTTTTAAACCCAGTCAACGACGGGTACTTTTACTAGTATATATATATATATATATATATATATATATATATATATATATATATATATATATATTACATATATATATATTACATATATATTTGATTAAATAATAATTATTCTTTTACACTTACAGGCACTTTTGTTTCATGCTTACGCCATCATCAGTGTAGGATGGCAATTCCTGCTAGTCTGGAGATTCAAACTCAGGCATGAATCCACCTTTGACTCTACCTCCGTACCAACAAACTGTTACCACAAGAAAGAAGGGAATTAATAACTAATAAAAGCTCAATTCAGACATTAGATTATCCAGAGTGTTCCAACAACGGAAGTCGTGAACGTTGCATAAATGCTAATTGACTACCTTTTGGTTTATACCTCCCATACAGTGCCCATCCTTAAGTGTTCTTAAGAGCTTGATAATTATAATTGAATAATAATTATTCTTTTATATATATAATGGTGTACCCATGCAGGGTGGGGACGGACCAGTGGCCCTAGACATCTAAATTAAAGAGCATCAAATCATATTGTCTCTGTTTCTCATATTTCTCAGTGAAAAAAGTAAAGTGGTCAACCATAGTCGTGGGCGATCTGAAGGCTCCCTTTTTCATTAGGAACTACACAGAGGTTTATGGGAGGAGTGCACTCATTTCCCGGTATTACTCTGCTTGATCTTTATACTTACCTTATTGTTGTGGCCGATAATAATCAAGACAGACACAGTGATACAATTAACAAAAAGTGTATTAGCAAAAGTATACGTCATGATTCTCAGGCCATACCTGCTCCATGATGTTTAACTGTAACTGTATTTATTGTCTCTAGGTAAGTCCATTTATTTCTTAGGTGGAGAGATTAGCTTACTTCAAAACATTTATAATGCTGAATGTTTAGCAAGTACTATTTTTTTAGTTTTGAATACATCAAAGATATTGCCAAGCCTGCTGCAAAGAAGGTAGGCTCCCTCTACTGTGCTAGAAAATTACTCACAACTGGGAGTAATCTGTATCTCTTTAAAGCTATCATCTGCTATCGATGGAGTATTGTTGTCACATCTTAGCTTGTCCCTTACTCTTAGGTCTAAAATAGGAGTCTACATTCTAATAGGTCTTGCACTAATTCATCGCCGCAATGTTACATCCTTGTGTCAAGTTTTACAAATAATTTAAGGGAATGTGCTCTGACGAACTTGTAGAACTTGTGTCCTTTCGAGGTAAATACCCTGGACTAACCTGGGAAGCAGCAAAATCCCATCCCTTTACTGTAAAGCTCCCTAAATGCCAAAAAGCCTTCTACTCTAATATTCTTCCTTCAAACTGGTAGACTTTGGAATTCCCTCCCTGCTTCCTGCTTTCTTGACTGTACTAACATGTTTAGATTTAGATATAACGCGAACAGACATTTTGTTTCTCAACTCCCTTCATAGTGCCTCTGTAGATATGCTCCCAAATAGTAGCCCCCTTATGCTTCAGTGGCTATATGTTGTGTTTGGGGTGAATAAGAGTGAAAAAAAGAAAATTCAATGATTGTTTCAATTTTGTGGACAAGCTCTGGCGAATTGATTTCTTCTTTCTTTTCATTTCGTTATGGTCTTATTTAAAAGATGAATGAATGTGTATTCAAATTGCCGGAACATTAATATTTATTCATATAAATAAATTATGTTTATCGATTTATTTTATTTACCTGCTCTCCAGGAAGTTAGACACAAGGTCAAGTCTTCGTTTGACAAAAGCGTTTCTATAGAATAAACTGGATTCGAACTTGGCACACTTTGATTCTCAATCAGTGTCGTTAACCATTTAGCTATTGTCATCCCCTCGTGTTTGTCTACTTATATGAATAAATGTTAATATTTATCTATTTATATTAATAGATGCAAACGTTTTGTTTTGAGTTTAGAAGAAATGTAAAAATGAAAATTTTTTTTTACAAGTGAGTCACCACTTATCGAGGCCCGAAGGCCACTCAAGTATAAGGGTTAATGAATGTAAGGTGGTAAAGTAATCGTTAATAGTGTAGATTGGGTAGAATTTGATTATTTATGAGGAAGGCTCAGAATGAAGAATCCGTTTACATTGGACTTGAAGGCTACCATATTGTAATCGACCAGGAAGCAGGCCAGTGGAACAGTGTTCCACAGGCAGGCAGTTCTAAGAAAGAAGCTTTGTTCATGGAATCTGCATTTAGATTTAGGCGCAGAGAGAGTGGGGAAAATTGTTGATAGTGGTTGTAGCTAATGGGGTGTATTTTGTGAAAATATGGCTGGGAGGACTATAGATTGGAGCTCAGACGAGCGCTTGTCATGAAAGTAAAGATAAAGCAGGGATAGGCTCGCAACGACTCTTCTGTGGGAAAGAGATTGCAGGAAAGAGAAAAATGAAAAATGCATCACCTACTAGGTTTTGAAGCCAGTTTTGAACTCTGTCAAGGAAAGATAGGGACGCCGAGCAGCTCCTGCTCAGAAATGTTTATTATTTAAAAATATTGGTTTTAAGCAGCAAACTTTGTAAAGTTATAATGAGCTAGCAAGTCTATTGAGTCGTTCTCCTAAATAATTAAGCCTTACCCAAGTTTCGCCATTACTGATCTTGTTCTCTCACTAACTAATACTTATTTTAGAGTGGCCTCCCCGGCCTTGGTAAACGATGACTCCCCCTTCCCTCCTAAGTGAAAAACAAAAAGAAAAAAGCTAACTAGCCGGCCATATAAATTTTGGGGAAGAACTGTGTCAATAGCATCCTGATCCTACTTTTATATTCTTGTCACTGTCGAAGCATAAGGTATTTATGTCATCCCCCCCCCCCGATGGCAGCGTCCATTTATAATTGTTCTAGAATGTCTCTGTTGTGTGCCATCATTTAATAATTAAACTGGAATGATTGGAAAATATCCGGTGTACTTAATAAGCTAATAACCCCATTATCGACATAATAACTATTGCGTATCTGTATATTTATCTATATATCTATTGTTTTTTTTTTTTGACGATTTCAATCGTTTTCAAATCATGTTCCAAATGAAGAGTATACTCACAGTTATAAGTTGTTTACAGCTTTTTCAAGGTAATGTCTATTTTAGGTCATCTAAGGAAACATTAAGTTTCACCAAACTTAATTTCATCACACTTCATTGAAGGCTCAAAGAAGGGAATGGTTCCTGACATTTTTCTACAGAATATTCTTACACAGAAGAAAAAAAAAACAAAAAAAAAAAAAAAAAAAAGAAATTGAGATTTACTTGTAAGTTACACGTTTATTGTTTATTTATTTTTAGTTTTTATACATATTTTTTTTTTTTTTTTTGCGGACTTATGATTTTCCATTAACTGATAAAACACACACACACGTACATACACACGCACACACACGCACACACACGCACACACACACAAGCTCGCACACACGCACGCATGCATACACACACATGCACGCACACACACATGTACACACGTACACAGACACGCACACACATGCACGCACGCACGCATGCACACACACACACACACACACACACAAAAGATTAAAAAAAATTAAAGTTTACAAATTGAATATTGATTCATTTATTGCAGACATTTGTCAGGTGGTAACCGCGACCGGATAGGAACTCCGAATCACCTAACTGCATTCTCAACAGATACTGCCATCCATAGTTGTTGTCGTCTCATCACAACGATAGCGGTTTCAATACTACCCAAAGCTGGCCAGAGTCTTCTTGGCCAAAACGTGGTGAGACAATAACGACTATGGATGGCAGTATTTGTTGAGAATGCATTTAGGAGATTTGGAGTTCCTATCCCGTCACAGTTACCACCTGACGAAGGCCAGAGGAATAGTTGGCCGAAACGTCGTGTAATAGTCCACAATAAATAAATTAATAAATAATACTCATCTCAATAATGAATTCCAACAAACTGAATAATTCTGTAAACATAAAACGAGTATAAATATAATAATACTAATATTTAAAGAACAATTCTAACCAAATGAAAAAGCTCAACATACGAAATAGAGCATTGATATAAGGAATTCAGTTAAACTCTATAAATCAGACTTTACAACAATTTATTATTCAACAAGGAATACAACTTAAAATTTTCCCTTATTCCATGGAGTTTCAAAGAATGGCTCTCATCCTTAGAGGAAAGTAATTAGCAAAATGATATTCATAGGCAAGCTATAATTTTTCTGGTCAGCAGATAGATTGAAAACTACAAATTATGAAAGAAGTCATATTTGTATGGAAGTTGATGATAATGCAGAAATGTACGGGTTAAAAGAATGTTCCAAAGAAAGTCCAGGCTTGAAAAATGCGGTACGTTTTTCGATTGTCTAGCCTTAATTTAAACCTATGTCACTTCCGGTTTGGCGATAGGTGCAACAGCAAAGACATCACGTTTTTTTTTGTTTTTTTCATGTTCTCTGCTTCCTTCGCGGTACGGGTTCGAGCCTGCTTGCCTACTACCACTTTTTTTTTTTTTTTTCTCAACACACACCCTCAAACACCAGGGAAATGCCGGGCACCCAGGCTAGTATATATATATATATATATATATATATATATATATATATATATATATATATATATATATATATATATATATATAAAGGAGATTAGAACAGTAGTCTAAATGGCAGAGTGTATTTTAATGTAATAGTAAAATTACTAATTTAATTAAAATACAGGAAAAGAAAAAGTGCTCGTTGTAATTTAGATATATAATAAGCTCGATAGGTAAATATCCTAGAGCTAATTTAATATTCAGTAATGTGATTGATAATTTAGAATTCAAATTAGAATTAAATTAAAAATCTGTTTTATGAAACGGATTTTTGATTTAATTCTAATTTGAATTCTAAATTATCAATCACATTACTGAATATATATATATATATATATATATATATATATATATATATATATAAATCTTCTTGAATTAACAACACTGATCAATTTACAAGCAAAGAAAGTGTTGATTAGTCAGATGTATAGATGCACATGAAATAGTCGAATAGAAATATTCAAAATCCAAGCTGTTCAAAGGTAAATTACAAATATGAAGGTTTTCCACTGGAAAAATATATGAAATCGATGGGAGAGTCAATCATATATGCAAATGTGTAATTTTCCTTATTCCATGGAGTTTAACAAAATAGCTATTATCCTCAGAGAAAAGTAGTTAGCAAAATGATATTCATAGGCGGATTATAAATTTTTCTGGTGAGCACATAAATTGAAAATTACAAATTATGAAAGAAGTTATATTTGTATGAAAATTGATGATACAGAAATGTACGGGTTAAAATGATATTCCGAAGAAAGTCCAGACTTGATAAAAAAAAAAAAAATGGTAACAAACGTGGTACAATTTTAAAAAAAATATTGATTTGGTTAGATGTAGTGATGTAAATGAAATAGTCCAATAGTAATTTTTTTTTTTTTTTTTTTAATTACATTTGCACCCCAAACAAGGCACATTGCCACTTTGGTGTAGGGGGCTACTATCAGGGGCAACAACTACTGGGGTACTATGTAGGGATTTGGGCAGCAAGAAGTCTGTTCACGTTGCACTTGAACTTCTGCACGTCAGTACAGTTGGGGAAGCAGGGACCTGGAATGGAATTCCAAAGTCTAGCGGTTCTGGGGAAGAAACTACTGGAGTAGAAAGATCTTTTACATCTAGGGATCTCTACAGTGTGAGAGTTGGATTTTTCACGTCGTGGGGGCACAAGTGCTTGCAGTATGTCAGAGCATTCACCATTAAAATACTTGTAGAAAAGGCAGAGGGATGCAACGTTTCGTCGATGGGACAGAGGCTGAAGCTTAGATGCCAGTTCAGGGCCTATCAGATTTGCGACTCTCTTTTGAATCTTGTCAAGGAGCGAGAGACTAGCAGCCGATGCACCAGCCCAAATATGACAGCAATACTCCATACATGGGCGAATGGTTGCCTTACAGAGGTATAGGATACTTTCGGGTGTTAGTAGTTTTCTAGCACAGTAGAGAGAGCCCACCTTCCTTGCAGCGGCCCTGGCAATGCCCTCGATGTAATTGTTCCAACTCACGTTTCCTGTGAACGTTAGACCAAGGAGCTTGAAAGATGTACTCTCAGATAAAGAGTCGTTGGCCATTGCTATAAGTGGTAGAGAAGGTTTCTTGTAATTATTGAATGAAACTAGTTTAGTCTTGGCGGCATTGAACGTGACCATCCATTTTTGTCCCCATTCCACTACAATAAACATGAGCAAATTCGAAATGTGAAGATGGCATCTTAAAATTACGGCAAAGGATTTTGCATTGGAAAACATTCTAAGTGAAAAAGTTATAATTAGCCTTACAACGAGAGAGAAAAAAATCGTGTTTGTTCACATAGACCCTGAGAATTAAAAAATGCGAACATGGCTTCTTAAAATTGCGGTAGAAGATTTTTCCAGCGGAAAAGATTGTAAGTGAAAAAGTTATTATTGACCTCACAAAAATGTCCAAGAAAACTTAAGATATATCATCAAAGCCAGTCAATATCAAAAGAAATGGAGAGGCTCGGGATACTGTTTATACAGCAGGTAGTGTTTATTCCACCAAATTCCACCTTACAACAAGGAATAAAAAAAATCAGGTTTTCCTTACCGAACGGAGCAGATACAAATCAGAAATGGATACAGAGAGAGTATTCCTATATGCTCACTGTTAAAAAGTGAAATTAACAATGGCGAATTACGGAAAAAATTACTTTATAGAAAGAGCCATTGCTAATGGAATACTCTCTCTCTGTATCCATTTCTGATTTGTTATCCTCTAAGTTTGGTGAGGAAAACCAGATTTTTTAACCCTCGTTGTAAGAGTATTTAAAGTTTGGTCTCAATAAGACTTTGTATGAGGCTTAATCAACTCTTGGAATGGCTTCATCAACCTGGTAGTAGAATATGCCCAGGAAACCTGATTTATTAGGCCAAACCAGAAATGAGCCGATGATAAATCAGTAAGAGCAGTAAAGTTCAAAATGGTGTCGAGAATAATATCAGTGAGGGCAACGTAGTTTTTGTATACCTTTAAGCCTTCAAAATTGGCTGTATCTTCACAAAACAGGAACTTCTTGGCACTTGCTATGATACTCTTCTCAGCTAATAGTGTAAGACAGTCCCATGTGTCAGAAAACGATTGGTCAATCGAGTCAGAATAGAGCAATGTGTCATCTACCAATTATTGAGACAACTGCTATGAACCTTGCAGAAAACGTAGTTGCACCATCGGTTCGCAACCTGCCTTGAAAAGGGTCCCAAGAGCACTGAAAACACTGATGGACTATAATAAAAAAAAAAAGGTCTGAAAGAGACCTGTACTTCAAGGGAAGGAGGAGATATGAACTAATTCTACAAAAAATTTATTCCCATGTGTGTACTAACCCTTCAAACTTTACTTTCTTGAACAAACAAGAGTAAAGAATCCCATTAGCTCCAATCGGCCAAGAAAAATCAAATGAATTATAATAAGTTTTTAGACTTATATTCCTTGTCAAATAATACATTGTTGTAAATTCTAATTTACAGAGTTTAAATTGCGTTCCTTATCTAGAATATAAATATCACCTGTTTGTTTAAATGTATGTATGTATGTATGTTTGTTTGCATGTCTGCCTAAAACTTTTGAGAGAGGTTATGGATTTTCACGAGATTGTTATCGCTTTGAAGCACGACCCTTCGGACGACAAATATCGAAAAATTGGCTAAAAACATTAATTCCTTCAACCTCAACTGGCCACTTTTCTACAGGGAGGGGTCGCTTTTTTCACCGATATTTTCCAAAGTCATCCCCGTTTTTCAATTGTCTAGCCTTAATTTAAGTCTATGTCACTTCCGGTTTGGCGATGGATGCAACAGCAAAGACATCACGTTTTTTTTTCATCTTCTCTGCCTCCTTCGTAGTACGGGTTCGAGCCTGCTTGCCTTCTACCACTTTTTTTTTTGCTCACCCCCCCCCACAAACACCCGAGAAACGCCGGGCACTCAGGCTAGTATATATATATATATATATATATATATATATATATATATATATATATATATATATATATATACTTATTTTTTTTACTATAATAAATAGAAAAATCTTCTTGAATTAACAACGCAGATCAATTTACAAGCAATAGTAATTCAATATTTAGCATTATAGAATGTAATATATATACTAGCAGGCATTGCTTAAATATGCTTAAATATGATATTTTAATTCATGCAGATTTCAGATTTATTATAGAGCCAATACTTTATTGATTATTATATTGTACCCCATATATAGCACTGATTTCAAAGTTTAAAAAAATGACTTGGGTGCCATCAGCTAGAATCGAAACCAAAACATGTAGTTCTACAACATTATTCATTATCATCTGAGCTAAGCCGTTATGCATATCAAAACTTTTCAAATTAACGTAGTAAATACATTTTATTCAGCATATATCGGCAAAATTCCAGATTTTAAAAATAAAACAAAGTGGGTCTCTGAACTATGAAACAGGAGTTGTCAACAAAGTGGATGCTTTGACATGTTAAAAGAAATAAATAATAATTATATGATTGTTTCTGTGCTACGAAACAGGTACTGTAAACAAAGCGGATATTTTGATATGTTGAAAGAAATAAATAATAATTATATGAATGTTTCTGTACTACGAAACAGGCGCTGTCAAGAATTGAAATGCTGAAAGAAATAAACGGTAAGATGAATAAGATCTTGGAATTTGGAATATAGCTGGTTTGTCATCTATTTGTATGTGCTCTGTAGTTAAATTTAACAAACATCGAGCTTCATAAATAAAAGGATTGGTATAAATAGAGGGTAAAATATAATTAATTTCAATTTCGTTGGAGTATTTAAAAAAGTTTTCAGGGAGCATAACTTGTGAACAGCCTCCCATACAAAAATTTAAATATTTCAGATTTACATTAAATAAGCACACCACCCGGCGTTGCCCAATCATAAAATATGTTTAAACATATTTTAATGCATGCAGATTTTGTGTTTATTATTAAAGAGCCAATTCTCTATTGATTATTATATTGTACCCAATATATAGTAGTGATTTCCAAAGTTTAAAAATTTATATGATTTGCATATCATCAGTTAGAATCGAAACCGAAACGTTTAGCTCCCCAGCGGCACTCGCTACCACATTACCTAAGGAAATGGTTATAAAAACTTTAAAAAGTAACACAGTTTAATGTATAAATGTAAATCGTGAGTGCATTGATTCTTCGCCGCCATCTTTGTTATTAAGAATTACTCAACACTCGAGATCGTGACTGCATTGATTCTTCGCCGATTTCATTTACTACCGCCATTTTTGTTCAACATAATGTCTCAACACTTAACAAAAAGATTTTTTTTTTTTCATTTTTAAGATGGAAATTAAAACTTTTGTACCGATCTAATTAATTTAAGATTTCACATCCATTTAAAAAAAAAATGATAACAAAATCCTGTTTTGTAAAAAGCAGGATATAAGCAAACATATCCGGTCGTAATTGAAAAGTCGTCGTGTTTTAGAGTTCAACACTTCATTTGCAACAAGCTCATTGTTTCATAATTTGCTTTGTGCCGAACCATTTCCTTTGAATGTCCCGCCTTATCCAAAGAGACTTTGGATGAAACCATTTAACTCCAGTTTAATTCCTTAACAGGCACTTTTTTTGTCCTTTTTTCCTTTTTTATTTCTTTCTTTTTTCCCGAAAGGACTGAGAACAAGTTTTGTCGTGTTAAGTTTTTAACACTCTCTCTCTCTCTCTCTCTCTCTCTCTCTCTCTCTCTCTCTCTCTCTCTCTCTCTCTCTCTCTTCCTTCCTTTCTTTTGGCATGTCCTATCTTGTTTGAGACTTCACAGGAAATTCTGTGGAATAAGGATACGGTATCAAAAGACAAACAATTCACTATTGGTCCTTCATGAAAACAGATCTTTCTTTTAGTCAAGTGGTTTGAGCCAGAGACAAGTGCGAAGAAGAATTCATCATCATCATCACCATCACCACAACACCATCACAATCACCACCACCACCACTATCATCGGTTTAACATCTGTTTTACATGCAGATTTGTGTACGACTTTTAGAAGTTGGCTTCCACGTTAATCTATCTCTGACCAGGTCTTTTTTTATCCCACTTTCTCTCACGCCCATCCTTGTCACTTCCTCTCATCCGTTTCACATTTTCCCATGTTTTCCTTGGCTTTCCCTTGCCAACTGACCCTGCTACCTCAACTGTCCTACATCTATAAACGCAAGAACTCGCATCCATTTCTCTCAACAGGAGAAAGTCTTTAATGAGCTGATTATAGATCGGAATGTCTTTAAACTTTTATCAGGAATTATTTAATCCCAGTTGAGCTGGAAGTTAATATTTAAAAAAAAATTCATTTTGGTTTTAAAGTCTTGAAAATGCCATGCTTATACTCCCAATATAAGATCATGTTCCTATAAGGGAATGTTGCTTGGTGAACTTTATGCGGCATTATTAAATACGATTTGTTTTTTCTTCACTCGTATTCACCCCAAACAAGGCAATATTACAATATATTTTTTTTATATATGAGAGTATGATTTAAAAAATTGGAAGGTTCCACTTACAGACACTGGCGATAAAAACTGACCAATCAAATGGAGCCACGTTCTGCTAGCAACCAATCAGAAACCAGAATTGCTCCATAAAAATATTGGATCCTTTAGAATTCCCACACATAATTTTTTCGTGTCCACACAAGAAAGATCTTTGCTCTTCGCCTGCAAAATTTTAAAGTCCGAGACTTATACAGAACAGCTACCCACCGAAAACTCTGTTTCATCTACAGGATTTGTACAGAATAGCTACCCTTCGGAAACCCTTCTGAAATAAAACATGGCTTTCAATTCCAAAGCTACTAGAATGTAAGTGGCTACTATTTGGGATTATGCTGATACAGACCTTATGTAGGGAGTTGAGCAGCGAGATATCTGTTCGCATTGCATTTAAACTTCTGCATGTTAGCACAGTCAGAGAAGCAGAAGGGATTCTTTTTTACAAGGGAGTCACCACTTATCAAGGTCCAAAGGCCACTCAAGGATAAAGGTAAATGAGTTTACGGTGGTCACTCGGATAGCATTGTAATAATCATTAGTGGTGGAAATTGGGATTTCCAAAGTTTTGCAGTCCAAAGAATAAACCATTTGAGTAGAAGGCTTATCGGCACTTACGGACCTCAGTAATGAAGTGGTGGGATTTTGCTACTTGTTAGATTAGTCAGGAGTATGTATGTCAAAGGAGTACAGGTGCTATGGATTCATCAAAGCATTTTCCATTAAAGTACTTGTAAAACAAGTACAGGGATGCAAAATTGCAGTGATGGGACAGTGGTGGGAGACTGGTTGATAGAGATTCTCTTTTGAATTCTGTCTAAAAGGAAGACATTAGTAAAAGATGTATGGAGTATTGTTGCCCAAATGTGACAACAATATTCCATACATGAGTTAACGGTGTCTTTGTAGAGATATAGAATACTCTCCGTTGTGAGTAATTTTCTAGCACAGTAAAGAGAGCCCACCTCTTTTGCCGTCAATGTATTTGTTTGAATTCACGTTGCCTGTAAATGTTAAGCTGAAGAGTTTGAATAATGTGCTCTAAGGTTTGTTATTCTTAGGATAATGGTGGATATGCGGTGTGGTCCCTGGCGTTGGTAGAGCCCTCTTTGGAGGACGATAGCATCTTCGCATGTTGCCAAAAACCACCACACCAACGTTTAAGATGAATCAGTGCATAAAGATTATGATTTAGCGAAGGAAGAAAATGAAAGGTATATATATGGAAGATGCATACATAATAAAATGAAAATAAAATAAAACACTGAAATAATAGAAGAGTCACCAGTTAACAAGTCCTACCTAAAACATAAGCAGAGTTTTATGAATGAAAAATGAGAAATACGAAAGTTTATAATAAAGTATTTTTATATAAGAAATAAGAAAATAAAAGTTATTTTTAGTAATAAAAATGTTTATAGTACAACACATGTTTAGGTAAAAAAAGTTGAGTGAATAGAAATTAAAATTAAAATGTTCATTGTGTGAATATGTGCATATTCGAGTACTTAACAGCGTGGCATTGTGCATGTGTGTGCGTTTACCTTTGTTTTTGTAGCACATATATAGCTGTGCATGAATTGAAGTCGGTATGTGAGCCACTTAATTCTTTCACTTTGCAATCACCGGCGCCACAAAGGGCACAGGGGGATTTACAGAGAATACGTTCTTGGATTATTTTCATTTGGGCCAACTGTCACGTGTTGAAGGTACACACACTTAACCCACGCATGACAGCTGATAGCAAACGCACTAAATGATGGGGTCAGGTTGTCAGAATTGATATCATCAGTGATGAAAGGTCAACTATTTGATGTGCGCAATTGTCAAAGATGAGTGTACATGCAAAAAAGCATGTAACATATATAGCCCAGAGAAAAAGGTAAAAAGCAAAAAAAGATGTCACATATATAGCCCAGAGAAAAAGGTAAAAAGCAAAAAAGCATGTCACATATATAGCCCAGAGAAAAAGGTAAAAAGAAAACAGAAGCCTACAGTCAGCCGGCAATCAACATCGCCCCAACGTGGCTCCATCCACCCACATGCTGGTCCACACTCTCTATCTCTAGCTTGGCACGCGTATACGAAGCAGTAAAGAAAGAAACAGAAATAAAAGTTTGCCAGATGTTTAAGAAATTGACACTCACATCTAAATTCCACAATTTACACTTTTTTTTTCAGGTTAATCTTATCGATTACAAACTTCACTTTCAGATTAAAACAAAAAAAGATTGAAAAAAATTGTTTTTATGACTTTTATTGTCGGAGATCAGTTTTCGATTATAGTGTTCTATTAAATTGAACTATATTTTTTTAAATTTTTTGCCTATTATTTTTTACAGGCTAAAAAAATAAATTGAAAGAAGTAGAAATAACCCCTGTCTACAAGTTCGAAAAAGAAAGATTAAAAAAAAAAAATGGCCACCTTTTCCGGAAACAGCATCCTTTTCACATTTACAGGCTGGATCTTTTCACACTGAATAATAGACTATGGATTGTGGATTACTTTGTCCTCGAATTCGAACTGGACACTTAAATCAAATGGGAAAAAGGATGATTGAGATTATCGAGAAAGATGATTGGTTAGTTGATTGTTTTATTTTACAGCGTATCAATACTTTTCAAGTTATTTAATTCCGATTCCAGCCATTATGTTAAAAGATTTGGTTCTTCTTCATTATTATAGCGAAATTTGAAAATTGAAATACTGTATTTCAAGTGAAACTGATGGTATCTACTGAAATGCGATGTCGCAGTAATTAACATATCCAAAAATTATGAAAAACGATACGGTAGAAAATTAATTATTAATGAAAATAGTTTTCGAAGACAATTAGCAAAAATTGAGTTTTGCAAGGAAAAAAAAAAAAAAAGAAACTGGAGAGTTCTAATTCTAACAAAAAGGGAGGTAAATATTTTATGAAAACTAAAAATCTTTGAATAATTTAGCAAAACTTAATTTTCGCTAATTGTCTTCGAAAACTGTTTCGATTAATAATTATATTTCTACTTTATTGTTTTTCATAATTTTTGGATATGGTCATTACTGCGACATTACAATTAAGTAGAAACCATCGGTTTCACTTGAAGTTCAGTATTACAATTTTCAAATTTCGCTACAATATCGAAGAACTAAAAATACTTCAAGTTCTTTATATCTTCAAATATTAATCCACGGTGCTTAGTTTGGTTGTTTTGTTTTGTGGAATATCAACCCTTTTTAGGTTATCTAATTCTGAATGCAGCAATTAAAAAAAAAAAAGTTTCAATGCTTCAAGTTCTTTATGTCTTTAAATATTTCTTCATGGTATTTGGTTTGGTTGTTTAATTTTACGGCATATCAACCCCTTTTCGATTATATAATTTTAAAATTCCTTATATCTTTTTTTTTTTTTTTTTACACGGTGGTCACCACTTATCAAGGCCCGGAAGCCACTCAGGGATAAGGGTTATTGCAAGTACAGTACGTTAGTGTGGAGATTGAATGAAGTGTTTACTTAAGAGGGCGGTTCATTAGGAATTTGTTAACATTGGACTTGAAGATAAATTATTTTGTTATCGATTTTCTTTTCATAAAAATCTAGCAGATCTGTGTACAGGTGTTGCCCAGGAATATTGAGAACAAAGAACCTCCTTCTCACACCCCTAAATCTCATCCGGTCATTGAATACTCTCTGACTGTCCACTATGTATGCCTACTGACTTGTCATTTATTGGCACTTAATTTGCCCCAATTTTTGTGTTAATGGTATCAGATCAGATACTACATTTTAAAATAGTGTTATTATGTATTTTTGGTACCGCACTGAAATAATGTTATCATTTTGAAAGCCATTCTTAACATGGGGAGGGGACGGTGCTTTGTAACTATTATGTGTTTCCGCCTAACAATCTATCTATATAACTATAAAAGTGAAAATATGTGTGTGCGTGTGTGTGTGTGTATGTCTGTCTTTGTGTGTACCAAATAACTATCAATTTTCGGTCTACAGACTCGAGATTTGACATAAGAGATATTGAGATTTGGGAAAATCTTTTTAATTGGTTTTCGGCCAGAAATTTGGCTGTCAAGGGGTCAAAGTTCAACGATTTGAACTTTGAGAACTCTACAAAACTCCTCTGACAATTTTGGGTCTAAACACTTGAAATTTAAGATATAGGTTACTTGGACATGAAGCTAACGTTATAATTTGATTTGAGCCCAAAACAATAAATGTTAAGGAGTCATAATTGGGGTCAAAGTTTTTAAAACAAATTGACCTCTGCGGTCTCTACCAAATTACTCAGCCAATTTCTGGTCTAAACATTTGAAATTTTACATAAATGGTATTCAGACATGCAGCAAGCTTTTTAATTAGTTTTTGGGCGAAAATTTTGCTGGCAAGAGGTCAAAGTTTACAGAGTTGACCTTTGCAGACTCTTACAAACTCCTCCGCTAATTTTGGGTCTGAACACTTGAAATTTTAGATGGAGATTACTTGGACATGGATCAAACATTATAATTTGATTTGAGCCCAAAACAATAAATGTTAAGGAGTCAAAATTGGGGTCAAAGTTAAAAAAAAAAATTGACGTCTGTGATCTCTACCAACTTTTCTCTATGGTAGTTAAGGAAGACTATTATATAGAAAGGCATTACCGTACATATTCACACATTTTAATATTTACATATGCACATAAAGTTATGAACAGTACATAGAGTCCGAGGAAAGCCGGGTGGAACTGCTAGTATATCTATAAAAGTGAAAATGATAATGTGTGTGTATGTATGTGTACATTTCTCTACCAAATAACTCTGTCAATTTTCGGTCTAGAGACTCGAGATTTAACATAAGCAGTATTGAGATTTGGGAAAATCTTTTTAATCGGTTTTCGGCCAGAAATTTGGCTGTCAAGGGGTCAAAGTTCAACGATTTGATCTTTGAAAATTCTATCAAACTCCTCTGCTAATTTTAGGACTAAACACTTTAAATTTTAAATGTAGATTACTTGAACATAGATCAAACTTTTTAATTTGATTTGAGCCCCAAAAAATAAATGTTAAGGGGGTAAAAATTGGGTCAGAGTTAAAAAAAAAAAAAAATTTGACCTCTGCGGTCTCTACCAAATTACTCAACCAATTTCTGGTCTAAACATTTGAAATTTTACATAACAAGTATTCAGAGATAGGGGAGCTTTTTAATCTGTTTCAATCGAAAATTTGAGCTGATAAGGGGTCAAAGTTCAAAAGATTTGACCTTTGCTGTATCTAGCAAACTACCAAGCCAATTTTTGGCCTAAACATTTGAAATTTATGCATAACGGGTATTCAGACATGCGGCAAGCATTTTAATCAGTTTTGGTGCGAAAATTTGGCTGCCAAAATGTCAAAGTTGAAAGAGTTGACTTTTGCAGATTCTACCCAATTCCTCCACCAATTTTGGGTCTACAGACTTAAAATTTTAGATGTAGGTAACCTGGACATAGGTAAAACATTTTTATTTACATTTGAGACCAAAATAATAAATGTTAAGGGGTCAAAATTGGGGTCAAAGTTAAAAAAAAATTGACCTCTCTGCGGTCTCTATAAAATTACTCAGACAAATTTTGGTCTAAACATTTGAAATCTTACATAAAGTGTATTCACACGCAAGGCAAGTTATGAACAGTACATAGGGCCCGAGCAAAGCGGGATGAACTGCTAGTTTAATATAAAAACGATATCGTGAAACTTGAATTTAACCTGAAAAACTATTTAAAAATAGCGCGGTACCAAAAATACATAAGCACCAAAATATTTATTTGCCCAAAATGTAAAAAAAAATCTTTTAAATAAATTAGGCATAAGCCCATTTAAAAGTGTGGGAAAATGAGTGTCCTGGTCATCCATGACTAGACAATGTTTATCCTACTCTTTACTAGAATCATCAGTCACCATAATACCACATTTACTTCGGGGGTTGTCCTATTTATAATTTCTCAAATCATTAAAAAGAATTTTTCATTAAAATTAAATAAAGCCGTTTAGGTATAATTATTTCATTCGTAAGAATCGTGAAGTGAGGTAAAAAAAACAAAGAATAAAAAATTTGGTTAGTTAAAACTCTCCCAATTGACCACCAACTGTTTTCCGGTTTATTTTGAACCGAAAACAAGCAGGTCAATCTCTAAGTGGTAGTGAGATTTAAATGGGATAGAAACATTAATAGGGTTTGGAAATTGGACAGACAAAGAGAAAAAAATAAATAAAAGGCTTAGGAAGATGGATTTCTGGAGATGGGGTGGAGTTAAAAGAGGAGAACACCGTCTGTGTGTGAGCTAGTTTTTTCTGTTGTGCTTGGGTCAAATGAGATAGCGGAGGTCAGCATCATTATGGTTCTCATGATTTGTTCGCAATAAACAGATAACGTGACTTATCCTACACTCAAAATCCGGATGAAATGAATGGATAATTGTACGTAATGGACGTGAGAGGAGTGTCCACAGTTAATTATAGAGTTTTCACTTTACAAAAAAAAACAAAAAAACAAAAAAAAAATGCTCAGAAACAACAAAATAGGCGGAAGTAACCGAACCCAAAGAGACAAAATAAATGCATAATTTAGCCATTTTGTTTTTAGATTAGGAACATTTCTTGTTTTGCGCCAATGTTGTAATGACGTGGTCCCTGGCCTTGGTAGAGGCCATTTACGGAGCGTTTTTGAGTTGAGCCAAGAATAACACCAATGTTTAATATGAAATGGGGTGAAATGGTTTGTACAGAATGCGTTACTTCTGAATCTTTGGGCTGTCTGTCTCCTCATTATAACGAGTTTCAAACTTCACACTGGCTTATTACTTTCACGTATAGGTGCTACATTTGGGGGGGGGGCTTAGAGAGATTTCAATTGGCTGAAAATACAGTGTAGAATAAATCACGTTATCTGTTGATTAAGAAAAAATAATGAGAACCATGATGATGCTGACCTCCACTATTTCATTTAACCCAAGCACAACAGAAACTAGCTCACATATCGATGGTGTTCCCCTCTTTTAACCCCGCCCCCACCTCCAGAAATCCACATTCCCCAACCATTTCTACCTTTTATTTGTTTCTTTTTATCTACCCAATTTCCGAACCCTATCAATTTTTCGATTCCATTTAGATCTCACTCCCACTTATAGATTGACCTACTTGTTTTCGGTTCAAAATAAACCGGAAAACAGCGGGTGGTCTATTATTTAGAAAGGATTGGGAGAACTTGAATTAGTCAATTTTTTTTTATTATTTGTTTTATTCCTACTCTATCATTCTCACCAATGAAATAATTATACATAGACGTCTTTATTTAATTTCAATTATTTATTTTTTTTTCAACAATTTGGGAAATTATAAATAGGACGGCCCCTGAAATAAATATGGTATTATGGTGAGTGGTGATTAAACAAGGCACATTGCCACTTTGATGTAGGGGGCTACTATCAGGAACCTAAGCTACAGGGGTACTATGTAGGGAGTTGAGCAGCAAGATGTCGGTTCACATTACACTTGAACTTCTGCATGTCAGTAGAGTTGGGGAAGCAGGGACCCAGAAGAGAATTCCAAAGTTTAGCAGTTCTGGGGAAGAAACTATTGAAGTAGAAGGTTCTCTTACATCTAGGGATCTCTACTGTGTAAGGGTGGGATTTAGCTGCCTGTCGGGTTTGTCGGGGGTATTTACGTTAAGAGGGTACAAGTGCTCACAGTTTGTCGGAGCATTCACCATTAAAATACTTGTAGAACAGGCAGAGAGATACAACATTTCGTCGATGGGACAGAGGTTGAAGCTTAGATGACAGTTCAGGACCTATCAGGTTGGGCACTCTCTTTTGAACATTGTCTAGGAGCGAGAGACTAGTAGCAGATGCACCAGCCCAAATATGACAACAATACTCCATACATGGGCGAATGGTGACCTTATAGACGTACAGTATACTTTTGGGCGTTAGTAGCTTTCTACCATGGTAGAGAGAGCCTACCTTCTTTACAGCGGTTCTGGCAATGCTCTCAATGTAATTATTCCAACTCATGTTTCCTGTGAATGTTAGGCCAAGGAGTTTAAAAGAAGTACTTTCAGATAATGAGTCTTTGGCCATTGCTATAATTAAAAGAAACCTTCTCTACCACCAGATAGGGAAGGTTTCTTTTAATTATTGAAGGAAACAAGTTTAGTCTTGACAGCATTGAATGTGACCATCCATTTTTCTCCCCATTCTAGTACAGATTGGAGGTCATCGTCTAGTATTTCTGCCATTTCTTTAGATATGTGTTCATTTGTTTTCCTATCGTGCCTCTTACAGAGCGTGGTGTCATCAGCACATATACCCATCTCACAGACAATTTTGTCAGGGAGGTCATTTATGAATATTAGGAATAATAAAGGTTCAACGATAGACTCCTGAGGCACTCCCACATTTATATCATATTGTTTAGATGTACGACCGTCGAGGAAAACCTGGATTTTTCTCTTATCTAGGAAGGATTTAATTATGTTGAATTTTCTTCCAGTGATACCATATGATCTGATTTTCCTGAGAAGACCTTCATGCCATACCCTGTCAAAAGCCTTAGATATATCTAGAGCTACCGCTCTACCCCGCCCTGCTTTGTCCACTGAATGGTATATATGTTCAGAGATTACAGTTAGGATATCTGCTGTGGAACGAGCTTGCCTAAATCTATATTGTTGGTCGATCAGAAGTTTAGTATCTGTAAGGTGATGGACTAGAGCTTGGTTAATTATGGACTCAAATATTTTGGCGAGAAGCGGGAGAAGGCTAATGAGGCGATAATTTGATGGGTTAGTTCTTTTGCCAGAATTCTTGAAAACTGGTACCACAAAAGCAGTTTTCCAGCAGTCAGGAAAGCAAAATTCATTAAGGCATTTCTTGTAAAATTTGGAGAGAATTGGAGTGACTTCGGCAGAGCGGATGATAAAATAATGAATATTTATTTATTTTAAAATACCAGTCAAGTTAAAATCGATAAATCATCCTCCGCGAGTGTAATTTTACATTTAGGAAAATATCTACACATTTAAAATGTATTTTTTTACAGAAACCGGGGAAAATAACAATTCTATAGTTAAATATTTAGAGATTTTTAAAGAATCGGAATCGGTAAAAAATATTTGAATCGTCCTATCACTAATATATATATATACACGAAGGCGTGCAATAAGTAATGCCCTGACCCACTCCCAGTTGTCTGATTTAGCTGAAATTTTGCATGTGCAATGATTTATATCTCTACGGGTTATGTGGCAAATTACAGCTCTAAACTAATTGTGGTTTCTGTTTTACAGGTGTTTGAACTGCTGAGTCAGGTGTGAAATGCAGCCTGTTGAATGTTGAGCAGTGATCCGGTTTTTGTATTTGAAAGGACGCACACCACAGGAGACTTTTGATGAAATGAAAGAAACTTATGGTGATAATGCCCCATCATATGACCTTGTAAAATGCTGGCATCGTGAATTCAAAGATGGCCGGAAGTCTGTGGAAACAGCTCCCAGACCTGGTCGCTCCCCTTCTGCCATTGATGAGGCATCTGTCCGTCAAGTTGAGGCTGCCATTTTGGAAGATCGGTGCATTACTATTCGCCAAATAGCCCAAGATGTCAAGATTAGTACAGGGTCTGTGGAAACTATCATTCATGACCATTTTCATATGCATAAGGTGTCTGCCAGATGGATTCCCAGGTTGCTCACACCATTCAAGAAGCAAAAACGTGTTGAGTGCTCGAGGATGAATTTGGAGATGTGCCAAGAAGATGAGTTAAAGTTTTTCAAAAGACTGATTACACAGGATGAAACCTGGGTCCATCACTATGATCCAGAGACCAAAGCCCAGTCAATAGTGGAAGCAAAGGCAAGAGTGCAGCCCTCTGCCACTGGCAAGGTCATGCTCACAATATTCTGGGACCAGGATGGAGTAGTGATGACAGATTTCCTGGCAAAGAGTACCACAATTACAGAAGCCTATTATGTTTCACTTTTGAGGAAATTAAAGTAAACTATCAAAATCAAGAGGCGGGACAAGATCAGCAAAGGTACCCTCCTCCTGCAGGACAATGCTCCAGTCCACAACTCGCATGTTGCCAGATCAGAAGCACGGGCGTGTGGTTATGAAATCCTGCCCCATCCTTCCTACTCTCCTGACCTTGCACCTCTTCCCAGCCATGAAGTTGTTTTTGAAAGGAAAGCGTTTTCCAGATGATGCAGCTTTGATTTCTGAAGTCACGTCGTGGTTGGAGGACCAACCTGGGCTGTTCTACAAAAACGGTCTCCAGAGCTGCATCAAACGATGGGAGAAATGTATAACTCTGGGTGGCTCATATGTAGAGAAAGACTAATAACTGTGCCAAGTTTCGTTGCTCTACTGCTATGGGAAGTGGGTCAGGGGCATTATTTATTTCACGCCCCTCGTATATATACAACTTAGAAAAGCATTTCATCCAAGGCATGAAAATTGCTAAGCAAAATGTTTTTACTATAGGCTTTAAAAATAAAGGTACAAGATTCAATTTGAAATTTATTTATCTTCAAAGTGCACTTTTATAAATTTTACAAAGTAAGGTATAAAAATTTAATTTAAATTGAATCAAAAAATTACCTTAGATTTATTTTATGTAATGTACATTCTGTTGTACTTTAAAAAAAATCATTGAAAATTTTATATCTGTATCATTAATTGCTAGATGAAAGATAATGTTTTTAAAGTGCAACAAAATGTACATGACATAAAATAAATCCAAGGTAATTTTTTGATTCAATTTAAATTAAATTTTTATACCTTACTTTGTAAAATTTATAAAAGTGCACTTTGAAGATAAATAAATTTCAAATTGAATCTTGTACTTTTATTTTTAAAGCATATAGTAAAAACATTTTGTTTAACAATTTTCATGCCTTGGATGAAATGCTTTTCTAACTTGTATCTTATCTTTTTAAGATTATATTTTAAAACTCTCCTTCTCTCTATTTCAGTTTGTATTTCTCCTCACACCGCAACTCATTTTTGCAACCCCCTCTTTGTATTATTACAGGTCTGAATATTCTCTCTGTTTCAGTTTGTATTTCTTCTCACACCACAACTCATTTTTGCAACCCCCTCTTTGTATTATTACATGTCTGAATATTCCCTCTGTTTCAGTTTGTATTTCTCCTCACACCACAACTCATTTTTTGCAACCCTCTCTTTGTAATACAGGTCTGAATAATGAGAAAATCTAAATTTTTTTAAGAAAAACTTTAAAATAACTTTTTTAGATTAAATTTTTTTAAACTTCTTTCAGAATAGAAAATCTTTAAAATTTAATAAGGAACATATTCCATATAGGTTTCATTAACAAATATTCAGTACATAACAAGAAAAATAGAGATGAAAATTTCAAAAGGAGTGTATAACTGGTTACGGTCAATAGTAGTCCTCGCCAGCAAAAGTCTTTGTTATTGTTATTCTATTATTATTATTATTTAAAACATTTTGTGTCCTGCTCTTTCGTGCGAGGACTAATATATATATATATATATATATATATATATATATATATATATATATATATATATATATATATATAAAATGTCCTTTCTGTATTTTGTATATAAAGTTTAATTGCTCAAAAAAAATATATTTTCCTCTTTTGTAGACGCCATTAGTCTCGTTATCATCAATAGTCATCATTTCACATGCGACATGTTGATAAGACTTGACATAAAAACATACTTGACATTACATCCTTGAAAAACACTCGAGAAGCCCACAGGATTAATATATATATATATTGCATCTCTGATTGCTGGAAACCTTGTTTGTTAAGTCTTACAACTGGATAGTGAGGACCGCCCAGAGTTGCTAACCCTCACTCCTGCCACTGCCATTTTTCTTCTTCCAATAATACAAATAGAGATTTTTCCCATCTGTCCACCCATCAGTCACAATCTTTTTAAATGTAGTAAATAATATATATATATTTGTTTTACAAGGGAATTACCACTTATCAAGGTCCAGAGGCCACTCGAGGATAAGGGTTACAGCGTGCATAGTGATCAAAATAGGATATATGTTTCCGAATGTTTTAGATGAGGATTGATAATGGCCATCTTCAGCTTTTGTTGGTATCAAAATAAAAAATGCCCGTTTCTGGTTAGGCACATAACCAGTTTAGGAGTAGACTTTTGTCGGCCAGTGTAGTAACTCCTTCCTTTCCAATTGGTTTCTTGGGGGATTAATTTTTTTAGCTATCCTCTTTGGTGATTCAGTATTGGCAGCAGGTCTCTTTCAAGTTTTATTTGCCTTGAGTTGATCCTACTTTTCTTTTTATTTATTTATTTATTATATCATGCCTACTACAGACCCACACAACAAGTACTTTACTATTTCTTATAGTAACATCAGAGGTCCTAGGTCAAACTATCCTGATATCCAGTTCTTTCTTTTGCACAAATATCCTCATATTCTTTTTCGTTTACTTGCCTCCCCACGAGCGCAGAGTTAGACATGAGGTCGGGTTTTAATGTGTGTGTGTGGGAGGGGGGGACCAGCTCCCCCAAAAAGGGGCACTCTAGTCAGTAACCAAAATAAAAAATGTATCAGTCATGAAGGATGTCTCCTCCATTAACCGAGACCAAATGTAAAATGTTTTTGACTTGTGATGGGGGGTATGAGACGAATGAATTCGTCAATCATTTTTATAACCAACGGCTGTGCTAAACAACCAATCAAAACGTCGCAAAATTATTATAAAAATCGTCGAATTTTGGATTCAATCAGTTTGCCATTTGCTTGTCACGGACCGTATTTAATTCTTCGCCGCCATCTTGGTTACTGATCTGAACTAAGCCGCCATCTTTGTTCAACACAAATGTCTCAAAACTTAACACCAAAAAACTGTAGTGCAACATCTGAAGAACACTTTGATCCTGGTCTTTGAGACTAGTTTGGATTCTTCTATCGATAGCAATGATCTACATGTGGAGGGTTATTTGCCTCTTGTCTGGTTAGACTCTTCGATGCATTTACATGGGCTTGCTATTTTTCTTTGCAAGGATCTCCCCATTGTATGTGGCCCAGATCTTGAATCTCATAGATATTCTTTTATCTCTTGGAGGTTGTCTTTGCTATTTGTTCTATTTATACTGTTCCCCTTTTGACAGTGACTGCTATGTTATTGATGTTATATCCATCAGTATTGATAATGTATTACATCTTCATCCGTCAAGCTCTATCTTTGTCTTTGGTGACTTTAATGCTTGTCATTCTGTCTGGCTACACCACTCTATTCACACTTCAAATCTTGCTGATGAAACCTGCCTGAAATTTTGTCTCACATCTTGTCCCAAATTGTCACCTTCCCTACACGTTTTCCTGATTTTCATCAACCATCCTTACTCAATCTTTTTTTCACTTCTGTTCCTGAATCATATTTTATTTCCTCTTCTCTTCTATTGAGTTTTTCTGATCATGCTGTTGTTGTCTTTAATTGATTGTCCTTTCCATAGGAAGATGTTTAACCACAGGAAGGCTGATTGAGATGAACTTCGCAGCTCCCTGTGTGGCGTTCTATGGGGTCCTATTTCTTTGGTATGTCTCCGAATGTTGCTATTAAGGAGATTACTGACTGGCTTCTTGTTGAAATTAGGACCTTTATTCCTCATCATCACTTTCAAACCAAACCCCATCCTTCTCTCTGGTTTTCATCTGTCTGTACTTCTGCCATTGTCCATCATAATCATTTCTTTAATCAATATAGCCATGATGGTTGTGAGGCTTCTAGACAATCATACAGAAGAGTTAACAATGCCTACAAGAGAGCAATCTCTGAAACTAAGTCTAGCTATTTTCAAAGGATTCATCACTCTATTTCATCTTAGAAGGTTGGCTCTCGTCATTTTTTGGAAAATCTATAATGATATTATTAAAAGTGGCAAGTCTGCTATTTTTCCTCTTTTTAATGGTCTCAAGATCAATTTATCTTCTAAAGATAAGGTTGATCTATTTGCTTATCTTTTGGCTGACAATTTTTCTCTTGATGATTCTGGTGCTGTTCTTCCAGATTTTCCTTTGAATCTCTATAAATCTCTTATCACTTAAAAGATGTTTGCAAGAATAGTTGCTGTTCTGGACCAGTCTAAGGCTTCTGGTTCTGATTCGATTTCTGTTGCTTTTCTCAAACGTTGTACTCCTGAACATTCTTCTGTCCTCTCAAAATTATTTAAGTTCTATTTTGTCTCAGTTCTGTTTCCCTTCTTGCGGGAAGGAGTCCTCTGTTGTCCCTCTTTTTAACAATTCTGGTCATCGGTCAGACCCAACTAAATATCAAAAGAAAGCAAGTCAAAACATATCGCAAAAAGTTGCGGGGTAATCTGGTTTTGATGCTATGTCTGAGTTTTTTTTTTTTTTCTTTTTTTTGTGTTATTATGATTCCCTCTTTAAAAAACAAATCTACTGATCCAAAACCTTAGCAAGATCTGGCTTGATGGTCTTCTCTGGAAAATTAAATGGACAACAGAAACCGGAAGTTAAAAAGTGCAGACAATCTTAACCATTACCACATTCTATTCTACCCCTTTGCACATACATAAGGCAAACACTACATAGCCAGTTTCCCTGCCTCAATCTCTCAGCGACATAATCCTGCCATTCCAGCTCTTATTATTAATACTCTCTTCGCCTCTTTGCTCATACATAAGGCTGACATTATGTAGTCAATTCCAAACACACATATCCAAAGCAAAATTATTGCATCAATCAGTCTCCTTCCTATTTTCGCTAAACACTTTGAATCATGAATCGATTTAATGATAGTCCACCACCACGTCAATGCTGAACTTATTTCTAACAAACATTATAGATTTAGGTAATCCCGTTCTATTAAGGATATCCTGTCATCTCTGAAAAAAACCCAAATACACTAGATAAAGCAGGTGAAGCTTTGGCAGCAGGATTTAATATATTCAAAGCCATAACAAAGACTTGCATGAAGGTCTTGGAGTGAAAATTAATTCGTATGATATTATTTGACGAATATTTAATATAACAAAGTCCTTCTTAGTGAAAAGTAAGGTACAGGCTGTCCTCATTAGTCATATACCTAAACAACATTATAGCATATTTATTATGGGGTGGAGCTGGAATGCTCGAACATTCTAGCTCGAGGTAGATAAAGGCAAAAAGTATCCATGCATTAATATGGGAGGGGAGACTATCTTCAAGTACTATCCTAAGCCGGGAATGGGGCAACGGACTTAATACTAAGTAGATATCAATAAGTCCTTCTCACCATTTTTTTTAATGGAGAGTAGATAATGCATGTGGATGTGTTATCAGCAGCTCCAGTAACTTGCGCTTCTCCTTTTTTGTCATTCAGTCCTCATTTCCAATGAGTGATTTTTTTGACAAAGGGTGAAGAAAAAGCTGCTTTCCAGGTCGGTAGTACTTCGTGATGTCGGAAATTTTCTGTTTCTATGTCTATCCTTGTGGTCATGTCACTAGTAAGGATGCTGGAGGTAAATGTTTCATCTGGGCTGACGATAGTCAGAGAACCGAACCTTGGATTAACCACTAAGGAGGTTGTCCTATCAGCAGGTGCAAAGTACCGGGGCTGCTGTATTGCCATTTGGTGAATGGATTCTGGACCATGCAGTAGTTTCTGGTAGGGCCTCTCGATGCCATACTAGTGGGTAATTGTTACGGCTTTACCTTATCATGTTCTACAAAAAAAAAAAAATTCCTGTCTTTTTCTCTCTTACTTTCCCTCTCTGTCCTGCTCCAAGTCTATCGACCTATTCCACAAATCCCAAAATCTCAACATGACAAATCTCCAGAAAAAAAAACACGAATAAACCTAGAACCCCATCCTCCAACGTAGACCCCTACTACTATGTCTCCTTCTTCAACATCAGAGGTCTACATTGCAACCTTCCAGAGGTTGAAACACAATTACAGGAGACGAAACCGGACATATTCTTTCTAAGTGAAACTGGCATAGGGCCGAACACTTCCCTAGATGAGTTCATAATTAAGGGATACTCTAACTTAATATCTAAATCTGACCCCCAAGATCGCCATGGGCATGGAGTATGTTCCTATATTAAAGATGGCTTTCCATGTGGTAGGGATATCTCCAGAGAAGACCCCAATTTACCTTATATGTGCTTCTGGGTTGCACTAGCTTACACCACTGCATTTATATTTGCCCTCTATCGCCCCCACAACAATGCGGTAAACATTTTTAAGAGTATATCTGAAAATAATTGACCACCTCCTGTCTGTTCATCTTTCGGCTAACATTCACATTTGCGGTGACTTCAATGTCCATAATTTGGAATGGCTGACCCACTCAAATAAGACAGATGATGAGGGGAGGTTCTGTCATGATTTTGCCATTGCCTATGACCTCACTCAGATTGTTCGTGAACCCACCCGTGTGCCCGATACTACCGGTCAGTATGCAAGGCTTCTAGACTTTTTTCTCACAACTTCCCTGAACTATGTTCATGTTCTGTTCTATCTCCTCTGACCATTCCGTTGTATCAGTTAAGATAAAAATGAAATATAATAAGTCCTCAGACGTACCTCTCCACCATACTGTATATCGATACTCTATGGCTGACTGGGATAGCTTCCATATCTGATCTACCTCTGAATTCCATGTTTAAAAAGGATGTGTCCTCTATAGTATCAGATCTGACCGAATGGTTAATTGTAGGCATAGACCGATTCATACCATCCAAAAAATTCCAACAAAAGCCTAACAGCCAGCCATGGTTCTCCCCAGAATGTGCTGCTGCCATCGCGCACAGAAATCACTTTTTCCATAGCTACCAACGTAATAGATGCACTGAGACTAAAGCTGCTTTCAGGAACGCCAGCAACCACTGTAAAAGAGTAATAAAAAAATGCAAGAGAGCTACATGCTCAGTCCGTTAAATCCAAAGTAGCTGAGCAGCGGCTTGGTTCCCACCAGTTTTGGCAAATAGCAAACAGGATCCTGAACAGAAGCATGCATTCAATCCAAACCATCATCAATGGACCCGAGGTCATCTCGTCAGCATCAGACAAGGCCAAACTATTTGTCAAGAACTTTGCAGCTAATTCTACCCTATTCGACGAAGGCCATCAACTCTAAGTATTTCCTCCTATAACAGACAATACGCTATGCAACATGCAAATATCTGTGCCTGAGATCGCCAAACTAATCAAAGAACCTTGATTCCAGTAAAGCAACTGGCCCTTATGGCATTCCAGTTATAGTGCTGAAAAAGCTCCAACCAGAACTTGTCCCCATACTTACAAAACTGTTAAAGCATAGCCTTAAGGAGAAGTGCTTTCCAAAACCCTGGAAAACCTCATCAATATGCCCTGTATTTAAGAATTCAGGTGAAAAGTCATCTCCCTCTCAGTACAGTGTGTGATGAGTAAGTTGTTGAAATCCATATTAAATAAAGAAGTAGTCAACCACCTCAACAGACACAACCTTCTTAGTGACATGCAATATGATTTCCGCTCTGAGATATAAACGTTAGCACATCTGCTGTAGATCTTGCGATCAAAGGCCGTAAATGACAAAGTTCTCTCTGATTCTCTCTCCTTTGATCTTGAGCATGTGGTACAGTGAGGGAAGAGTTGGCTGGTTACTTTTAATGCATCCAAAACCAAGCTTCTATTTTTACATCATCAACGCTCTGATCCCCATCTGGCAACAATTGAAATGGATGGCTCTCGTCTTGGGGAGGCTCCATGTTTTGACAAGCTTCTGGGTTTGACCTTTACCCCTGATCTGAAATGGAATACGTACATCAGGTATGTTGCCAAGGACACTGGGAAAATGGTAGGATCCTTCTACCGCTCTAGAAGATATCTCACTGCTGATGCAATTCTTTATCTGTATAAAAGCCAAGTACGTTTAAGGATGGAGTACTGTTGTCACATCTGGGCAGGAGCTGCCTATTCTGCCTTAACAGAGTACAAAATAGACTTCATGGCTTAGTGGGGGATGCCCTTTTCTCTTCCCTGCAGCCTCTCTCCCACAGAAGAGACATTGCAAGCCTGTCTTTGTTTTATTGCTATTTCCATGGCAAATGCTCGTCTGAGCTCCAATCTTTGGTCCCCCCTCGCCAATCTTTTACGAAAAACACCCGTCTAGCCGAAACTACTGTCATTAATTTTCCCCACCCTTTATCTGTGCCTAAATCCAAACGTAGATTCCATGAGCAGAGCTTCTTTCTTACGAGTGCACGGCTGTGGAACTCTCTTCCGTTTGCCTGTTTTCCACCTGACTGCAACTTGGATGTCTTCAAGTCCAACATGAACAAGTTCCTGACAAACAGCCCCCTTAAGTAATCCACTTTATCAAATCTCCAATACAAATGATTACTACGATACTATCCCATTGATTACTGTACACGCAATAACCCTTATCCCTGAGTGGCTTCCGGGCCTTGATAAGTGGTGACCTCCATGTAATAAAAAAAACAAAAAAAAACAACATGACATTAGTGTGGGTGTGCTTATTATTACTGATTTTTATAAAGGGTCTCTTTGATGAAATTGCATCCATTTGCTAACGAGACCATACGTATTCTCGACATATGAATAAAATAAACACACAAAAATGATCGCCTCATCAGTCTCCTTCCTCTCTTCACTAAAAATTTTGGATTCATTAATTAACTTAGTCTACAACCTTGTAAATACAAGAAAGAAATTATTGTACTTGCAGTTTATCAACCCAAGGAAAGATACGAGTTAGGAGCAGCGTTTTTTTGCTAGTAGTAGTAGTAGTAGTAATAATAATAATAATAATAAAAAAAAAAAATAATAATAATAATTAGAAGAAGAAGAAGAAGAAGAAGAACTACAACAACAACAACAACAAGATCAGGAGAGAAGGAAGACAATTGGGGAAGAGAGGGAGAGAGAGAGAGAGAGAGAGAGAGAGAGAGAGAGAGAGAGAGAGAGAGGAAGAGGTGGGATGTACAATACACAAAATATAACTTAAAATATTTTTCTTCGATCCGGTTTCGATGTCATGTCTCGTTTGAGTAAAATGAGTTATGGCAATGGCAGAAATGAAACTGGTTCTTTCTGACAAACACCATCGATTTAGGCAAGCCTGTTCTACTGAGGATATCATAACGGTCTTCTGTGAACGCATATACCGTACACTGAATAAAGCACCGTCAACAAATGTATATCCGGTTTCGATGTCATATGTCGTTTGAGTAAAATAGGCTAATGAGTTATGCCAATGACGGACGATATTTTTTATTAAATCCAAATATTACAAAAAAAAAAAAAATCGTTTCAAAATAAAATTATTAGAACTTCATGTGCATTTTAGCAAACTTCAAGAATTAAATAGTTATCTCCCCCTGGTGCACTCTCCTCCTTTGTTGTGATCACTGCCACTAACATTTGATTTTCCTCTGTAAAAGAAAAAAAAATAGTTGATCAAAGTAAACGATTAAAAAATTAATTTTTTTTTTTTATGATACCTTTATTCCATACTGGGCATGTAGATCGTAAAGGTTTTTCTGGTTATAGTCACCGAATGTACTGCAGATCAGTTCCTCCACTTTTATTGTTCTTCGCTATTTCTATTGTGAATCGAGTTATTAAAATAAGATACAAGAAAAGGACATCATTGCTAACTATTTTCTATTTAGGATGAAGCCCCGCAGAAAAGAAAAAAAGCTAAAAGACTGTTAGAAGCCTAACAGAGAGGAATTAAAAGTACTTTTCTGGCTACAGTCACTATTAACAACTTCCCCCACTCTATCTGTGCCTAAATCAAAATGCAAATTACATGAACGAAGCTTCTTTGTTAGAACCACAACATACTCATCTTCAAGTCCAGTGTAAACAAATTCTGGTTAAATAATCAACCTGTACCCAATTTCCAGTACGAACAATTACCTTGCTGTTATCTTACTGACCACCTTACACTTTATATAAAATAAAGATGGCTTCATTGCTCAGATCTGTTATTGAGACAAACTTAAAAGCTTATAACCTCCAATAAATATTTTATTTAAAAGACAAATAGGTTTTTTTTTTTTGTTTTGTTTTTTAAATTACATTTTCACCCCAAACAAGGCACATTGCCACTTTGGTGTAGGGGGCTACTATCAGGGGCAGCAACTACTGGGGCACTATGTAAGGATTTGGGCAGCAAGATGTCAGTTCACGTTGCACTTGAACTTCTGCATGTCAGTACAGTTAGGGAAGCAGGAACCTGGAATGAAATTCCAGAGTCTAGCGGTTCTGGGGAAGAAACTACTGGAGTAGAAAGATATTTTACATCTAGGGATCTCTACTGTGTGGGGGTGGGATTTAGCTGTCTGTCGGGTTTGTCGAGGGCATCTACGTCGTGGTGGGGGCACAAGTGTCTGCAGTTCGTCAGAGCATTCACCATTAAAATACTTGTAGAACAAGCAGAGGGATGCAACGTTTCGTCGATGGGACAGAGGCTGAAGCTTAGATGCCAGTTCAGGGCCTATCAGATTGGCGACTCTTTTTTGAACCTTGAGTATGTAAACCAAAGTAAATAGTTTCTCATGAACTTCCTAATTGTATTACTTTAAAAAATAATTTGTGTCTGTGAAGGTAATATAAACTAATTTATGATGCAACTTGAGGATTAATGACAGAAATTAAACTGGTTCTTGGAATGAAAAATTAAATTCTCAACATACGTATATATATATATATATATATATATATATATATATATATATATATATGTTGTATAGGGATCGGGTCTTTTTAGATGACGGGTACATATATACGATGGTGATGAGGCAGAGAAAACATACATATTACAGTTCTGTGGATTCTTATAATATATATAAACGAGGAGAGAGGGTGATCAGTTCTTTTAACACAGGGGGGGGGGCAGTCATTACTTATGATGGAGAGAAAGACACATTACTTTAAAGGGTTACATAAGGTTCATATTAAGGCTGTTTCACACATTACCTTTTGCTGTTGAATGATTACACGACACAGTTTTACAAAAAACATTATGATAACTTCTTTATTATTGGATCGACCGGTCGGATGATGATGATGATGATGATGATGATGATGATGATGAAGAAGAAGAAGAAGAAGAAGAAGAAGAAGAAGACGCCAGGAATTCAAAGTCGTTCTACATGGTTAAATGTGTAGCAATTAACAAACTATTTACTATAAGCGGATCAATGTCCGGTGCCAACGTGATTTGGCCGCACTGACCAATCGGTTGGCAGGGGCGCATTGATTGGAGCTGTCCCCTTAAAAACTATTTTTAGCCCTTTGGGATCTCAGCTGCTATCGCCAGAGAGACGCCAGCAAGCAACCTATACAGACCTCTCTCACTTACTCCTTCCACTGCTACTTGTTGAGGACTGCAGTCTGATGGCAGACGACACCTTAAAAAAGACATTTATACTTTCTTTCTTTCTCTCCAGTCTGAGATACAATCTCACCTTTTTAAATAAACCCTTTTTTTTTATTGTTTTGTTAAAAGCAATGTCGTTTGGCCTTGTATTTATTTAAGTAATTATTAGGAGATAAATGCACAACATTTTCCTCCTATAAATGTTCTCCCTTTGCTTCTAAAATGACCCTCCTCTGACCATGTCAGCTCTGTCCGACCGACTCTGTTGACTGTCCGATCCTCTTTTTGACTGTCTTGATCTTCGACTCCTCTCTGCTAATCCTAGCTTCTATTATTGAAAATCTCCCTTTCTGCTATGACGTCATATGTATGGCTCTAAACGTGATCGACTCACGTAGCTTAAACATACGTGGCTCGGCATATGTTCCAAAACACACTTCTGCAGACAAAGAATTCTCACTAACCTATTTTTCAATATATTTTTAAATTGTATTGTTCATTATTTTTTTTAGCTGACCTTTTTTAATTTAATTTCCATAAAAGAATGAACAATTAGATTCTTTTTACAATATCTCTATTTCCAAAACAATAGCCAAATTCAAACATTCCAAGTCCGAATCTATTCTGAACCTTGCTTACAAGGTTCGAATCTTAGTCTATCCTAATTTCATTTTCCACTTATTTAATGTTCTTCTTACTAACAAGAAATGAGGACCCTTTTTCTTGTAACATATATATATATATTTAAGTGAGAATATGTGTGTGTTATGTGTGTGTGTGTGAGGACACTTCTCAACCTATATACTCAACGAATTTATGACCTACAGACTTGAAATTTGGTATGTAAGATATTCAGACATGTGAGAAACCTTTAAATGAGTTTTCACCTGGAAAAAAGAGCTGCTAAGGGGTCAAAGTGAAAAAATTGGTATGTGGGGGGGTCATCGGATTTTTATCTGTTTGTCAACTGTTTCACGAATGAACGTTACACGAATGAACGTTCACGTTACAGATTACTTATGTAAAAAATAAATAGTTTTAAAGCACTTTTTAAAGAGTGTATCACGCTGGTCTAATGGTTATCGTACTTGACTCACTGTCTTAAAGTTTTGGTTTCGATCTCAGCTCGAGTATTTTTATATTATTTATAAAAAAGACACATGATACTCGCATGTACATAACATTAAACTTGTCCCCCTAAAGAAAACAACACCACAGCTTTATTTTTACACTTTTATTGGAAAAATCAATTAAAGTAATTTGATTATGTAGTAGAGCTGATATCTATTCAACGTAGTCGCCTCAGCCTCAATCACTGCTATGATACAGGTCCATAACATGGAGTATGCCTTTTCCATAAGCGCCAGCAGGAGCTCAGCAAATACTCGGCAGATGGTAGCGCTCCGGTTGTGAAAGGTCATGTTGGTGTCGTGGGAGGTCATGTTCTTGAAGTTTGACCAAACGAAGTAGTTCAGTGGGTTCAAGGAGGGGGAGGAGGGGGGCAGTGAGAGTAGGGTACAAAGTCGTAATATTCCTTCTGAAGCCAAGCCTGGGTCTCTTTGGACTTATGGGCTGACGCCGAGTCCTGCTACCACACCCAGGGTCTGCCAGACTCTACTAGATTGCACCAGGAGATCACCACACTTTTTAGCACATCCAGATACACTATAACCATGGCCGAAAACTTTGTTTTCATCACATCCTTTATTTGCATTTTGAGGGTGCTGGCAACGGTCCTGTTGTCATAATTTGGATTGGTAGAGAGCATGAGTTGTACAGTGGCGCGTCAGTCTCGCTCGTTGAGCATTGTGTCACTTTCAGACATGACAGAAGGCTCCTATCGCTCTTGGGATTTGTACACAACTGGCCAACTAGTAGATGGTCTACAACAAAAAAAGAAAACAGGTTTTCAGTTTTCATCAAAGGTAAATGGAATGATGTCTTTTCTGGGGCGACAATTTTATCATTTCACCCTATATATATATATATATATATATATATATATATATATATATATATATATATATATATATATAGATAGATAGATATTTGAAAAATCTTTTTTTGGGGGGGGGTACAAAATTTAACTCAGGCTAAATATAGACCAATTTACATGATGATAAAAAAAAAAATAAATAAATAAAATAAAATAAAGGCTTACTAACCAGGTTTCGTTCCTCATTTTACAGAGCTAAATTGAGGAAAATTGTGATTAAAAAAATGTCATCAACATGGTGGGGGAGAAAATAAAAATTAAAAATAACAAAAATAAGCAGGGAAAAAATTTATATATATATATATATATATATATATATATATATATATATATATATATATATATATATATATATAAAATATCGTCATTGGATAATTTACCTTTTACCAGACTATCCATTCACGGGAAATCACCTTTTTCTTCACTATATTCCCTCTGTTTCACTTTTTTTTATCAAGTAAGATCTTTGACTTACTTGCAGTTTCAGCAAATACTTTTGTATTCAAAATCCAATCCTGCATTTTGTTAATTGCTACCCTTTGATGAGAAGGAAAGTATTTCTTCGAAACTCCACGGATTAAGGACTATCCACTTATTAAGTGTTTCCTTTTCAGATTAAATGTGTTTTTTTTAACTCATTTCAAATTGTTTTTTTTAACATGTTTTATTAACTATTTGCTCTTTATTTATATATATATATATATATATATATATATATATATATATATATATATATAAATTTTTTCCTCGCTTATTGTTTGTTTTGCCTGGTTTGACATGAAGTTCCGTTTGAAACACGCCTGCTATACTAATTATTTTCATCATGGCTAACGTGGATACTCCCACAACAATTTCAAAAATAAAAGAACGATAAAAACATGTAAATGTAATCGCCCTCAAAAAGAAGTATCTGATACCGTCTCCACCGTATATTTTGGCAGAAGGTATCACTGTCCTAAGAAAACTCACGACTTTGTGAACCTAAAAAATATAACATTTATAAACATTAATGCGTGCATTTATTTTTTATTTTGGTAAATGTGTAGTTTAGCGGCGTAAATTATTTGCCAGATAAAACAAAAAAAATAAAAACTATTTATTTTTATATAAAACACATTGTTAGACCCAAAGGCTGAAATAAAACCTGAAAAAATTTCATTTTTATTATTTTTTTATCATTTATATTTATTATTCGAGGCCGCTATATTGTTTTTAAAATTTGGCCTTTCTAAGGTTTGGCAGATTGGCGTTTTAAAGCTTTTTCATGAATTATGTTTTTGGCCGCCATGTTTTCTTTTTGTAATGAAAGAGCGTAAAAAAAGGCCAAATTTTAAACGTGTAAAGTGTGCACATTTAGTCAAATAAAAAATGATAAAAAAAACATAAAAATTAATATTTTTGTTTTATTTCAGCTTTTGGGTCTAATAATGTTTTATATAAAAATAGTTTTATAATTTTTTTGTCTGTCAAATAATTTACGTCGTTAAACTACACATTTACCTTTATTTTTTGTAAGGGCACTTTCTTTACAGGCTTTTGTTTTTTGTAAATAAATGACATTTTCGATTTGCTTTTTTTAGGGGGAGGGCTTTTCAATTTGCTTTTTATTTGTCGTTTTATGTTTCTAATGTACACCCCCGCCAAAAAAAATGAATTTGTCATATTTTGGGGTTTGTTTTATTTAATAAATTGTTAGGTGAAAGTAGAGAATGTTCTCATAAAAAATAATTAAATTTATTGTTATTTTATGTTTCCAATGTTATTCCCGCCGCCCACCCCCGAAAAAACAAATTGTATTTGTCAGATTTTGCCCTTCCCCTTAATTGCCAAACTTGAAAAAATGTTAGATGTGACATGTCTTGTTGAACGCTTGGTGACCAAAAAATGGGTGCTCATTTTACGTTAAATTTATATAGAAAAGTGATCCTCCACTATAACATGTTATTTTATTTTTTTTTTCAAAATTTCTTCTCTCATAATATTTATAAAGGCTGTTTAAATGTATTAGGCTGAAAAAAAGTAGATCTCCATTTTTTTAGGGGTTAAACGTTTCCGGGTCACGTCATATAAAGTTACCTTTTTAATTAGAAAATTGAGTTTGTAATCAATGAAATTAACGCGAAAAAAGAAGAAAAAAGTGTACATTGTGGAATTTAGACGGGGGGGGGGACAGTAGATCTTCATTTTTTTAGGCATTAAATGACGCTGGATTACATGGTAAAAATTTACCGATTTCTGTATCGCCGTTTGGTGTTTAAAGAATAAACTAAAACAAACAAATGAAATATTTTCAATTTTTTTAAAGTGTTTTTTTTGTTTGTTTGTTTGAATATTTAAAAAAAAAAACAATAAAAGCCAAACATTTTTCTATTTACACAGAATTATTTTTCCAGCTAGAAACTTAATGAAATTATCAAATGATATTTGGTGAACGTTTGGTTTTTTTTTTATGGATAGCATCTAGGGACAAATAACTCTAAAAAAAGTTTTTAAAAAAGGTCGCTGTTGGAAATATAAATTCCAAAATAAATAAAATTAAATATATTATCAATATAATTGTTGTTTCAAATTTATTAAATAACAATTTTAAATAGAATGCTTAAAATAATTCTCTCGCTAAAAACATTAACTAAGATACTGCTATTTATTAAAATCGATTTTTCTTAATGACATATGCAAATAAGGTGATCTCTTAATTGTATATATTTGCAAATGTGATACTATATATAGAAATAAATGAAAGATTAAAATAGGACACGTTTTATATATATTAATCAAATTGTAAACAAACAAACAAACAGACAGGAATACGAATTTACATATATACTAGCATGGGTGCTGGGTGTTGCCCGGGTGTTTGAAGGTGTATGCTGAGCAAAAAACAATAAACAAAAAAAACGTCAATATTTTAAACTATGACTCCTTTAAATTTATTGTTTTGGGCTCAAATCAAGTTATTAAGAAAGATCCATGTCCAAGGGATCTATATCTAAAATTTCAAGTGTTTAGACCAAAAATTATCGGAGGAGTTAGGTAGAGTTCTTAAAGGTCAAATCTTTGACCCCTTAACAGCCAAATTTTTAGCCGAAACTGATCACATCGATTTTCCCAAATCTCAGTACCCTGTATATCAAATTTCGAGTCTGTAGATTAAAAATTGACAGAGTTATTGCGTAGGGAAATGTACACACACAGACACACAGATACACAGACACGTTAACTTTTATATATATACTAGTATTTCAGCCCGGCGTTTCCCGGGTGTTTGGATGTGTATGTTGAACAAAAAAAAAAAAAAGTTATAGTAGGAAGGCAGGCTCGAACCCGTACCGCAAAGGAGGAAGAAGAACGGGGAAAAAACCTGAGGTCTTTGCTGTTACAACCACCGCCAAAGCAGAAATGATGTTTAAATTAAGGCTAGACAATCGAAAGGAGAGGATGACTTTCAAAAATATCGGCGAAAAAAGCGACTCCCCCCTGTAGAAAATTGCCCAGTTGAAGGTGAAGATATTAATGGTTTTAGCCAATTTTTCGATATTTGTCGTCTGAAAGGTCGAACTTTAAAACGATACTGATGTTGTGAAAATCCGTCGCCTCTGTCGAAAGTTTAAGGCAAACATGCAAACATACATACATACATACATTTATATATTGGTAACTAAAAATTTTCGATGAAAAAGCTTGCCATATCTCTGATTACCCTTTATGTCAAATTTCAAATGTTTAGACCAGAAATTGTCTGAGTAATTTGGTAGAGACCTCAGAGGTCAATTTTTAAAAACTTTGACCCCTATTATGACCCCTTAAAATTTATTATTTTGGGCTCAAATCAAGTTATTAAGTTAGATCCATGTTCAAGGAACCTATATCTAAAATTTCAAGTGTTTAGACCTAAAATTGTCGGAGGAGTTTGGTAGTTTTCCCAAATCTCAATACCCTGTATATCAAATTTCGAGTCTGTAGACTGAAAATTAACAGAGTTATTGCGTATGGAAATGTACACAACATAGACACACAGACAAAAAGACACTTTAATTTTTATAGATAGCATTTTAGCCCGGCCTTGCCCGGGTGTTTGGAGGTGTATGTTGAGCATTAAAAAAAGCGGTCATTTTTTTTTTAACTTTGACCCCTCTTATGACCCCTTAATATTTATTGTTTTGGGCTCAAATCAAGTTATTAAGTTGCTGAATGCATAACAAAAGGTTGAGAATGCAGTGAAGGTATCGTCTTGTAACAGAGCGCGGACGCGCATATGCAAATGCATACAAAATGCAAAAATGACGTTACTGGGAGTTAAAGATGAAAAAAAGGATGGAGAGAACGTTTGAGAAGACATGGATGATGTTCAAGAGAACGTTAGGACGTGGGTGACATCACAACTGTAAGGTGAATTTACGTAGGGCAGAAGAATCAGGAAATAAACGTTTTTTTTTTAAAGAGTCACCACTTATCAAGGCCCGAAGGCCACTCGAGGATAAGGGTTAATGGGTGTACAGTGGTCAAGGAAAGCATGTTGTAGTCATCGTTAGTAGTGGAAATTTGGATCAATTGGATTACATAAGGTGATGGCTCATCAAGAATTTATCCACGGTGGACTTGAAGACAACCATATTGTAGTCAGTTGGAAAGTAGAAAAACGGAACAGAGTTCCGCAGGCGTGCAGTTCTAAGAAAGAAGCTTTGTTTATGGAATCTACGTTTAGGTTTAGGCACAGATAAAGAATGGAGGGAAATTATAGATAGTGGTTTCAGCTAGACGAGTGTTTATAATAATTAATTATGCCCCCCCCCATCTTTATAATAAAGTCATTGTCTATACAGTGCTGTTGCAGGAAGAGAATCAGATTTCATCGATTAATGAAAATATTGTGGTGTAGGTCGAGTGATTTACATTGTAAATTGTTTTTTAGAGTATTCAGCCGAACAATAAATTTTGATTGTAAAGTTCAACTTACAGTTTTAATTTTCTTTCTCTTATAATAAGCTCTACTCTCTATTGCGTATTGAGCTTTTTTATTCGGTTGGGGTTAAATTATCTATATATAAATGCTGGTATTTATATTAGATTATTGTTTACTATAAACACTACATCCTTTTGATTTCATTACTATATATATATATATATATATATATATATATATATATATATATATATATATATATATATATAGAGAGAGAGAGAGAGAGAGAGAGAGAGTCATCCACATACAGTACTGTTTCGCTGTTTCACAGCTCATCAGTGCTGCTAGATACCTCAAGCCAGGATTGAAACTCGACCGCCTGTACGACAATAAAGGCTACTAACCATTACGCTATCGGCGGCTGCTGTGCGAGTCGTGAGTTTAACGATGTTTTGACATCGTCCGAAATACCTAAGCTCGATTTGTTTACACAAAGAGCATCGCTTTATACGCTAATAGTAGAGAGAGAGAGAGAGAGAGAGAGAGAGAGAGAGAGGGCGCTTACGTCAACGGATCATCAAATCTAAGGGAGATAACTAGCATAGACATAGCAAAAATAAGCATATTTTGCAAGATATCATTTGGGACGCTGAAATAAGCAGTAGAACAATGAAATATGTTAAACGAAAAAAAAAAAATGATTACACGAAAAAAGAAAATTGTTTTTCTTTATCTTAGGTAATCAGTCAGCGTTAGGATGATTAAAACTTTTTTGAAGGAGATTTTGACGTATTTAAACTGTCAATGATAAAAATTTAATTTAATTAATTAATTTTTTTTTTTTTTTACTATTTTGTAGTTTCATGTTGCAAGGTATAATTTAGGGCGCATAATAATTAACGTACACAAAACAACGAAAATAGAAAACTTTTTTTTGAGTAGATTTTGAAGTATTTAAACGTCAATGTAATTTTTTTTAAACGAAAATAAAAAATAAGAATTTTTTATTTATTTTAGGTAATCAGTCATTTCTGTCTTTTTTTTTTTACATAGGCATCACCACATTATCAAAGCCAAGAGGCCACTCAAGGATAAGGGTTAAAGAGTGTACAGTAGAAATTGGACAATATAGTAATCATTAGTAATGAAAATTTGGTAAATTTGATAACTTATATGGAACTGGAACGGCTCATCAAGAACTTATTTACGTTAGCCTTGAACACAAGTTTAATTTAATTTAATTAATTAATTAATTTTTTTTTACTATTTTGTAGTTTCATTTTGCAAGGTATAATTTGGGGCGCATAATAATTAAGGTACACAAAACAAAGAAAATAGAAAACTTTTTTGGAGTAGATTTTTAAGTATTTAAACGTAAATGTAAGTTTTTTTTAAAACGAAAATAAAAATAAAAAATAAGAAAATTTTTCTTTATTTTAGGTAATCACTCATTTCTGTCTATGATTAAAGTAGGAAAAAATAACAACTGCACGAGGTTAAGTGTTCGGGGTTTTTTTGGGGGGGGGTCTCTTAAATAAGGGAAGCATTTTTCTTTGTCTAATTGGACAACAACTTCGTGATTAATTAACAAGTTTATTTAATTTTCGTTGATTAATTAACATCGTTTCATTGTAACAGGTTGTTTACTTTTTGTTTTGTGTAACGACGTTAATAATAATTTTATTTTGCTACTTAACACATTGTGATACTCCTGCAGTATTTTACCCACCGATTTCACGATCTTAGCCGAGCGTTGACGAACGCTTTCGGCGTTAACGCCGACGAAAGCCGAGAATTCGGAGCTACGCCGGTGCAAGAAGAACGCTAAAAGTATGTGAATAGCAACAACATTACAAGGAAAAGATATTACACACACACAACAAAATGGATAAAATTAATACAAAAAATTTCGATAAAATAAATCACAAACACTTACCGTAAGTTTTTTTAAAGTAAAATAAATTTATTTTGTTGAATATTTTTTTTTTTTTTTGGTTCATTTTGTTTTCCGATAGCTTTTTTTGGGGGGGGGGGGGTAAGCAACAGTAATAATAAACACTTCAATGTTTTTTTTTGTTGTTTGTTTTTAACAAAACGTTATTAAACAGTAACAACAATGTTTTTTTTTTTTTTTTTTTTCAGTAATGTTTGTAGGGGAGGGACAACAATTACTGTTTATCTTTAGTTCCGACTGGAAGATTTTCTTTGACTGTAGAGGCAAAGTGGGGAGCAAAGGGTTTTCAGAGGATGTGGAAAGAAGAAGCTCCTTCCCAAACCGGGTAGCCTTCCGCGATTTGATTTATTATGGAGACAAAAGGGTTGTGTCCCAATTTTTGTCTCCACATAAATTCGCATAAATATGTTTCCAACAGCTCCCGTTTTTTTTTTTGTTTTTTTTTATCGCTAAATTAAATAGCTGAAATGAAAGGCTGTGTATTTTTACTTTGAACAATAAAATAACTGAAATGAAACGCTATGTGTGTAATTTCAATGAAAATTATTCGTCTGCTGCGCGTTCGTTTGAAGCGCCCTGATTGGCTGATAGAGTATCGTACCGCTCGTCATGTTCCGGCGTTTTTCGACGGATGTCGATCAACGCTCGGCTAAGATCGTGAAATCGGTGGGTAAAATACTGCAGGAGTACCATTAATTAGACGTTAATAATAATTTTATTTTGCTACTTAACATTGTTATATGAACTTAAAAGTTCGTTGACTAACTTCGCTAACTTGTTTCTTTTTCGTAAACTGCTTCAGCAATTTCCGGAACTCGGTAACAGTAATCGTGTAATCATTTTCTGGTACTTATGCAGAGAGTGATCCGGACGTAACTCACCGGATGCTCGGCTTGCCCCGTAAAACGACGTCAACAGCCGGAGTTAGCCGAGCGTCGGCGAGGAAAACATAACAAGAAAAGAGAAACCTACCTTAATGTAAAATTTGTTAAAACTTTTATTTACTGTAACGGAAAACAAATTTTTTGTTGTATTTTTTTTTTTTTTTTTTTTTTTTGTAAATGTAAAGTGTTTTTTATATACAAGAAAGTTATGTTTTTTTTTTTGAAGAAGAAAAAGAAACGGCGAAAAAAAGGTAACAAGCAAAATTTGTTTGTTTTTTTTTTACAAAACATGTTTTTTTGGGGGGTGGTTTTTTTTTAGGGTTAGGGTTATCTTTTGCATTTTTTTAAGAATAAACAGCGAAAAAAAAAGGTAACAAGCAAACTGTTTTTTTTTTTTTTGTACAAAACATGTTTTTTTTTTGTTTTTTTTTTGTTGGGTGGTTAAGGAAAACCCTGGTAAAAGAAAAATGCGAGGAATATTTACTGTTGGTATTTCCTCAGACTGTTGGAGGGCATCACACGACTATGAGGGACAGGTTTTCTTTTTTGCAAGCAAACTCCTTTCCTGACAAAATTCCAGGACACACAGAATCAGATTTATTTAACAACAACCGTTACAATTTCACATTTATTTAACAACCCTTAAAATTGCGTACCTATGGAAGGAAATATGAACTTAACATATTTGTCGGAAAAAATTGCAAACAGCAGCGCAGCACAGCACTCAGCAGCGCTGCTGTTTGCAATTTTTTCCGACAAATATGTTAAGTTCATATTTCCTTCCATAGGTACGCAATTTTAAGGGTTGTTAAATAAATGTGAAATTGTAACGGTTGTTGTTAAATAAATCTGATTCTGTACTGTTTTACTTTCTTTTCTTCTTTTTCCTTATTGTCGTCTGCTGCTTTGAATTTTTTTCTTGCGTCGCGCACGCGCGTAGCGTTGACAACGGTCGAACTACATCGCCGACGCTCGTTGAAAACCGTCGAACTACATCGGCTAACTCCGGCTGTTGACGTCGTGTTACGGGGCTAGCCGAGCGTCCGGTGAGTTACGTCCGGATCACTCTCTGCATAAGTACCCATTTTCTTTCTTTTTCTCCCCCCACCCCATTTAACATTCTTTCATTGTTCTACTGATTATTTGAGCGTCCCAAATTATATCTTGCAAAATATGCTTATTTTTGTGTTTATACTGGTTATCTCCCTTAGATTTGATGGTCGTTGACATAAGCGCTGAGTCTGAGATGTTAGTATTATATGAAAATACACCTGGCATTTCTTGAATTACCCCCTCCCCCTTCTTGCACTATGAGTGTAAGGGGAATAACTCTTGTTTAGTTATTGTCAACTTATTTTATTGCGATGCAGATCGACAACCAATCCGAAAGAAACTTTATAGAAATAAATCGATAAACTGATCAGCAGGATCCACTTATAAACTAATGAACCAATCATTATGAATTTTTTAAATACATCTGCTAGTTGTGAGTGGACATAATGTGGAGTATATTTAGTTTTATAAAATTATAAATTGATCAAGTGTTCTTTTTTTTTAAAACTAAGAAAATCAAATTTTATGACAAACTGTTTTGATCGGCCATGATTTATAAACGAGAGAGACAACTCGATTCGAACTATCGAGATCCAAATCAACTTTATAAGTCCAATAATTAAATAATATATTGTCTTATTAGGCAGAAGGTTTCCATCAGTATGTTTTCATTAATTAACTTTAAAAAATATTTGTGGCACACGCTAAATTTGCTTTATACAAGAACAACAGATCTAAACATTACGCTTGTTATAATGCATACGTGCTTCCATACATTATATTGCATTCGGCCTTCTGGATTCTTTCCACCTTACGACTTTCTTACACGTCTTCCCACAGCAGAAAAAATAAGCGAATACCAGTGATTTGTAGCAGTTATGGCTCCAGAAACATGACGTATACTTCTGTAACATACTTTTTTTAATACACTTTTTGTTAGTTATACCACTCTGGTTTCTTTGATTATTTCCGGCCTGCAAAGCCATAACAATAATACAGGTGAAAATATAATTTATTTATTTATTTAAATAAATAATAAAAAAAATTAAATTTCAGAATTTATTCTGAGATTACCGATTACTGGAAGGATGGGAATTACTTATATTTTTACTTTCTGACATTACAAATGAAATCTTGTTTTATTTATCATTGATATTATTGTATTTATTTGCTTCCCCACCAAAGCAAATTAGGCACAAGGCCGTTTTTAATGTGGGGTAAAAACCAGCTCCCCTAAAAGTAGGCAAAAAGGGGGCACTCTGGTTACCAAAAATAATAATTGTCCCAGTATAGAGGGGTTCCCCTCCATTGACTGGTACAAATTATCTTAAGTGCAGCATCTGCAGAACAGATACTACACTTTGATCCCGGCCCGAAGGCCAAAGTATTTATTTGCTCCCACACCGAGCAAATTAGGCACAAGGCTGATTTTGAATGTGAGGAGTGAAGGGAAATGGTGACCAGCTCCCCGGGGAGTAGGGGAGCTGGATAGTGACAATTGGTATGAAGGGTTGCCCCTACATTGACCAAGGTCTAATATGTGGGGTTGCCCCCACATATGGTCTTTGCTTGTAGTATCTGCCAGAACAGATACTACACTTTGAGATATTAATTTTTTTATTCACAGGAAAAAATACAAAAAACTTAGGCACAAGGCTAACTCAAAAAGAAGACGGGGGGTGAGGTTGGTTGATCCATCTCGTCTCTATTGGGAATTTTAAATGGTTTTTCTCTCGGCAAACATCTTTTATCATGGTTACTCTTTTAAATTTGTAGTTATGTGGGTGTGTGGTGGGAGGTGGGGGGGGGTCTTCCTACTTAAACCCAATTTAATTTTTTTTTTATTTATATCAAAAAATACAAAAAAGATAACAATATTAATAAAATTTCATTTGTGTCGAGGGACATGGAAAAAAAAAAAAAAAAAAACTAACCCCGGTTAACCCTATCTGAAATGCTAGACCACCTGTTTCACTCTGGTTTGTAAAGGAACTAGGGTTTCGTAGGCAGCCTCTAAGTGGAGGGGGGAGGGGTTATGTCCTAAGTAGGAGAGAAAAGAAAAATTTGACGGTGAGGGCGGGGGGGGGTGTTAGTGTTTGAAAGATACTACACTTTGATCCCGACCCAAAGGCCAAGATATTTATTTGCTCCCCAACCGAGCAAATTAGGCACAAGGCCGATTTTTAATGTGAGGAGTGAAGGGGAAATGGGGACCAACTCCCCGGGGAGTAGGGGAGCTGGATAGTGACAATTGGTATGAAGGGTTGCCCCTACATTGACCAAGGTCTGATATGTAGGGTTACCCCCACATATGGTCTTTGCTTGTAGTATCTGCCGAAACAGATACTACACTTTGATCTCGACCCGAAGGCCAAGATATTTATTTGCTTCCCCACCGAGCAAATTAGGCACAAGGCCGATTTTTAATGTGAGGAGTGAAGGGGGAAATGGGGACCAACTCCCCGGGGAGTAGGGGAGCTGGATAGTGACAATTGGTATGAAGGCCAAAAACAACAGAAAAAAGGCAAGCCTTTATCATTGATATTATTTTGATGTCATATACAGGCAATCTCGGGTAGCCCTGCTGATATATTACTACATATAATTATATGTAACTAGCAGGGACGCCCGACGTAGCCTAGTCATAAAATACACTTAAATATGATATTTTAATTTATACAGATTTTGTATATATTATTATAGAATCAATTTTCTATGGATTCTTATATATTATGAAATTGTGATTTGAAAAATAAAAAATATATCCATATGACTTGGGTGCATCAGCTTGAATTGAAACGGAAACCAAAACTTATGAAGAAAACAAATATGTGTATATAACTTGAGTTCCTTCAACTGTAATCGAAACCGAAACCAAAACTTACGAAGAATTCTTGGTAAAATTATTTATAAAAAAATAAATGATTTGAGTGCCATCAGATATAATCGAAACCGAAACCAAAACTTATGAAAAAAAAAAAAAAATGAAAAACTCTTTCTATTATGCTATTTGTAAGTTAAATAATACATAAAACATCCATCTTGGAAATATCTTTAACAAACCTATCGACCAGTTTAAAAAAAAAAATCATAACAAATATTTCATTGATTAAAAATAAAAACCTTAAATATACACGTAACTTGGCCTTTTGGTTAAGATCAAAGTGTAGTATCTTTTTTGTATTTTTTGGTATAAATAAAAAATGTTTTAAAATTGGGCTTAAGTAGGCACCCCCCTCCCACCATTCCCACATAAATACAAATTTAAAAGGGTAACCATGATAAAAAAATGCTGGCCGAGAGAAAAATCATTTAAAATTTACAACAGAGACGAGAGTTGGCCTTGTGCCTAAGTTTTTTTGTTCATTTTCCCAATTGTATTTTTTTTCCTGTGAATAAAAAATTTAATATCTCAAAGTGTAGTATCTGTTCTTCAGATGCTGCAGCTGCACTTACATTTCTTGTTCTCTTTCGGTTGGAGGAGCAGTCCTTCACGACTGAGACAATTTTTTATTTTGGTACCTTTTCTCCACGTTAAAAAACGACCCTGGTGTCTAACTCTGTCCCGTGGGGAGGCATAGTAAATAGGCACTTATTTACTCTCTCTCTCTCTCTCTCTCTCTCTCTCTCTCTCTCTGAGAATATAAAATTACACAAATTGTATGTAAGATAAAAAATATTTTATTGACAATTTCTGTTTATTTGTTTAATATAAGATAAAAAAAGAAAGAAAAAAGGGGGGCAGCATATTTTACTATAGACAACAAATAGAAAACAAGTGGTAAAAAAAACGAAACAAAACAAAAATAAAACAAAAAAACAAATAAACGCTACCAAGGGCAAGAATATGTTACTTTTCTACCTACCTGAATAAGTTTTAAGAATCGTTCTAAACTCGTAAATAAAAACAATCCACCCACTAAATATCACGGTCATATTTATTGGGTTGATTTCTATCACTATTGTCTTTTATTTTTGCGTTTTGAGCGATTCGCAAGACTTCTAAAGTAGCAACCTCATGTCGCCATCTTTGTTTTTTTCATTTTAACTTAAATGTTCAGCACTACCTGCGATTCAAATTGAATAGATACTTAAACAATAAGTTAAAACAACAAAACCATATCCGTGTAGGTAGAAGAGTAACTTATATTGTTTTTGGTAACATTCATTCCTTGTCTACTTTTTCGTTCTGTTGTCTATTGTAAAATATGCCCGAAACAGGTTATTTTTTCTTTTTTATTTACTAGTATAACATTAAATTGTTTGCTGAACTGTTAAGGTATCACAAAGTTTGACGTTTTTCCATGAATAAGATCTTATTTTCACTTTAACACTTAGCCAGTCTCGCATCGAGACACGTGCTTGCATTTTTATCCCACAGTTGTCCATCCGTACATTGACTTTCCATGCCTTTTCCATTGATACAGATCACAAATGTTTTGCAGGTTCTTCCGAAAAATCCATTGCCATGAGTTGTGCAGAAATTTTGGAGCCAGTTAGGATCTGAATGTAAAGAAGATAAAAAAAGAAGAAAAAAAAGAAAATATATGTTTTATATAAACTCACATACGCATATGTGTAGCTGAAAAGGGAGAAACAGACCAGATATCAAGGTCTCATGTATGATATGAAAAGAAACTGGAACCTTAGAGAGATATCAATCATACCAGTTATCATAGGTGCCACAGGGTTTATGAAGAAGCACCTGAAGTCCTACCTAACTAATATTCCTGGTGAACCAAGTGCAAAAGAGATCCAGACAATTGCACTTAAGGGAACAACGAGGATACTAAAAAGAGCTTTCGGTTGGTTTCAATAAAAAGCAGGGCAATGTTGGCAGCTGGTTTGGCTGCCCCATACCCAGCGTTACAATCTTCAAAGGAAGAAAATTTTAAAAAAATTTAAAAATTTAAAAAATATATATATATATATATATATATATATATATATATATATATATATATGTCTGTGGAAATATACTTTATTTCCTTATAATATATACAAATCATTATTTAAGAAGCTCAATGTGATTACAGAGCAATATAATGAATGAATGAAAAAGTTTATATTCCAAAGCTCATGATGTTGACCATCTTATAATTTATTCCTTTAATTCAGTTGACATTTACAATTCTTGACAGTATCTGTTTCGTAGCACAAAATCAATCACTTAATTATGATATAAATTAGTGAATTTATTTTGCCCTTAACTCATCAGAAGAAATAGCAACAATCAATTCGTCAAAAGGAAATAAAGTGTGTTTTGACACGATTAAAATCCAAAAATTGGAAGAGAAGCTGTAAATACCTTATAATATGTTTCCATTATGCCATTTCAAAATGGCGTGATTTTTTAAATAATTTTTTTATAATTTCAATATCATAATCATAATCAATATCATAAATATCTTAAAATTTTTACTGAAAAAATCGTTTCAGGTAACTTGATTATGTAGTAGAGCTGAAATCTATTCAATATAACCTTCAGCCTCATTCACTGCCTCGATACGGGTCTGGACGGCATAATCACGTTGACACACCAGTTCCCGCTGAATCACCGAAGTTAAGCCACGTTGAACCTGGTCAGTACTAAATGGATGACCATTTGGGACTTTCAGGCGCTGTATGTGCTCTCTGCTTACTTTGGCATTGTTTCCAGTCGTCCAGATCTTCTCCTTGCCACTGTACTCAAACAGTGCCGATTCAGGAGAGGTGTGGTTGAGGATTGCGCAACCCTTGCCTCAGAATTACATGCACTACTGCCCCTAAGGGATATCCTTTGTCTTTCAAGACTGAACGGAAGCATGGATGGACTGGTCTGGAACTGGGAGAATGCCTTTTCTACAAGCACCAGCAGGAGCTTGGTGAATACTCGGCAGATGCCGGTGATCAGGATAGCTTTGGTATTGTGGGAGGTTATGTTGATGATGTTCTTGACGTATGATCAAACGAATTAGCCCGGCGGGTTCAGTTCGGGGAAGGAGGGGACCAGTGAGAGAAAGATTAAAAATTTGTAGCATTCTCTCTGAAGCCAAGCCTGAGTTCTGCTGCTACACCCAGGGTCTGCCAGCAGCCACCTGATTGCACCAGGGGATCACCGCACTCTTCAGCACATCCAGGTACACTTTGGCGTTGACTTTCAAGCCGACTTCGAAAATGTGTGGTGGCATGATGTGGTCCTCACTTGAAACCACATCAATGACCATCGGGATTTGCATTTTGAGGGTGCTGGCAATGGTACTGTTATCATAACTTGGATTGGTAGAGAGCAGGAGTTATACAGCGGCGCATCTCTGATCTCATTCATTGTAACATTGTATCATTTTCAGACATGATAGATGGCTCCTATCGCTCTTCGGATTTGTACACAATTGGCCAACTAGTAGATGGTCTGTAACAAAAAAGGAAACCGGTTTTGATCAAACGGAAATGGAATCATGTAATCTTTTCTAATGCGACAATTTTATCGTTACATCCTGTACTGGCAGTGGTGGTTCAATGTTATTGTAATGAAGTGGGATGCTCTTATGGTAACATAGCGCGTATGGATGCATGTGAGAAAATCAGCAGCAGCTGTAGGATAGCTGGCTAGTGAAATATTAGCAGCAACCGTCTTAGCATATATGCAAATTAAGCAAGTATGCATGCCCTGACGTCACGGGAAGGAAGAGAGCAAAAAGAAAGAAGAAAAAAAAGACAGCGCGTGGTATGGAAGAGAATGAAAGTGCACCCATGGAAGATGGACGTGTAAGTCGAGGGTGAGAAAGTGTTAGCTAAGGCCGGCGTTATGTGGCAGAAAATAGAGACTTTAAAAAAAAAAAGCACCTGTTATATGACAAAGCGTTTTAAAACACATGTGTGCGCGAAAAGACGTTTGAAAGATAATGAAATGCATTGTTTTGAAAGAACCACGAATAAATGTATTTCATATAAAAAAAATAAATGTCGAATCAGATTTTTATTTCTCTCTTTTTATTTTATTTGTTTCTTTGCGACGGTGTAACAGAACACGCGTGTGATCGCGCGGAAAATCATCAGCAGGAGCATGCAAAAATGTTAGCAGGAGTAACCGAAAAAAATGAATATATTATGCAAATTAAGAAGTGTGCACAAGTTGGCACAAGAAAAAAGGGGGGGGGAGGAGGAAAATGCAGCACATGCTCGGAACATTAGCCTACTTCTCAGCTGATTACAATATGGTAGCCTTCAAGTCCAATGTAAACAAGTTCTTGTTGAGCCGCCCCCTTAAATCATCCAAATTCTACCCAACGATTACTAAACTACTTCCTTGTATTCATTAACCCTTATCCTCGAATGGCCTTCGGGCCTTGATACGTGGTCACTACCTTGTAAAGAATAAAAAATAAAAAATAACCTTTTATGGCATTAAATAACTTAACAGGATTTATATACCATCGAAAACCAACCAACGTGAGACCCAGTTGTTTGTTGTCCAGCTTTCTTCTAAGTCTTTTCCGTTGCATTAAGGTTGATTCTATCGTTTTATATGTCTACCTGTTGTCTGTCTATCTTGAAACGTGAACTGCCCATTTATGTTTTGCTGTTCACATGGTGGTGAACAGAATGCGTGTGAGCGCGTTGGAAAGCATCAGCAGGAGCGTGCAAAGATATTAGCAGCAGTAGCCAAAACAATAAAGAAATATGCAAATTAGGAAATGTGCGCCAGTTGGCGCAAGAAGAGAAAGAAAGAAAAAAAAGGAGAAAATATGGAGCACATGATCGAGGCGGGGAGAGAAACAAAGTGGACGTCGAAGAAAATGGATATGTAAAGTGAAGGGGAGAAATAGCTGCCTGTGTTCGGCGTGAGGCCGGAGAGGAAAAGTGTACACCAGGCGAAACAATTATATAGCGGTAATAAAAAAAAAAAAAAAAAAACTTTTGTTAAAAATAGTAAAAAATGCCGACTTGATTTTTATTTATTTCTTTCCTCTTGTTTGTATGTAACGGCTACGTTACAACGGCTACGTTACAATGGTACCAGACAACGTGTGGCTCCGAGATGTTTGAAAAGTAACACAGTTAAAAGAGTAACGGCACATCACACAATGAAAAAGGTTGGAATTGCATTCCAGATCTCTGTTTCCCTGGCTGAACTGACATGTAGAAGTTCAATTATAATGTGAATAGAGACATCTTGCTGCTCAACTCCCTGCATAGTATCCCCGTCAAATTGATCCCAAATAGGAGCTTCATACGCCCCAGTGGCAACGTGCCTTATTTGTGGTGAAATAACATCAAAAACTTTAAATTGTCTTGGAATTTGGCACCGTGTAGTCAAAACAGTGCATAGCAGTAAATAGCAGTGAATAGCAGTACATAGCGGTACATAGTAGTCATAGCAGTACATAGCAGTAAATGGCAGTACATAGAAGTACATAGCCAGTACATAGAAGTAAATAGCAGTGAATAGCAGTACATAGCAGTCATAGCAGTAAATAACAGTACATAACCGTACATAGCAGTCATAGCAGTACATAGCAGTACATAGCAGTAAATAGCAGTACATAGCAGTACATAGCAGTAAATAGCAATTAATAGCAATGAATAGCAGTACTTATAAGTACATAGCAGTAAAAAAGCAAGCATAGCAGTAAATAGCAGTACTTAGAAGTACATAGCAATAAAAAGAAGTCATAGCAGTAAATAGCAGTAAATAGATGTACATAGCAGTAAATAGCAGTACATATCAGTAAATACCAGTACATAACAGTATATAGCAGTACATAACAGTACATAGCAGTAAATAGCAGTAAATAGCAGTATATTGCAGTCATAGCAGTACATAACAGTACATAGCAGTAAATAGCAGTACATAACAGTACATAGCAATAAATAGCAATCATAGCAGTACATAGTAGTAAATACCAGTACATAACAGTAGATAGCAGTCATAGCAGTAATTAGCAGTCATAGCAGTCATAGCAGTACATTGCAGTAAATAGCAGTACAGAGCAGTCATAGCGGTACATAGCAGTAAATAGCAGTACATAGCAGGGGAGAGATTTTACAGTAAGAAATTCTGCTTTCTTTTTGTTTAAGCGATGAAATTTTAATCTTAAATCGGAAATAAAATATCTTACCCGGTGTTGTTTGAGGTTTGATAGGGTTGCTATAAAAGAAAGGAAAATGAATCATTGGAATTTAAATTAATTTGTTTTTATCTAAATTGCATTCCGTTTAAATATCAACTTGTCGCGTTTAAGTTAAAGCTTACTGTAAAACCCCGAAACAACACCCTTCATAATGCCCCTGCTAATTAAGTCCCTGATAGTAGCCCCCGGCTTCAAAGTGGCACTGTGCCTTGTTTGGGGTAAAAATTGAATAAAAAAAACAAAAAAAAACTTATATATGAAATAAGTCGGTCACTAAAGTCCACGTGCGCAGATCGTGATGTTAAAATCATAAGATCACTCTCAGCCTTCTTGAATGACATTTACTATTCATATAAATTTTAATTTTAACTATATTTCTCGCCGAGATTAACGTTGGCCGAACGGTTTTCTCCTTACTCATGGAATCAGAGATTGCTTTGTGATCGGGTGCGAATCTTTCGACCAGCATTAATCGTGACTCCTTGCACTGATGATTCCTGAAAGGATGAAACACTAGTGTCTGTAGGCATTAAAATAATTATAGTTATATACATAATTATATATATATATATATATATATATATATATATATATATATATATATATATATATATATATATATATAAGGATAACATCCAACAGGATATATATCAAAAACCGGACATATATATATATTGCAAAAATCAAGACAACAAAATATAGAATGAGAACATCATATGGTGTATTTCGTTTTGTGTTACAATTATTTCGTAACCATTTGGACTAATTTAAACATAATATTATTTAAAAATAATTATTCCAAAAATTTCTACTCTTCATACACCAAAATACATTTGTCATATATATATATATATACATATATATATATATATATATATATATATATATATATATATATATATATATATATATATATATATATATGTATATATATACATATACATATACATATATATATATATACATATATATATACATATATATATATACATATACATATATATATACATATATATATACATATATATATACATATATATATATATATATATATATATATATGCATATATATATGTATATATATTTAACTGTCATTTTCAATGTATATATATATATACATTGATATATATATATATATATACATTGATATATATATATATGTATATACATTGATATATATATATATATATATATATATATATATATATATATATATATATATATATATATATAGTTAGTACCAGATGGGTTACTATATGGGAATTCTTGGCGCTATATGTGCTCTCCGCTTATGTCGGCATTTATTTTCAGTCGTCATGTACATACACTTCACTTGCCAGTGGTATTTAACAATGTCGACTAGGGGAGAGGTGTGGTTGGAGATTGCGCACCTCCTGCTACAAAAATTTCATGTGCAGGCACCCCTTCGTGGGTATCCATAGTCTGTCAAAGACTGAAGGAGCCCTTTTTATATATATGTATATATCTGTACATTTATATATATATATATATATCAGTTTTTTATATATATGTATATATCTGTACATTTATGTATATATATATATGTATATATATATATATATACATGTATATATATACATGTATGTATATATATATAAATTTATATATATATATATAAATTTATATATATATAAATTTATATATATATATATACATGTATAAATATATGTATATATATATACTATGTAAGTATATACTTACATAATATATATATATATATATATATATATATATATATATATATATATATATATATATATATGTGTGTGTGTGTGTGTGTGTGTGCGAGCCTTTTCTAGTCTCACACAAAAACATGCGTTCACATCTCATTACTTGTCACATACATACGCGCACACAAACATACGCGCCCACGGCCACACACGTACATATATTCACGTTCGCATGTATACACTCACCTTCACGTGTATACACACACACGCTAATGTACGCACATGTAAGCACACATGGACGACGTCACTTCCCCTTTCAAAGGAAATCCACACATGCGCAAAAGACCACCAGAAACAAGTATAAAAGCTAGAGCAATAAGCAGCATCTTCCTTTTCCATCTCGCCTTCCGAGGTGAGAGATCGGCGCACTAGCCACCGCCGTTTCGACAGGCGCATGCACGCGCGTACCTCACGCTACTTGCTACTATGTGGGACAAAAAGCTAACAGACCGTACGTACACTTTATATGCTTTCTCTCTCCATGAACTGGATTGACATTCTCACTATTTCTCTCTCTATCTACTACTTGTGGCAGAGAACACCACCACGTAGCTGACCTGACATGGCGCGCATTTTAACTGATGTCAACCCTCTATCCTTTTCTTTGTCTACACGCTCGACTATCATTCCCATTTTCCACTACATCACTCACTTCTTTTCCCACGCGCGAACAAACGACAGTGACCCGAACGTGAGATGAACACACATTTCCTTTTTCCTTCTATACTACCAATCCCGCAACAAACGATGGTTACACCCGCGCGGACATAAACACGTGTTATATCTAAAACATTCATTCTTTCAACAGTAAATAAACGACACGTTTATCTTATCCATTAATTGAGATTTTGTTTCTTTCTTTCCATCCGTTTCATTATTTTTCTTTTGTAATGGGATTAGGATTTATATATACTCTAGTCCTCTACATATATATATATATATATATATATATATATATATATATATATATATATATATAGCGCGCTTTAAAAATAATATACTGACAAACTCTAGGGGTTCCTTTCACCAGCAAACTCATCAAGAGTCAATCGTTGGTATATCAAATGCTAAAAAAAACAAAAAAACAAAACGAATTAAATTGTCACGGAAGAGCAATTACTGTGGAATCGGTACAACAATGCTCAGATCAAAGAAATGAATTGTTTTTCGCGTTTTAAGAACAAAATTAGGTCGGTTAGATTATCTATTTCTTTCGTTTGTGTCTTGAAGAAAACGTCTCTCCATTTTCTATTGGTAAACGAATTCTTGCTTCCAAACTTACACCTTGTCTTACAATTGAACGGGTTTTCTTTCACGATGAAATAAATAAATTACGCGGACAACTTTCTTATATTAATTCTCTTTCTCTCTCTCTCTCTCTCTCTCTCTCTCCCTCTCTCTCTCTCTCTCTCTCTCCCGAATAAAGAGTTTCTTAACTTTCTTTGATTTCTTTCGGTTCTCCAAATATTTGGCATTCTCTAGCTTGATAAGCAACTTGATTTGCTTGATAAGTAACTAGATTTGGACGTAACTATGATGCTGAAGGCAAGAATATTTTTAATTATTCTAATCTTGTGGTGCTTTCAAAAGTTGAGACTGCAGTGTTGCTTAAGGAGTTGCATTTCTGTGTCCCCCCCCCACATATAGTATATTGATAAAGAAGAAACACTTGCAGCATTTGAAATCTTATTTTTCCAACTTAAGCATTATAGTCCTATCTCTCCTGATCATGTAACAACTGTTAAGACTAGTCTGAAAGAATTAGCCTTTCGTTATTCCAATTCTGTTATTGATTCAGGTGATTTTATTTGGTCCATCAAGCATTTCAAAACCATTAAGTCATTGAAATCAAAGATATTTATATATGTAAACTGGACACAGGTGCTGGTGTCGTTATTCTGAATCGTGTAGATTATGTCCATAAAATGTTAGTTGTAGATGTTTGTTCGCATTAGCTCTGCTGAAACATGCGACAACACTTATAAGAATGAAATTAAGCGCCTTTTATACTTTTATAAGAAATGATACTTTTCCAAAAAGATCTATGACAAAATAAGGCCTTCTGGTTCACTAAGGCCTAGACTTTATGGCCTTCCTAAAATACATAACGAAGGTCTCCCGCTTAGACCTATTTTGTATATGGCAGGGTCTGCCCAACACTCCCTACCCAGTGGCTATTGACTATTATAGAACCAGTTCATGCTCTATACACTAAATATTGCTGTAGCAAAATGTAGTAAGCAAAAATCAGGAACAAAGATAGGAAATAGTCAGTTTCGCCCTGCACCGCTCACCTCTAAAAGAGAGGGATTTCTTGGCTGTAATGACCGTAGAGAAAGAAGAAGAAGGAGACAAAAAAAAAAAAGGCAGAAGAAAACTCGCTTCTTGCAGATTTGTGGTCATAAAGAACAATCCAACTGCCAGAACCATCTACACACAAGCTGCAAGACACTGCCTGACTGCTTCCCAGCGTCCTGCCTTTATAGTGGCTGGGAATTATATATTTGCATAATCGCGCGAGAGCATACGCGATTCTGTGAGAATTGCATGGGGTTAACGCCAATAAAAAACTATGGATACCATCTTGGAACTCTCTTCCGCTCGGCCCACAACACAACAACCGACGTATCTGAGGTAAGCTCTTTATTTCCTCCATTTAGGTTATTGCCAATTCTGCTACACTCACCCCTGATCTCATGATTACAAACAGGGCAGGGGGGCAGTCGTCTTTGTCGGGTACTTCTTCGAAGAATCAGGGGCAGCACTTCCTCATTGCCATCTTCCTCATTACCACCGTTATTGCCACCAGTCTGTTCCATTATCCCCTCTTGTGGTTCCATAGGCGGTGTTTCACAATCAGGGCAGGGGGGCAGTATCCGTCTTTGTAGGGTACTCCTTTGTAAAGGCAAGAGGTGTGGTCCTTCTTCCGTTTCTTCAGTATGTGCATTATATGGCTCAAAATCCACTCCATCTTCCGGCATCATACTCTCTGCCAATTCTGCTACAATTGCATTACCAATTTGTTCAGGTTGGTTGAATATTTACACAAGTTGCAACCTAGTTCTGCAAAGAATTTCATGTGCTCATTTGAGGTTTCTACCCTATTTACCAATGTCCTGCTACAGCAGACCATTGCTATTTGTGCCAACTCACTTTATAATAGCAATGTAACTCCTCCTAGTAATATATTGAAACCCTCAATATAGTTTAGATACGTCATTGACTTTTGTAGTCTTTGCTCTGAGCGTGAAGCAAAAATCTTCTTCGATAATCTCAGTCTCTCCACAAAGCATTACCATTTACCATGGAGAAAGAGAATGAAGGTTGCTTACTTTTCCTAGATGTCTCGATTGAACGTAGTAAGAATTCTTTTCTTACTACAGTTTATCGCAATCCAACTTTCACCGGTCTTTATATGGATTGGCGCTCATTTGTGCTTACCTCTAGAAAAATAGGGCTTATTAAGATATTATTGTAGAGAGCCATTAGAATTTGTTCTTCAAACAAAATCAAACACGAATTGAATACTGTCAAAGACATTTTCATTCGTAATGGTTATCTGGAGAATTTGATTAATTATATTATTAATAATCAAGTAGAAAAAATACAATTCTTCCATAGCTCTATGTCCGTCCAAGTGTCCTGTTTATTTAAATCTACCTTGGATTGGAGTTGCTGGTCAGTGTTTGGGCAGATAATTTATTAAGTTTGTAACAAATTGTTTCCCGTCTGTTGTGTAATGGTTGATTTTTAGTGTAAACTCTGCCCCCCCCCTCGTCACGAAGGACAGTTTGCCCTACATCACCCAAAACAATGTTGTTTATGAATTCAATTGCCCATGCGCTGTTGGCTATGTGGGTGGAACCTCCTTGAACTTACAGACACATATCAATCAACATATACCGGCAGAAATTAGACTAGGCAAGCCACGTCGTTTTCGCTCTTTTTGTCTTGGAATTTTGCCATTGTCCAACATCTAATCGAAAATCCAGCTTGTGCCAATGTCTATAAAATGAACTGTTTCAGAATATTCGACCAGACTGACTCACAAAATCATTTAAAGTTTCAATTTTGTTCATGTAAGCCTTCGCTTTACTGGCAGAAAGATTTTGTTTGGTGAACGGTGCTCCTAGGGTTTTTTCGTATATTATTTTCAAAGGGCTGTATAGTTTTTGTACCGTTAAAAAGTTATATATATATATATATATATATATATATGTATGTGTACATATGTATATATATATGTTTTTATATATGAATATATATATATATGTATATATAGCTAGATATATATATGCATTTATATATGTATATATATAGCTATATATATGCATTTATATATGTATATATATATAAATATATATATATGCATTTATATATGTATATATATAGCTATATATATGCATTTATATATGTATATATAGCTATATATATGCATTTATATATGTATATATATAGCTATATGCATTTATATATATATATAGCTATATATATATGCATTTATATATGTATATATATAGCTAGATATATATATGCATTTATATATGTATATGTAGCTATATATATACATTTATATATGTATATATATAAATGCATATATAAATATATATATATAAATGCATATATATATGTATTTATATATGTATATATAGCTATATATATGCATTTATATATGTATATATATAGCTATATATATGCATTTATATATGTATATATATAGCTATATATATGCATTTATATATGTATATATAGCTATATATATGCATTTATATATGTATATATAGCTATATATATGCATTTATATATGTATATATATAGCTATATATATGCATTTATATATGTATATATAGCTATATATATGCATTTATATATGTATATATAGCTATATATATGCATTTATATATATATATATTTATATATATATATATATATATATATATATATGCTTTTATATTTATAGTCAGTTTTGCTAATATGTTTTATATCTTATTTAATTGGAATTCATTATTGAGATGAGTATTATTGTATAATTTATTCATTGCAGACTATTATCCTCATCTTTTTAGTCATTGTTTCACGATGTTTCGGCCAACTATTCCCCTGGCCTTCCTCAGATGGTAACCGCGACGAGATAGGAACTCTGAATCTCCTCAGTAATTACTGCCTTCCATAGTTGTTGTCGTCTCACCACGTTTTGGCCAAGTAAGCCTCTGGCTCGCTTTTAGTAGGATTGAAACCGCTATCTCCTGACAATGCTCACCTTGAACCGTACTGACGAAGGCTAGAAGAATAGTTGGCCGAAACGTCGTGAAACAACAGCTAAAAAGATTAGGGTAATAGTCTGCAATAGATAAATTAATGTTTTGTCTTTTTATTTTATTTTTTATTATTTTATATTTTATTATTCAGAATAATTGGCTTCCATTGAATCATTTTTAACTGTTCTTGAACCCCCGAGGAGACGATTCATATCATTGAAACGCAAATTAATCCTTGTTGGGGTCTTCTGATGTTTACAGAATTTCACTTCTTACAGACTGGCGCATTGCATTCGACTTAGAACACCGGATCATGTTTCTAACTGAAATAACGTTAACGGATCAGCGGCTGGATATCATCGTTTAGTCCGTTAATTTGAAAAAAAGAAAAGAAAAAAAGTTTTCGTCGTTGAATTAACGGCTCCATTTGAGAGAATTTTGACTTGGCATACCAGCGTAAGTTGGAAAGATATGAATATTTACGAGAAGAATGCGTCAGAAATGGCTGGAAAACCATTGTATTTCATATCGAAGTCAGATGCCAAGGTTTTATTACGAACTCAATCTCTACGTTTTTTAATAATCTTGGGGTTTCTCCGTCAGACAAGAAAAAATACATTAAAAAAAAAATACAAGACACGGTTCTATCTGCATCAGTGTGAGTAATCGCTAATCGCTCTCATCCAAAATACCACATTCACTCGATAGGAATACATTCTAATGAGCTAAAAAAAATTATTTATGAAGAAAAAAACGTGTATAAAAAAATTCTATCGTGGTGAGTTGGACAATGTTTCCAATATGTATACAGAAAAGAAAAAAAAAAAAGATTATTAAAACCCTCCAACGCTCTGCTAAGTGTAGATAGTCCACTCTTTTTCAGGTGATCCGAAAACAAACATGCCAGTCTCTAAATGGGAGTGGGGGAAAGTTGGATGTGAAAAAAAAAACAGATAGCGGCGGAATGTGGGAATGGATGATGTCCTTCAAGATATGTCTCACATGTTAATATTAGAGTTAGTGTAGAGAAACTATTGATAAACATTATATACTCTTGCTTATGAGAGGCATCCAAATTGGAAGGGGGCATCTAATCAAGGCTCCGGGCATCACAAAACCGTTGCGTGCTAATGGTTTTTGGTTCTAACTTTGATCCTCGTGTTATTAACAAGTTCTCTACTCACTTATTCATTGCATTATTGATGGCATTCATCAGAGGGTAAACCTTTCCACCCGGACATTTCCCAGAGAAATCATCAACATCAAACGACCATACCATCACGCCACCGTAACCTCCATCAACAGCAAACTTTGCCTGCAATTAAGAAAAAGGATATTTGTTAAAAAAAATTCAATCTTTTTTTTTTTTTTTTTTAATCCAGAACCTGGCCTATCTTTCAATAAAAGAAATATTTTCATTTATTTTGTTTAACTTGTCTTGTATCCAACTGTGTTTTCTACTAAACTGCATTGTCACGGCCTTCAAATACAGCTCCTTACACATTCCGCAACGTGCTTCAAGCAAACTACAACGTCTTTTCATATATATATATATATATATATATATATATATATATATATATATATATATATATATATATATATATATATATATATATGTCCACAGCCAGACAACATCGCAGCTCACAAGAGCCATGAAAGCCAACGAACCCGAAGTCCAGGACTCGAGTTTCGCCCTCTTTGGGCTCATCAGTTAGACACATCTGAACTCAGGATTCGAATCTTGGACTTCCGGTTTGTTGGCTTTAATGGCTCTTGTGAGCTGCGATGTTGTCTGGCTGTGGAAATAATTATATATTCTCTCACACATTCTGAATATATATATATGTGTGTGTGTGTGTGTGTGTGTGTGTGTGTGTGTGTGTGTGCGCTCGCTCGCGCGTGTGTGGTCTTCAATAACTAACATTACAAAGTTTTTGGCCAATTTATTAAAAAATTAAACAACACAGATCACACAAACGTAAATATATACAATATTATTTCTTGATTCAAAAATCCTAACTTCATTTAATGTAACCGCCCTTTGCATTAATAACCTGCTGCAAACGTTTGGTAAATACCCTACACGAGCCACGAATGATGTTTTTGTGGGAGTTTGGCCCATTCATCACTTAATTTATTCTTCAGAACCTTCAAACTGTTATGGTGGGAAACTGAGGCAATGCTCTACAAGATAAACCAAATATCTTGATCTCACCAATTGACTTGAAACGTTTTAGTGCTCTCCACCCAAGCATTCGGTTCACATTTAAGGTCTTTGCAATGTCTTCTGCAGACTTTCCTCTGGGTCTTACTGGATTCCAAGACAAGAATTCATCTAGTCTGGTGGAGCATCCAACTTAGTGCTGTTACCATAGGCACCATTCCTTTTATAAGTCACTATGTGTTAGCCATACAAAGGATATCTTATTTGGGCCGTGAATATGTGACTTGGAATATTTAGTCAGGATTTACTTCTAGGGAAAAGTATCCTCATGCCAGGTTGTCCTGACAAACCCCTGTACAGAGAGACCTTTGATAATCGAGGATAGTGTCTAGTAGGCATTCAAGTTCTCTCCAGTAGGTATACAAGTTTTCTCCTGTTTGTGTGTGTCTGTTTTTAAGTGCTCAGTTTACAAATCGTTCTCTCAGTTTCTTTCTGATCTGCAGTGGGCCGAAGACCTACGAGACAAGAAACTACCACAAAAGCGTGAATACTGTCACCTTGATTTCTATGAAACAGGGTAACAAATTATTAAGTTGAAAATATAAGAAAAAAAAACCCAACTTTCCACACAATATATCTTGAGACTCATTAACCTCGACATACGAAGCCAAGAAAAGTCATCTCACACTGAACTGTATAGTCATTGATAAAACTTAATACGAACTTAGCTTCGACACAATATTTTGTTGAGTCTCGCAAGTTTCTTGCTCGACTAATATTTTTGCAGAGTTTGTTTTGTCATTATTTTCGTTTTAAATCATTAAAAAAAATGTTTATCGCATTTACATTTTTAATTTCGTCTTTTGATCTTTTTTTTACTCACCTTCAGCGCAACGCTTCTTTCATTTTCAAATGCAACCCATTGGTTACCCAATATCAAGTACGGAACAGCCCTGTCTTCTATGAAGTGAACGCTACCGCCATTCCTAATCATCTCGCAGACCTGTCAATAAAATATAATAAATATCAATATAATAATACGCACGTGCATGAGTGAGTGAGAGAGAGAGAGAGAGAGAGAGAGAGAGAGAGAGAGAGAGAGAGAGAGAGAGAAGTATGATGATTGGCTTTTTTCAAGCAAAGTCCCCCGACGGTTGCTGCGGGCCTGTCAGACAAACCGGTAAGGACTCAGAATAATCCCTTCCATTTTTTTTCTCGCCCCAGCATGACTGGTGCGATTTTCTCATTTATTCTTAAGATTTATTGAAAAAAAAAAGAAAAAATATTTTGGGAATATTCTGTATTGGATACATTTTTTTATGATGTTTGATTAAAAAAAAAACTCATTTCATAAACGTACTTTTATTATAAAACATCTAATAAAGACTATGTTTTTAAAAATCTTTTTATGATGTTTGATTTTTTTTTTTTAAAGTAAAAGTGCATTTGTTTTTTTTGTTTTTTTTGTTTGTTTTGTTTTTCATTTCAATAAATCGCTTCACAAAGCAAATAAAGCTTAGATTATTTCGTGATGGAAAATCTTAATAATTAATAATAATAATAAAAAAAAAACAGTGCGGTATTCCCTGGAGTCTGAATGACAACAAGTCTCCCCAGATTTCCAGTACGCTTCACCTCTTTTCATAACCTTTGCAAATGAATTTGCAACAGATGCTTACAATTGACTTCTCGCTGGCAATGACCTTATTGGAATTTGAGTGGCAATAAGCCTCCCAAAGACCCCAGTCCTATCAGCACTCATCCAGTGGAGGTTTGGTTAGTGCTTTTTTTTTCCTCGGTCTTTCCATCCTCCTCGACTTTTTCGACTATTTGGTGTGGTGCCAGTTGATGCCATCACTATAATTTTTTTTTTTTGGGGGGGGGTATCTTACGATTATACAGTTTCAGTTTTCTTGGTTTCATGTGGTGTTCCTTTATCTTTTTGCTTTACTTCCGTTGCATCCTTTTTATTATAAAGGCCGGTCAACTTTTGTAGTTTACATGAATTTGCATTCAAGAGTTTTTCTTAATAGTTCAACAGTGTTCATTATTGCTATCTCCTCAGCCACTCCCGATTCCAATTTCTCCCATTCTTTCTTCAAAGTTTTCAGAAATCGTTCCTAGTGCTCCTACTATTATTGGTGTTATCGTCACTTTCTTAATCTTCCATATGCTTTTCAGCTCTCTGGCCAGTTCCGTGTATTTGCGTCATTATTCTGTCTCCTTGATATTGGCTCTGTGATCTGCTGGAATGGCAAGACTTTTCCTTCTTGATAACTATTATATATTTTCTGGTCTCCTTGCTTGTATGGGTTTATCTTTTTATACGTTCATGTCAAATAGGATTTTATGATTTACACTTTTAAGTACTGCTACCAGTTTGTGTTTGTACATTTGCTAAGGTACTCAAGATTCAGTTGTTTGCATAGTTCCTAGTGTCCACCTGGTCATGCCTATTCTTATATTCTTTTTGGGCTTATGCGGTTTATCGTTTCGTCATTTTGTCTACAAAGTCTGCATTTGCTGTTTTCTTGTGTCTTGTTGATCTTTACTTTCATATGGTTGGTTCTAATCGCATTATCTTGTGTAGTTTAGTGATTCAGTTTCTCTGTTTAAATATCCTTTTCGTAGCCATATCCTGTTATTTTTGTGAGTCTCATCTTTTGTCATCATCAAGATTCGTTCATGTAGTTGTTTCTCTTACCATTTTTTCTTGTCTTATCCTTTGCCTCTTTGTTTCCTGTCTTGTTTATTTTTACAGTGTCTCTTGCTGCTGTGTTCTGCATTATGTATTTTTCTAATTCGCTTTTTTTTGTCATTCACAATCTTCTATACTAACTAGTCCTCTTCCTCCACCTTTTCTTTTCATGTCTACATCATTTTTTGGGTGTAGTACATTGTACATGGTCATAAGTGTCCTGGTCTTCTGGTCGAGATGCCCCAGTTCTTCTTTGGTTCAACCTATGAACAGTTCAGAGCATCTTACTAGTGATACTGCTCATATGTTTATACCGTCTATTGGGTTTCTACTACATAATTTAGTTTCCAAGAGTTTTCCCATTCTTCTCAGGCATTCTTTTCTAATTTTTTCTTTCATTTCTATTAACTTGATGATATCTGCTTCCAGAACTCCCAAATATTTGTAGTTGTCAGGTTCGTCTAGTGCCCTCATATCTCCCTGGTTGGGTAGTACCATACCTTTTCACTGCTTTCAGTCTTTCTCTTCTTATAATTATCAGTGTACGTTCTTCCATTTCGAATTCCATTCCTGTCTGAAGATTTTGGTTGTGTTTCCTTTTTGTTTCTTGCAAACATGCCAGGTCGTTCACATGAGGTGATTCATTCTTTCGTCTGTATTAGTAAACTTGTATCCGGCTTGGCATTTCCTTAGTATATTCTTAAGGAGTATCATGGCTATGATGAATAGTAGTGATGGCAGGGAATCTCCTTGGAAGATACTTCTTTATATTTTTATCTCTATTATGCATTGTCCTTTAGCTGTCAATTCAAGTCTCCATTGATAATCTTGTTTAGTATTTTGTAGTCGATCTATGCCATGGCTATGTTATATTTTGTATTTTTTTTTCTTCCCTTAGAATATCTTGTCACTTTTTCCATATCTTGTTCGAGTGGCATTTTGTTTCTGTCAGGTTCGATTGTTCTGTTTTTATTATTCCTCCGTTTACATTTTGATAGAATTGGATATTTTTCTTTTTTCAAAGGTTTTGTTTTGCTTGTACTGTTCCGCTTTGTATATGTATCACTGTTCCTATTTTATTTATTCATTTTGACCACCCGACAAAGGCCGAAACTTCATGAAACAACAACTAAAAGATGAAGATAATAGTCCGCAATAAATAAGAATTCCAATTAATTAAATAATTTCTTTTTCGTTGCTATCTTTTGTTTTAGTTCTTCATATTTCTTATTTATACTCTCACTAGTCTGTGTGCTTGACGTTACCCCGGGTGTTTGGAGGTGTGTGTTGAGCAAAAAAAAAAAAATGTGTTAGTAGGCAGGCAGCTCGAACCCGTACCGCGAAGGAGGGAAAGAACATGAAAAAAAACAACAAAAAAAAACATGACGTCTTTGCCGTTGCATCTATCACCAAACTGGAAGTGGTGAAGGTTTAAATTAAGGCTAGTCAATCGAAAAGAAAAGATGACTTTCGATAATATCGGCGAAAAAAAGCGACCCCTCCCTGTAGAAAAGTGTCCAGTTGAGGGTGAAGGATTAATGCATTTAGCCAATTTTTTTATATTTGTCGTCCGAAGGGTCGAGCTTCAAAACGATACTAATCTCGTGAAAATCCGTCGCCTCTGTCTGACTGAGCCTGAACACCTGCGCTACGGAGACAATGTTAATGTAAGAGCGATTAAAGTGAGTCAAATCAAGTGATTGACAGGTGAACGCTTAATGAGGTCATCGCGGGAGCATTACGATGATGGGGCAGCTTTTTGGCGTTTGTTTACTTTGTTTCACTGCGGGATCATTTTTTCATTTCCTGCGGGGCAGTTTGAGCTTCCCCAAGATGATGGGAGGAGGGGAAACCAGCTCCCCATTGAAAGGGGATTGTCCAAATTGAATAGCAATTGTCTGATATAAGGAAAAAAACGCATTGATCAAAGCTGATTGCTTTTGGACGTTCCAGCGATCGCGCTGGGAACGATGCAACATCCTTCGTATTAGTTTCGCTTTTATTATACGAAAAAGTCGAATCTACATGCACCGATCAAAAAATATTGAATATTTAGCTTTTGAAAGTAGGGCAAATTAAATACACACGCGACCCCTGTTTGTAACTCGTAGATATTATTATTTCGACGTGATATAAAAAGTTTTAAAAATGAGCGACGGCCTCGAGAAGCCGCCGGAAAAAATCCTTTTGTGGACATACACAAAAAGCGAACATACATACATCCACACATTTTCGCTTTTATATATATACTAGCGGGGGCGGGGTACCCGGCGTTGCACGAATGTTGGAGGGGGTGGGAGTGTTAGTGAAAACCTAAGAATAAGCGAAGTAAAAAAGAAAACGTTAAAACTTAAGCGGGGGGGGGGGGGATAATCAAAACATCGAAAAAAAACACAAAAAACTAACGTAAGGCAAACGAACGATGTTAAATGTAAAAATCGAAAAAACAAAAAAAAGACACGTAAAAAATGGCTTAAATAAGCCTGTTTCGATATTAAAATTGAAAAAATCGGTGGGTACCCGGGTGTTTTGGGGTGTTTTGGGGTGTGTGGTCGGGGGTGGATAAGCGAAGTAAAAAGAAAACAGAAAAACGAATGCTACGTGAAAAATGGCTTAAATAACACTGGTTCAATATTTAAATTTAAAATATCGAAAAAAAAAAGAAAACATCTCACACCACGATTCGAACCCAAAACATTTGCCCGGGTGTTTGGAGGTGTGTGTGCTGTTAAATAAAAAAGAAACCGGGTAAAAGTTGGTAAGATTGAACCCAAAGCCCTGAGGCGAAGTTTGAAAATAAAATCGGCCAGCCAGAATGAGTTACTGAAAGATGTTTGAATTTATTTAAGTAAGAACCAAATTGACAGGTGCGCGCACGGAAGTCGTAGAGAAAATGAGGTCAATGACCAGGTTTGTTTGTTATAAGTGAAGTAAAAAAAGAAAACAACGTTAAAACTTAAGCGGTGGGGGGGTAATCAAAACATCGAAAAAAAACAAAAAAAAACTAACGTAAGGCAAACGAACGATGTTAAATGTAAAAATCGAAAAACAAAAAAGAAATGGCTTAAATAAGTCTGTTTCGATATTAAAATTTAAAAAATCGGTGGGTACCCGGGTGTTTTTGGGTGTGTGGTCGGGGGTGGATAAGCGAAGTAAAAAAAAAAACCCAGAAAAACGAATGCTACGTGAAAAATGGCTTAAATAACACTGGTTCAATATTTAAATTTAAAAAAATCGAAAAAAAAGACATCTCACACCACGATTCGAACCTAAAACGTTTAGATAACGAACCAATGCGCTAACCAACTGGGCTAATGCGACGTACATGAAATTTAGTCAGTTCTTCAACTATTTAAAGTAAATCAGGTCATGAGGTCATCTGACGCATGCGTAGAATCGGTCGTCATCACGAGAGGACCGTTTTTGTTGACCCCCCCCCCTGTCGAAAATTGTCGATTTCGGGGTGAACAAAATGGACGTTTTTGGCCAATTTTTCAATATTTTTCGTGCGAAGGATGGGCTTCAATATGATACTGAGTTTGTGAATTTTCATCGTGTCTGTCGAAAGGTTTTAGCAGACACACAAACACACATACAAACATACAAACATACAAACACACATTTTCGCTTTTATATTTATAGATAGAAGATTACGAGTCATATTTCCGCTTTTCCATCGTTTTATGTTATCTTTCACCCTCTTTGCTGCTTTGGCTTTTTTCTGTGTTTTTAAAAAAAAATTTTAGCAGAGCGGGTGGTGGTGGGGGGGGGTTCAGTCTGATTTTCTGTCCATGTTCTGCAGTCCATTATTTTGAGGTTTTGATTTCACATTAAATTTCATACTTATTGTCTTTGCTCTTGCATAAATGAGATTGTTTAGATCTGTGATAATGTATGTCGGGATTTCATTTAATTTAACCCAACCTTGGTTGCTTCGGGATGAGAGTTTTTTTTTTCTTCATTCGTAAGTTGTATGATGTTTTCTACTTCAGTTGTTTCATCCTCAGTTAGTTCTGTTTTTTGTTTGTTTTTTTTTCGTAGTTATCAGTTTCCACGTTTTCAATGTTTATGTTTTATCCGTCCTCTAAGTGTGGGTTTTCACAGAGAGATTTTTCTTGTTCTGTTTGATCATTTATCTTTCATTGTATTTCCATTAATTCTACTTTTGAGATGCAATCTCTTGAGTATAAGTTTCACTTAGTCCGCGATTCTTTTTTCTGATGTTTAGAAGTTCCAGTGAATCGCCAAACACGTTCCCGAGCAACACCGAACAATCTCCTCGAATCAACACACCACCGAACAATATTGTTGACCCGCTAAACATATTCCCGAGCAACACCGAACAATCTCACCGAATCGACACGCCACAATTTGAAATGCAGTAATGTGAGACATGTTATCAGCACACAAAGGACTTATCGGCTTGTTTTTTATAGCTGTTGGACGAAACTAAATCTAAGCTTTGGTATAGTTCATTAGTAGACTTGATTTGCAATCGAAAAGTCCCAGGTCTGCTTTTCACCGCAGGTAGGCCCGACTCATACACGTGCGCTTCCATTCATGCTCAGCACATCTGATGCTATCAGCTGGAACTGTTTGAAGATACCGGCTTCCTAACCTAAAATACACCAAGCATTGATGTTATCACTTTTTTCCTTTCCCTTTCCAAAACTCAATCATGTTTTGCAAAGCCAAAAGGAAAAAAACGAGAATTTTCATTTATTAAAGAAACCAAATCAAACCTTATTAATAAATATTCGAAGATATAAAGATCTTGAAGCATTAAAATCATTGGATTCGGCATTAAATTACCTAAAAAGCATAAAACAAAACAACCAAACCAAACACTATCAATAAATATCTGAAGATAGAAAGAACTTGAAGCATAAAAACTTTTTCCAAAATTACTGGATTCAGCATTAAATAACCCCCAAAGGGTTGATATTCCATAAAACAAAACACTCAATTGCTTTGTCAGCTTAAACCATAGGGAATGTTTAACGATTAAAATATAAATAAACAAAAAAAAAAAACATACTTCATAATAAGCAAGAAATCCTGCAAGTGCCGTGATTGGTCCGGCAGCACCAGGTCCCGACACTAAGGCTCCTTCAATTTGTTTACTTGTGTCCACCATACGGTAACTGTGTCCGTACAGAGCAATTCCAATGTTAATCAAGTCTTTTGGTAGTCCATTCTCCACCCAAACTTTGGCAACATATTCCTGATATTGAAGAAAAAAAAAAAAAGCAATAATTTTGTTGTAAGAAAAAAAAATGTTTACACATCCAGAAAACGTCTAAATAAAAAGATTTTCGCAATAAATAATCAACACGGACAAAAATAAAGGTTAAAAAAAAAAAAGAAGGTCACTGTGACTTTTTCAGAAACGCCGACCTAGTCTGGATCACAGAGGTGGTGAGTGAGTTGGAAATTGTTATTAGATTTTAAGTGGGGGTGGGGGGTGACAAGCCAATGTGTATAATTTTAGATATTTGTGAAAAAAGTGAAATGGCTGCAATAGTAGGGTACATTTAAAGAAAAACTCCAATTCCTGCAAAAATATCTCTCCTCATATAGGGAGAAAATGGGGGGGGGGACAAACCGAAAGTAGAAGTTCCAGAGTGCATAAAGACTCACTTGATGGTAAATCCAAAAAGCGAAGGAAATTTAAAAAAAAAAAAAAAAAAAAAAAAACAGAAACATTCAGATGTTCAATCTAAGAATCATTAATAAAACTAGGAATCAAATTTTGAAAAGATGTTATAATTTGAGGTGGCCTTGAATTACCTCCCCTTGCGATCACTACTACTTGATTAATGCAAACAAAAATAATGTTTATTGGGTTTTAAGGTGGGGGAGGGACGTGAAACAAGTCAATGCATATGATTCTAGATATTTCTACCAATTTTAAGGACATTTGTCAGTCATTAGCCATCATATATAATCATCAACATTACAGAATCATTAATAAAACTAGGAATCAAGTTTTGAAAAGATGTTATAATTTGAGGTGGCCTTGACGAACACATCACGTAGAAAGTTAGCTGTCAAAGAATTCAAACATTCAAAAGTGACAAGCATGGGAACACATAAACAGCAGAGAAAAAAATGGAAACGAAAAAGCAAAGGATCAATTAACATTAAAAGCGAAATAACGCAGACGTTTCATGAAATGTCTTAAAGATAACCAACAGATTTACTCTCTCTGCCGTAATGTATCCAAGATGATAAATAAAGAAATATATAATTCTTAGATGCAAATATCTTGTGATTAATTATTAAATATCCCATTTTATCATCATCTATACATGTTATGCATAATCTCATTTCACACATTCTATATAGAGAATAACCTTTATTTTTCAGCCTGCAGATTTTGACGACATTGCTTTTTGAAGGAAGGTGTCAGCATTCTCCCACATACAGTGATTCCATCCATATCCCTTGAGCCCCTTGAGGGGCATAGGCCATCTACAACTTTTGGTGATGTTTTTGTAGTGAGGAGTTCTTATTACAGGGTGAGGGTGCTGGCCACACGTCCAACCTTCCCAGAAGGTACATACAGCGCCTAGCCTTCCCATATGGTCACCCATCTGGTACTGGCCAAGCTCAAAGTTGCTTAACTTTGGTGATCTGGTGAGAACCGGTGTGTCAACGTGATTGTGCCGTACGCATACAGAGATTGATATTCCCAAATAGTTACGCATCTGGCACTGATTGTTAAGAAAAGAAAAAATGATGTGAAATCGAAAACATGAATTACCTCCCCTTGCGATCATTTCTTCTTGAGTAATGCAAACAAAAATAATGTTTATTCGGTTTTAAGGTGGGAGACGGACGTGAAACAAAGCCAATGCATATAATTCTAGATATTTGTGAAAAGTACAATTTCTGCCAATTTAGGGAACATTTTCCAGTCATTAGCCATCACATATAATCATTATTATTCGGTTTTGATATTTAAGGTGATGTTCCAAACTTCAAAGGTCCTTGATATGACCTTAAACTATATCCGATGGTGAGGCCCCAGCTTGCAGGCTTTGGGGAGTGTGGAGCCACCCTTTAATTGCCATTATCCACTCTGACCCGGAGTAGTAGTATCTGTTAGGGTCCCAACTATGGGTTAAATAGAAACCGACTTAAAAAAAAAAAATATATTCTATTAAAAAATTGTTCTCCAAAATCACTGGATTCGGCATTAAATAACCTGATAAGGGTTGATATGCCGTAAAACAAAAACAACCAACTAACCAACCAAACTCCAAAGCTACACCAGGTAACATTTCACACACCTGCTCTTCATGCGGTCCAATCCAAAGGGTTAATACCAATCATGTTGCAAACATTTAAACCACTTCGATGAGGTTGAACTGATAAGTGTCGAACGTTTTTAGCAGAGTCGGGCAGTCAGCTGAAAAAATAATGCTGCCTATGGTTTATAAAGATGACTCTCTTAAAAATGGTCTCTTGCTACTCTCTACCCTAGGGATGGTAAGTTAATTGAAGAAAGACTCTAAATCCTGGAAAAATAGCTCTCCCCACCTATGTTTGGTGGTGGTGGTGGTGGTAGTAGTAGTAGTAGTAGTAGTAGTAGTATGTAAGACATGCCAACTCTCATCCAACCACATCCAATTTTAATTTTAAGATAACATACTATACCAAAACGTACACCACTTCAACCTAGTTTCATTCAAGTAAGTGATTTCACCTCCCTCCTTATTCCCTTTTTCCACAACATTTGCTACGACAACCGGCAACGTTCAGCCCAATGGTTGGATGCCGGAGAAGCTCCACAACGCTTCCCGAAGCCAAAATTGCACCCCAAAAAAGGTTATGGTGATTTTTTAATGGTCTGTAGCCGGTCTCATCCATCACAGCTTCTTGAATCCGGGCAAAACGATTACGGTGAAGAACTACTGCTGACAAACTGACAAAATGCACCAGAAGCTCCAACGTACGTGCCCAAGATTGGTCAATATGAAGGGACCAATTTTCCTCCATGACAACGCTCACCCGCATGTTGCTCAACTGACCCTGCAGAAGCTGAACGAATTGGGCTCGTTATCAAAAATGTGTCGATTCTAATGGTTCTTATTTCGATTAAAAAGTTTATTATGAAGTTGAAGTTATGATCTTTTGAAGTTGAATGTTATGAAGTTGAAGTTATGATCTTTTGAAGTTGAATGTTATGAAGTTGAAGTTATGATCTTTTTGAAGTTGACATTATTTTTGCACCAACCTAATATATTTGATTTGATTCGAACGATTTAGATAACTTGTTTGAAATTACTTACAACGTTCCGTTGAGCATCTGTACCAACAGATATATTTCCAGCATGAAGGGCGCTGGTATGAACAGCAAACTTGCTTGATGCAGGGGTGTAGAAATCGTAGGTCAAAAGTGACACAGCATCTACTGATCTGAAATGCAAATAAATCTCTGTAAGAATATTTTACATTTAGAAACATGAAGCAGTAACAACAGCAATAATATATATATATACATATATATATATATATATATATATATATATATACATATATATATATAACTACTTCATTTACTCACATAAAATTAATATACAAAAAGTATAGATTTAAGCGTAAACTTTAAGTATTTACTTCAAAAGTGCTCAATACGTAGGTAGAGCTAGTTAGTAATTTCTGCTCTTTTTTTTTATATAAATATACATATGTGTACACACATACATGCACACATATATACATATATATATATATATATATATATATATATATATATATATATATATATATGTATATATGTATATATATATACATATATACATATATATATATGTATATATATATATGTATATATATATATATATATATATATATATATATATATATATATATATATGTATATATGTGTGGTCGTTTATGTATATTCATGTTTATTTAATTTATTTATTTGTTAAATTAAATAAACATGAATATGCATAAACGACCACACATATATGTATGTATGTGTGCATGTATGTGTGTACACATATGTATATTTATATATATATAAAAAAAAAAGAGCAGAAATGAGGAAAATCGTCTGCCTTAAACCACTAACCTAGTTCTAAAACAGATCCTTTGTTCGATAAAATGCATGCCCATTGGCTAATAGGAAGGGGCGCGGTGGATACTAGAAAGCTGATTGGCTAACTAAAATCCTCAACATATATAAAAACGAGAAACAACCACAGAATTCGCGCATAAGCCTGACGAATCCTATAGTGGATGAAATGCCGAATATTCAGTGTAGCTTAATCGCCATTTATATTTTATAAATTACTATATATATATATATAGTAATTTATAAAATATATATGGCGATTAAGCTACACTGAATATTCCGCGTTTCATCCACTCTATATATATAATACGGCATAATCGTATTGACACACCGGTTCTCATCAGATCACCGAAGTTAAGCAACATTGAGCCTGGTTAGTACCAGATGGGTGACCATTTGAGAATTCTAGGCGCTGTGTGCTCTCAGTTTATCTCGGCATTTGTTTCCAGTTGTCCTGTGCTTCACTAGCCACTGGTATTTAAAATGTCGACTTAGGAGAGATGTGGTGGGAGATCGCGCACCTCCTGCCACAAAAATTTAACGCGCAGGCAACCCTTCGTGGGTATCCTTAGTCTGTCCAAGACTTAAGGAGCCTGTTTTATATATATATATATATATATATATATATATATATATATATATATATATATATATATATATATATTACTTGTTTATTGTTATATAAACATGCTCACATCCCATGTGAGCATGTTTATATAACAATAAACAAGTATTATCAGCTCTTTTTATTGAGCACTATCTAACAACCTCGTTGAATTCATTAGTCCATTACTTTTGAATATAAAAAACCCCGAGTATATATATATATATATATATATATGTATATATATATATATATATATATATATATGTTTTATATATAAACATATGTTTTATATATATATATATATATATATATATATATATATATATATATATATAAGAGAAAAGAAATTAAAACTGTAAGTTGAAATTTACAATCAAATTTATTGCTCAACTGAATACTCCAAAAAACAATTTACAAAGTTCTTATTCCGCGGAGTTTCAAAGAATGCTATTCTTTCTATTCAAAAATCAGCAAATTATATTTATAGCAATGCTAGAATTTGCTGGTTATGGCATTAAATGAAACTGCAATTTATTATAGTCATAAATTGCAAAATTGTACATATCCTTTAAAAAAAAGTTCTCTCTGTCCTCTGATGAGAAGAATAGCAAAAATAGCATTCTTGAAGCTCCGCGGAATAAGAACTTTGTAAATTTGTTTTTGGAGTATTACGTTGAACAATAAATTTGATTGTAAATTTCAACTTACAGTTTTACTTTTCTTTTGTCTTATAATAATCTCTTCTCTCTATTATTTGTGTATTGAGCTTTTTTATTTGGTTGAGATTAAAATATCTATATATATAAATTCTTGGTATTTATCTTAGATCGAAGTTTGCCATTGCTTATATCAGGTAAACATTGCATCTCCTTTGATTTCACTCACTATATATATATATATATATATATATATATATATATAAATATATATATATATATATATATATATATGTTTGTTGTTGTTGTTTTCAAACGATAAATACGGTTACTAGTGGCTCCGCCTCGAAGCTCATTTTACTTATTTACTTAGAAAGTCACCCATAATTTGTTTGGACGTATATAACATTTTTTTTTATTTATTTATTATTTTTAAAACAGTAATCTACGTACATGCGTGTTTCGAGGTAACTACCTCTCATCAGCATAGCTCGACTGTTTCCAGGGATCGAAGCTTGACTGTTTGGTCTGAAGTTCGATCCATAGAAACAGTTGAGCTACACTGATGAGAGGTAGTTACCTCGAAACACGCGTGTATGTAGGTTACTGTTTTAAAAATAATATATATATATATATATATATATATATATATATATATATATATATATATATATATATATATATGTAGATTACTGTTTTAAAAATAATATATATATATATATATATATATATATATATATATATATATATATATATATATATATATGACGAAAAGAAATTAAGACTGTAAATTAAAATTTGCAAGTAAATTTATTGTTCGACAGAATACTCCAAAAACAATTTTTGAAAAATCCTTATTCTGCAGAGTTTCAAAGAATGCTTTGCTTCTTTTCAGAGGAAAGAAAGAAATTAGCAAATTATTATTATAGCCGAGCTAAAATTTGCTGGTTATGGCATTTAATGAAACAGCATTTTATGTATAAATAAAGTGCAATAAAAAAAATGTGTTCATATCAGTTAAAAACATAAAAATAGGGAGAAAATGGGGGGAAAAAACAAACCGAAAGTAGAAGTTCCAGAGTGCATGAAGACGCACTTGATGGTAAATCTAAAAAGCGAAGGAAATTAAAAAAAACAAAAAAAACATTTAGATGTTCAAAGACAGTGGAACACGCAAGTGAGTTATAAGGTGAAAAATAATCCAAACAGAGAAGTAATTTCAGAGCGATAAATTATCCGATTGGAAAAGAAGTTCAATCTTAAAGGAATGTAAATTGCTCTTGCAGTTGCTGAAAAGCCCCTTAATCGCAATCATAAAAATTGGTCAGTCATCTCATAAGATGTATAGCAATAACATACTGAATTTTCAAGAGTGTATGACAATTTTAAATGCCTGTATAAAAAAGTCTGGAAACTTATTGAAAAGGCATCTTGTACACACACACACACACACACACACACACACACACACACACACACACACACACACACACACACACACTATCATAATTTGAAAAATAAATAAATGTATTTATATACTTACATATGTATATTAATACAGTTATATGCCCTTATAGGGGTGATAGTTCACAAAACGAATTTGAAAGTGAGTGCTTCTTCGTTATTAGTGCAAAATTCAAACTATTCGTGCCTACTTAATTGTAATGTCGCAGTAATGAACATATCCAAAAATTACGAAAAACAATAAGGTAGAAAGTTAATTATTAATGAAAATAGTTTTTGAAGACAATTAGCAAACACTGAGTTTTGCTAAAACAGAGAAACCGGAGAATTTGACTCGTAACAAGGGGGGTAATAATTTTATGAAATCTTAGGCCAATTTAACAAAACTCAATTGTCTCCAAAAACTTAATAATTAATTTTCTACCTCATCGTTTTTTGTAACTTTTCAGTATATTCATTACTGTGACATGACAAGTAGATACCATTGGTTTCACTAGAAATTCAATATCTCCATTTTCGAATTTCGCTCTAATAATGAAAAAGCAATGTAATAACGAAGAAATGTTATGGGGGTTATCTGCCCTTACTAACGTTTAAAAACCAATCACTAATAAATTAAATTTTGAATTTTAATAATAATAATCTACTAAAATCAAATTAGAACATTAAATAATTTTAAAAGAAAGTATATAAATAAAACAATTCTGAATTTTTTAGATGATGGCCGATTGTTTATATCACTTGTTTTGATTGGACTATTGTTCTCATCTTGAGTGTTATTTGTGCAATGCTTCGGTCAGTGTAGCATGTGCAATGCTTCGTCAGGCTTGTTGGTCGTTATCTTGAAAAAGAAAGGAGAAAAGTTACTGGTTCTGTAGTAATTACAGTTATTTATTGATAAACCAAAAAAATTTTTTTTCACACATACGAAACCACAGCCCCAAAACCAAAAATAAACAACTCCAAGAATACGAAACCATCTATGGAGCCAGTAACTTTTCTCCTTTCTTTTCCAAGATAACGACCAAAATGTCTGGCAATGATCAAAAGCTACACCGACCGAAACGTTGCACAAATAGCACCCAAGATTGGAACAATAGTCCAATCGAAACAAGTGGTATAAATAAAACAGTTGCAAATATATGCAACAAGAACTATTTTGTCATTTAACGAATTCAAGTTTGTTTTGTTTCAATTTATCTGGACTACATTGATTCTTAGTGCAGTATGAAGGAAAAGTGACAGTCTTTTGTGGGTTGAATGCTTGATTCTTGCTATAGACTATTGTAACTATGAATAAAATAAAAATTTACTTATTTAACAAAACTGTTAGAATAAGAACAATCTACCCCTGTAGATTGAAGATAGCTTTCAATTCGAAATTTTGCGTAGATTCCTAAGTTTAGCATAATTATTCCTGAGTTTTAAAAGATGCACTTGAAGAAGTTCAGATGTTGTGTCCAAATGGCAATATGCCTTATTTGTGGGGAATAAAAGTTTTAAAAAAAAAAGATAATTGGCAGAAATTAAAAAAAAAAGTATGAACTCACGATTTTATGGCATTGATATCATAGCCATTTTCTATTAGGCTTTCATCAGAACCGACAACAACTCCGATAAGAAGTCGCGGCAACCCACTCCTCTGGGCATCATCATTAAATGCAGCTCGTAATTCCTATAAAAAAAAAACAGTTTTAAAGAAATAAATTTCATAGGAGAGGGAGGGGCACCCGGATTTTCCCAGGCGTAAAATACGCTTAAATATGATATTTTAATTTGTCCAGATTTCGTATATATTATTGTGATTTGAAAAGTTAAAAAAAAAAAAGCATTTGGATGCCATCAGCTAGAAAATTAAAAACAAACTAAGATGAACGTATAAACATGTAACAATTTTTTCAATTTTGACCCCTTAAAAACTATTTTTACCGGTTAAAAACCCATAAAAGAACAGTCCATAAAAAATCCAAGCATCGGTCTGCAACTTTTAGTTTCGGAGGAGATAGAGTTTGAAAATATGGAGAGACAGACAGACAGATAGCCTTTTATATATTAGATTATGAACCTCACTTCTTATTTGTCCCTCAGTCCTCATTTTTTAATGAGTGATTTTTCTGACAAAGGGAGAAGAAAAAGCTGTTTTCTAGGTTGGCAGTATTTTGTGCGAACAGTTGGCTGAGATGGCGGAAATTTTCTGTTTCTATGTCTATCCTTGTAGCCATGTCACTAGTAAGGGTGCTGGAGGTAAACGTTTTGTCTGGGCTGACGTTATTCGCCTGATAGTCAGGGACCCGAACCTTGGATTAACCACTAAGGAGGCTGTCCTATCAGCAGGTGCAAAGTACTGGGGCTGCTGTATTGCCATTTGGTGAATGGATTCTGGACCATGCAGTAGCTTCTGGTGGGGCCTCTCGATGCCATACTAGTGGGTAATTGTTACGGCTTTACCTTATCATTAGCTACAAATAAAAAAATAAAAAAATAAAAAAAAATAAAAAATTCTTCGTTTCTTTTTCTCTCTTAATTTCCCCTCTCTGTCCTGCTCTAAGTAAATCTGACGACCTAGTCCACAAATTTCAAAATTTCATCATGACAAGTTTCAAGAAAAAATACACGATTAAACCCGGTTCTCCAACTTCCAACGTAGACCCCTACTACCATGTCTCCTTCTCCAACATCAGGGGTCTACGTTCTAACCTTCCAGAGGTTGAAACACAATTACAGGAGACTAAACCAGACCTTTTATTTTTAAGTGAAACTGGCATTGGACAGGCTATTTCCCTAGAAGAGTTCGCAATTAAAGGATACTCTAACTTAACCTCTAAATCTGACCCCCAAGATCGCCATGGGCATGGAATATGTGCCTATATTAAAGATAGCTTTCCATGTGGTAGGGACATCTCCAGGGAAGATCCTAACTTACCCTATATGTGCTTCCGGGTTGCTTTAGCTCACACTACGGCATTTTTATTTACTCTCTATCGCCCCCACAACAGCGGAGTTACTATATTTAAAAGCATATCTGAGAAAATTGACCAAGTCCTATCTGCTTACCCTTCAGCTAACATTCACGTATGTGGAGACTTCAATGTTCACAACGTCGAATGGTTGACCCACTCAAACAAGACCGATGATGAGGGGAGGTTCTGTCATGATTTCTCCATTGCCTATGACCTCACTCAGATTGTTCAGGAACCCACCCGTGTGCCCGACAATGACGGCCAGTATGCGAGCCTACTAGACCTTTTTCTCACAACTTGCCCTGAACTATGTTCAGTTTCTGTTCTGTCGCCTCTTGGATCTTCCGACCACTCTGTTGTATCAATTAAGATAAAAATGAAATGTAATAAGTCCCCAGACGTACCTCTCCATCGTACAGTATATCGATACACTAAGGCTGACTGGGATAGCTTCCGTACATTTATAACTGATCTACCTCTGCATTCCATATTTAAAAAGGATGTGTCCTCTATAGTATTAGACCTGACAGAATGGCTAATTGTAGGTATTGATCGTTTCATACCCTCGAAAAAGTTTCAGCAAAAACCTAACAGCCAGCCATGGTTCTCTCCAGAATGTGCTGCTGCCATTGCACACAGAAATCACTTTTTCCACTGTTTCCAACGTAATAGATGTATGGAAACTAAAGCCGCTTTCAGGACTGCCAGCAACCATTGTAAGAAAGTAATAAAGAGCGCAAGATGGTTGTATGCTCAATCTGTTAAGTCCAAAGTAGCTGAGCAGCGGCTTGGTTCCCACCAGTTTTGGCAAATAGCAAACAGAATTCTGAACAGAAGTGTGCGCTCCATTCCAACTATCATCAATGGACCTGAGGTAATCTCGTCAGCATCAGACAAAGCCAAACTCTTTGTCAAGAACTTTGCAGCTAATTCTACCTTTTGCGATCAAGGCCGCCAACCCCCAATATTTCCTCCTGTATCTGAAAACACACTATGCGATATACGTATATCTGTACGTGATGTTGCCAAGCTAATCAAAAACCTTGATTCCAGTAAAGCAACTGGCCCGGACGGTATTCCAATTATAGTACTCAAAAAAATTCAACCTGAACTAGCGCCTATACTTACAAAACTATTTAAACGTTGTCTTAAGGAGAATAGTTTCCCATCTCCCTGGAAAATTTCATCTGTATGCCCTGTATTTAAGAATTCAGGTGATCGCTCATCCCCCTCTCAGTACAGGCCAATAAGTCTCCTGTGCGTCATGAGTAAGTTGCTGGAATCTGTGTTAAATACAGAAGTAATCAACCATCTCAACAAAAATAACCTTCTTAGTGACACTCAATATGGTTTCCGTTCTGCTAGATCTACAGCAGATGTGCTTACAGTTATATCCCATAGGATTAGCAAATCTCTCGACGGAGGCAACCTTTCTAGGGCAATTGCTCTTGACATATCTAAGGCCTTTGATAGGGTATGGCATAAAGGTTTACTTCATAAGATCTCTAGCTATGGTATAGCTAGAAATGTCTTCTCAATTATTAAATCATTTCTTTCTGATAGGTTCATAAGAGTAGTAGTTGAGGGGCAAAAATCAGAAGCCCACAGTATCAATGCCGGTGCCCCTCAGGGGTCCATCCTGGGCCCAACTCTTTTCCTGATCTACATTAATGATCTTCCAAATCACATCCTTACATCATTTGTAGACATTTATGCTGACGACACTACCATTTATGGTAGCACATCTAAGACAGTAAACGACCAAGTTCTCTCCAATTCTCTCTCCTCTGATCTTGAGCATGTAGTACAATGGGGAAAGGAGTGGCTGGTTACTTTTAATGCATCTAAAACCAAGCTTCTCTCTTTACATCATCAACATTCTGATCCCCATCTGGCATCAATTGAAATGAATGGCTCTCGTCTTCAGGAGGCCTCAAGTTTTGACAAGCTTCTGGGCTTGACCATTACTCCTGATCTTAAATGGAACACGTACATCAAATCTGTTGCCAAGGCCGCTGGAAAAATGGTGGGATCTTTCTATCGATCCAGTAGAGATCTCACTGCTGATGCAATTCTCTATCTATATAAGAGCCAGGTACGTCCAAGGATGGAATACTGTTGCCACATCTGGGCAGGAGCTGCTAGAAAGGACTTGTCCTGCCTTGATAGAGTTCAAAATAGACTTCGTAGCCTCGTAGGAGATGTCCTTTTCTCTTCCTTGCAACCTCTATCTCACAGAAGAGATGTTGCGAGTTTGTCTCTGATGTATCGTTATTTTCATGGAAAGTGTTCGACTGAGCTTCAATCTATGGTCCCCCCTCGCCAAACTTTCACAAGAAACACTCGTCTAGTTGTAAACACTATCAATAATTCCCCCCACTCTTTATCTGTACCTAAACCTAAACGTAGATTCCATGAACAAAGCTTTTTTATTAGAACTGCACGCCTGTGGAATTGTCTTCCGTTTTCCTGCTTTCCGGCTGACTACAATATGGTTGTGTTCAAGTCTAACGTAAATAAGTTCTTGATGAGCCGTTCCATATAAGTTATCAAATTTAACAAATTTTCATTACTAATGATTATTATATTGTCCAATTTCTACTGTACACTCTTTAACCCTTATCCTTGAGTGGCCTCTTGGCCTTGATAATGAGTTGATACCTATGAAAAAAAAAAAAAAAAAGTCCAATGTGAACAAGTTCTAATTGAATCGTCCCCCTAAGTAATCCAAGTTACAAAATTCCCACTGTTTACTATGCTAAAATCACAATGACTAATGTATACCTATTAACCCTTATCCTCGAGTGGCCTCTGGGCCTTGATAAGTGGTGACACCCTTGTAAAAAAAAAAAAAAAAAAAAAAAAAAAACCTCACAAAATAATAAACTGGATATTTCTTCCGTGACATTTATTGTTTAAGTTTAATTCATTTTCTTATTTATTTTATGGGGATCGCCCCAGACAAAGAATGAAACCATTTGATGTAAGAAACTGAAAAAAAAAATTTACTTCAAGATCAAAAGCTTGCCAACGATAACATGGAATAGATTCTGACCCAGAAAACAGCAATTCTTCTCTCTTTGTCAGAAACATCGCTCATGGAATGTGAGGACTAAAGGACAAAATAAGGGAAGCAAGAGTTACATAGCTGTCGAACGTAAACGCAATTTATTTATTTATTTGTAATACCTAACACATCACTCAATAAGTCTCGGGCCTGACACATGTATGATGCCAGTAATAAAAAGTCTATATAATTTTTTATGAAGTACTATCTTTCAAATTACACAAGTCAAAATTTGAGCTCAATCGGATTATTAAGTTACAAGTTACAGTTATTTAAGTGAAGTCACTGCTGCAAATAAAAAAAAATTAAGGAATCTGAATTTCGTGTGTTGATAAAGTATCACTTTCTGATGGTAAAAATACTGTTCAAGCAACACAATGGCTTGTATGGGTTATTTGGACTTTGTTTGATTAAAAAAAAATGGTTAGGAAGTAATTTGGTGATTTTAAACATAATAGTACAGACATAAATGATGCTGAACGCTCAGACCAGCCAAATCCGACAGTTATACTGGAAAACGTTAAAAAAAAAAACCACAAACAGCGTAAATTGACGTTGCATGTGATAGTAGAATATCAGAATGCAATGTGTTCACCATTTTGCATGAACTCTTTACAATGCGAAAGCTATATCTAAAGTGGGTGTTGCATTTGCTCGCAGTCGATAAAAAACAACAATACTAACGATACAAAGCATGGTTTGCCACTGTTTCAATCTAACAAAAAGGAATTTGGTATCATTATGTGACAGTGGATGAAACATGGATCCAGCACTTTACTTCAGAGTCAAATTGGCAGTTAACTGAGTGCACAGCAGCAAGTGAAAACTGTTAAAAGCGACCAAAGATGCAAACATCAGCAGGTGAAAACTGTTAAAAGCGACCAAAGATGCAAACAGCAGCAGGTGAAAACTGTTAAAAGCGACCAAAGATGCAAACATCAGCAGGTAAAGTTTTAGCCTTTATATTTTAGGATGTGCAAGGTATTTTATTAACCAATTACCTTGAAAATGAAAGAACTAGGAATAGAAGTAATATATAGCATTATTTGTGCATTGGAAGGAAGAAATTGCTTCCTCCTTAAAAAAACAAAAAACTATGACAAATTAAGATGAAAAAACTGCTCTTTCACTAAAACAATGCACTATGATCACAATAATAACAAGACTACATGAATTTCTCTTAAAATTGCTTCTACACCCACCTTATTCCCCATATCTTGTCCCAAGTGACTACTGGCTGTTTGCAGATCTCAAAAGACTGCTCCAGCGTAAGAGATTTGGCTCCAATAAAGAAATGAAAAAGTGATATTAGAAACTGGGATGAGAAGGAAACTATGGGATGCCTTCAATAAGTTTCCAGACTTTTTCTGTATGAGTGTTATATACTGGGTGGTATGGCGGTGACGTCTATTTTATTAGCACCAAGCCTGTATTCTAACTATCCGAGATTTTTGAATATCTCGATAGATATAGAGATAGTTCGTTTGACATTTATGCATATATGTTTGTTGTAAGTCGTCTATGAATGGAATGACGTTGTTCATTTATCAATGAATAACGAGACGCT
>NC_136508.1:64214221-64246721 GCF_053919585.1 Euprymna scolopes
CAAATTTCACAAAAATTGGCAGAGGACATCTTGGATGATGAAAGCATTGTTGTGTGTAGCCACAAACTACACAGACATTTAATATGAATGGGTATATTAATGTCATTATTTTAGCAAAGGAAGAAAATGAACAGATATATATATATATATATATATATATATATATATATATATATATTAATATGTTGCAGGAATATTATGTAGAGCTTTATTATGCAAAACGGATTCTACATTCTTTCTCATTTTTTTTTTAAATGAAGAAGCAATACTATTTTTTTTAATTACTCCTTTCAAATGGGGTACCATTAGTGGCATGACATTCTTGGATTCCGATGTAAAAATTCTGCATGAGGTTTTGCGACATATTTACCTGTATTGCCTCAATCTCATTTGAAGTGCATTCTTTGGAACTGTTCAAGGTGAGTTACTTTTGAACACTTTCGTTTTAAGATAACCCCAGAAAAATAGCTACATGCACTCAAATCGGGTGAACGAGGAGGCCAAGGAATATTTCTGTTACAAAAATGACACAACTTGGAAATAAATCATTAAGAGCATCAATAGAAATTCTTGCTGTGTGACTTGTAGCTCCATCTTGTTGGAAAAGTGTTTGCTCCTCCATTGCAAAACGAGCAAGCTGAGGAGTGAAAAAGCTATTCATCATCTTAACATAGTGTTGAACATTTACAGTGACTGCATTACCAGCCTCATTTTCATAAAAAAATGGATCAATAATACCTCTTGCAACCATAGCACACCATACCGTTACTTTCTGAGCATGAAGGGGCTTCTCATGAAGCAAACAAGAGTTTTCCTCAGCCTAATATCTGATGCTCACCCGTCCGCAGCTCAATGATAACTGACATCTGAAGGTAAGGTTTACCCCCCCCCTTCCACAATGCGTACCCCCATTGCTTCTCCATTTAAAAAAATGGTAAAGAATGTAGATTCTATTTATGCATAATAAAGCTGTTAAAATCTATTTTTTCAATAACTAATTAATTTTCAAAATCTTCCCGATTCATTGGAGGACCCTGTATATATATATATATATATATATATATATATATATATATATATATATATATATATTTAGTAATGTGATTGATAATTTAAAATTTAAAAATCAAATTATAATTAAATTAAAAATCCGTTTCATAAGAAGGAACAACAACAAAATCAATTATTTGTACGATCGTTTCGGAAAACAGTGTTTTTATTGTGTTAGACATCAAGTTACGGACAATAATTATTACATATAGTTTTTTAATAAACACGGTTTCCTCATCAGCAAATTGTGAAGGGTTTTATTAAATTTAAAAGACACCATAAATAAACCTAGCATTAAAAGTAAGGCAGATGTATCTGGAAAAAATTAAAATAAATGTCTGGATTTAAAATTGATAAGAAAATTAATATGGGTTAGAGATAGAAAAGAAATAGAGTAAAATATAAATTTGGTTTAAGTACAATATATATATATATATATATATATATTACATTTTCACCCCAAACAAGGCACAGTGCCAGTTTGATGTAAGGGGCTACTATCAGGGACATATGTTGCAGGAATATTATGTAGGGAGTTGAGCAGCAAGATGTCTAGTCACATTACACTTGAACTTCTGTGTGTCAGTACAGTTGGGGAAGCAGGAACCTGAAAGTAAATTCCAAAGTCTAGCTGTTCTAGGGAAGAAGTTATTAGAGTATAAGGCTTTCTCACATCTAGGGATTTCTACTGTGTAGGGGTGGGACTTTGCTGTTTGTCGAGTTTGTTGGTGGTATTTACGTCAATGGCTTGTAGTCTGTCGTAGCATCCAACATTAAAATACTTGTAAAACAGGCAGAGGGATGCAATATTTCGTTGATGGGACAGAGTTTGAAGCTTAGATGACAGTTCAGGACCTATCAGGTTGGTGACTCTCTTTTGAACTCTGTCCACGAGTGAGAGACAAGCAGCAGATGCACCATCCCAAATGTAACAACAATACTCCATAGATGGGCGAATGGTGGCCTTGTAGAGGTACAGAATACTCTCAGGCGAAAGTAACTTTCTTACACGATAGAGAGAGCCCACCTTCTTTGCAGCAGCCTTGGCAATGCTCTCGATGTATCTATTCCAACTCATGTTCCCTGTGAACGTTAAGCCAAAAAGTTTGAATGAATTACTTTCAGGTAATGCATCTTTAACCATAGCTGTTGGTAGTTGAGAAGGTTGTTTGCAATTATTGAACGAAACAATCTTAGTCTATGCAGCATTGAACATTACTCTCCATTTTTTCCCCTCATTCCACTACACTAGGTCTTCCTCTAGGGTTTCTACCGTTACCTTGAATATGTGTCCATTCGTTTTTCCCTCGTGCATATTATAGAGCATGGTGCCGTCAGCAAATATACCGATCTCAGAGACAATTTTACCAGGGAGGTCAGAAATAATAAAGGTCCGAGGATCGACTCGTGAGGTACACCCACATTTATATCATATTGTGAAGACATACGATTCTTCTCTTATTTAAGAAGGATTTAATTATATTAAGTATTCGTCCAGTAATACCATAGGATCTGATTATCATGAAAAGACCATCATGCCATACCCTATCAAAAGCCTTGGATATATCTAGGACTACTGCCTTATCCAGTGCATGGTATATACGTTCAGAGATTACAGTTAGAATATATGCAGTAGAACGGGCTTACCTAAATTCATATTGATGGTCGGACAGAAGTTTAGCAACTGTAAGGTGGTGGACTAGAGCTTGATTAATTATGGACTCAAATATTTTGGCGGAAAGAGGGAGGAGGCTAATGGGGGCGATAATTTAATGGGTCCGCTTTTTCGCCAGAGTTCTTATAAACTGGTACCACAGAAGCAGTTTTCCAGCAATCAGGAAAGCATGATTCATTAAGGCATTTTTTGAAAAGTTTGGAGAGAACTGGAGCAACCTCAGCGAAGCATTTTTTTAATAGTACAGCCAGAATGAGATCAGGTCCACATGCTTTTGAGGTGTCTAGGCTTTTTATGATATCATGTACTTAAGAAGCGGTGATTTTCAGATCATCTAGTGTGGTTTCTGTTCGCAAAGGAAAATCAAGGAGGTTGTGGTTTGCTGGATCCAAAGTAGCTGGACGCCTGGCGTTGCCCGGTCGTACAATACGCTTAAACATGATAAATAAATGTTGCGTAATTTGGTGATATGTTTTGAAAACAAAAAAGCTAAAGAAAAAAAAAAAGAATACTTACATTCCTTGTGAATAAGGCGTATCATCATCGTTCCATTCAAACGCGGCCAGTCTTCCATATTTGAGAGCTGCGAATGCATACGAGATGTGCGTGCACAAATTCGCGTCAATATTTTCGGGAATAAACTTTCCATTCCCTGTTCGATATTGGGCCCAGTTTGTATAAAAGCACCACCTGCGTAAAGCTACAATAAATAAAGGAGAATGTCACTTAATAAGTCCGCATCACTCACTATATCTGAAATAGATGGCGCCGCTAACATAAATCCATATGTTTTTTTTTTAATAAAATCAAATGATCCGTATCAAAATTTGAGCCTATTCGAGTTCCAATTATATTCAAGTGAAACCATGGTTTCAAGCTTTCAAGATAATCGAAAAAATCTGAATGTCGTGTGTTGATAAAATATTGCTTTCTGATTGAAAAAGTACTATTCAAGCAGAGTAATAAGTGTTATTCGAACTTGAAACTACAACCAATAAAGAACATCACTCAATATGTCCACATCACTCAGTAAATCCTGTACCTAACATATAAATAGCACCACCAACGTAAATTCATATGGATTTCATAAAGTACTAACCTTCAAGCAAATGCTAAGTATTTATTGAAGAAATAAAACAATATTGCAAAACAAGTGTTTGTTATATTACAATCAAAGCATTAATTTAATAAAAAAATATAGACATCAAAGAATAGTTAATTAATAAAATTTTCTTTTTAAAATCAATATGTAAATTAGTTACTCTTGTGAGTCCTATCACATATACATGAAATGTATATAAAAAAAGATGGTGGGTTGAATTAACTTGAAATAGAGTGTTTTGACTTTATCGTTACTTTCGCATTTGTTCATTTAGATATATATTTGTGTGTACGTGTATGTGTGTATGTGTGTGTGTATGTGTGTGCGTGTGTGTGTGCGTGTGTGTATGTGTATGTGTACGCGCGGATATATATGATGGACTCTCCCGTCGATTTTGACGTGTGAGGTTCCGCCACAACCAACTTGCTCGGAAATCCACACAGATGATTTGTTTATAGTGGTGAAGGCTTTGTGTAGAACCATCCACACTTTTTGGTATTACTGCTGATCTTTGTCGGTGCAGATGATTCCACAGAACAGAGTATACAGTAGACCACATGTTTTTACATTAGAGTTTCCTTCTCCTAACCCTAACCCTAACCTGTCTTAATGAAACTGAGGGGTGCATCTCTCTCAGTTAATTAATGCGCCCCCAGATACCAATCTGGAAATTTCTACGGCTCGGCATGGTACATACAGCGCCTAGCCTTCCCAAATAGTCACCCATCTGGTATTGCTGTATTGTGCATATATATATATATATATATATATATATATATATATATATATATATATATATATATATATATATATATATATGTATGTTATGTAGTCTTATTATTAGATGACGAATTATATATTTGTTGTTGCGTGTTCATCTTAGAGTGTTCATATTGGTAAGATAGAGAGAGGGTACATTTTAAAGGAGAGACGGGAACATGTAATACACAATGAGAGGGGGATAGATATATAGATAGAAGAGATATTGACATTTATACAGTTCTGACAGTACTGGAAATGTTTCTATAAACATTATCTTTCTTTAACATATATATTTTTGAGATGATGATTCTCAGTTCTTTTATCATAAAGAAGGAACCAGTCATTACTTATAATAGCTGAGGGGGGAAACATTCTTAAGATGATAGACACATTACTTATATGAATTTTATACACAAAGTTCTTTTAAGATAAATTCACAATACCTTTGTTTGTAGAATGACATAACACGAAGACGACAGTTACAAAAATATGATGATGTTCATTTATTCCATTCGACCGGTCAATGGTTTCGCATCAAGGAATTCAAAGTTTCTACATTATTTCAACTTGCAACCTTTTGCCTCCAAAGGTGGGTTCCTTCTGACTCCTGTCAGCTCTATCCGACCCTCACTGACTTGGCACTCTCTCTTCACTCTGACGGACCCTGACTACTCTGCCTGTTTGTCTCCTAAAGCTCCAACTGTATTGAGAACTCATCTCTTAACCATGACGTTACTACATGCCCAAAACACGTGCATCGTTCACACATGCTCGCAAAGAAGAATTCTCTAACTTAATTTTCGCCTAACCTATTTTACAATAATGTTTAACATTTTCTATTGTTCGGATCTAGATAACCTCAATTTAATTTCATTTCATTTTTATAAACAGAATTGCATCATCAAATTCCTTTTTCACATAAACAGATATCTAAACTATTTTATGTGAACTAAACAATGGGTAATTCTACATTCCATTTTCAATAGCATATCTGTATTATTTATTTTAAACTCTCCTGAATCTTAATTCCAAACCTAGCTTCCCAGGTTCGAATTATCGGACTATCCGATCTCATTTTTACTTACTTACAAGAACAGGCGACTGTTCTCTAACATTATATATATATATATATATATATATATATATATATATATATATATATATATATATATATATATATATATATATATATATATATATATAATCTTATTTATAGTATTCCAAATTTTATTGGGTTTATATAATTGAAAATTCGGTAACCGTTCATATACAAATAAGCTTTAAGTTAAAATGAGATGACAAACTGTAAGCTTCAAAATACCATATTTCATAATTGAGCATTCATATATTGTTTTAACAAAATCAAAACACCAAGGAATAGATTGATAGCCACAAATAGTGTATTTTATCGTTAGTTACAATTGTTTCAAGACTATTCAGACAAATTCAAACATCGAAGTGATAGAGTGGTTCGATAGGATCCAAAAAAATCAGAAAAGTAAATTCATTATGTTTCCCTTCAATATCAATACTGTTCGAGAAATCACTTAAATTAGCTGAAAAGGAACCAGATGTGACTAAGTTGGAGATTGAAATTATTAAAATAGCTAGAAAAACTTTAATCAGATATAACGATGAACTGTGGACAAGGAAAGATAGAGGGGGCCATTTTGACATCACAATGGGTTCTCCGGATTCTGCACAGGTTACTGACTTGGTAGGCTTGTGCTTACTAAAGGAGATAAACAGAAAACTATCTGGTTTAAATGGGGGGGGGGGCTATATAGGGATGACGCACTATTTATAGTCAATTCCAGTGATCGAATTACTGAAAAAAACTAGGAAAATATCAGAAATTTTTTTAATGAAATAAGATTAGGAATAACAATAGACAGCAATTACAAAGAAGTAAACTTTATAGACATTACTCTAAATCTTAATGATAACACATATGAACTATATCATGAACCTAACCAAAAACTATTCTACATTGATTATCAATCGAATAATCCTAAGTGTATGAAAAAGGCACTCATCCCCAATATTTCTAAAAGAATATCTGAGCTATCAAAGAATGAGACGTTTTGATAAAAACAAAGATTATTACAATGAAGCTCTTTTCAGATCGGGATACCATGGGGAAATAGAATACATGAAGAGTGCAAACAGTAGGAATAACAAACCTAACTGCACAATATCGTACAACATGGCAATGAGAGCAAGAAAGAAAGCGAAGATTAACAATGAATATAATAAGAAGGATCAAAGGAATAAAAACAGGGAGAGTAATAATATCAGTGAAAAATGGAAAAGTAAAAACACAAAGATCGTTGACCATCAAATTTTAATCAAATAAATGTTGGTTTATTTTTTATGAAGTTTTCGTTTTATTGTTTTTTTTTTTTAATTTCAATGTAAGGATCAGTCTTATCACGAACAAAAGAAAAGTACATCTTTACTAATTACAGAATTTTTGCTTTTTCTAAAATACACTTCAGGCATGACCTGAAGCCCTCCATGTAAAGCTCTAACAATATGGAAATTATTGCGAAAATATTCGGTGGCTATTAACTTTAGTTTTTTATATATGTAAGGCTATGTGTAGAAGAAAAAGTATCATCATAAAGACTATTAGTACAAGAAAAATGTCAGGAACAACTAATATCCTGCAGTCCCCGGATTAAGATCTCGAATAGTAAAATGTACCAAATAGAGAGTGCTCAAAGTGGGTACTAGGAATAAGAGAAACAGACACAAGAAACAGGTTTGGTTTAATCCGCCGTTTAGCGAGCATATTCAAAACAATATCCCTAAAGAATTTTACAGAATAATTGATAAAAATTTCCCACCTGAGAATAGATGAAGCAAAATAATTAATAGGAACTCAGTAAAACTATCTTTCTCCACCTCTGCCAACTTAGCCAACACTATAACAAGCTCCAATAATAGAAAAATAAGAAAGATAAGGAATAATAATGTCAGTATTGGATGAACGGATTTTAGAGAGAAACTGTAATTGTAGAATACCTGGCAATTGTCAGTTGTATGGCAAATGCTTAACCCCAGAAATAGTGTACAAATGTGTGATTAAGGCTGATAATATTAAGAAGGTATATCTTGGAGTCACGGGATGCGTCTTTAAGGAAAGATTCAGAAACCATATTGTATCCTTCAAAAATGAACCAGGGAATTAAACTAATAGAGAAGGTGATAATGATAGAAGGGAGGATGGTACAATATCATATATATATATATATATATATATATATATATATATATATATATATATATATATAAAAATTTGTGATTTTTTCCAAGGAATTCTGCCTTTTGGATCATTTTGGACCATTTGGAACTTACCTGTTGGATTGGAAATTTTTAATTCTACCGTGTTTGGATTTTACCATTCTTAGATTTTTTACCCTTCACCGGACTATCCATTCATGTGAAATCTTTTTATCATTTTTCTTTTACCTCCTACTCCTCTTACCTCACCCTTTTTTTAACCAAGTAAGATCTGTGACTTACTTGTAGTTTCACTAAATACTTTTACATGCAAAATCCGATCCCGCATTTTCCTAATTCCTGCCCTCTGATGAGAAGGAGACCCTCTGATGAGAAGGAGAGTATTTCTTCGAAACTCCACGGATTAAATTAAATATGTTTTTAACTCTTTTTCAAGATGTCTTTTAACATGTTTTATTAATCATTTGTTCATATATATATATATATATATATATATATATATATATATATATATATATATATATATATTAGTGGTGACTTTCAAGTAAAAAAAATGTAGATTTTTTTTATCCTTCTTTTTATAAGGAACGTACAGAGTCATTAACATTCAATATTTTATTTGCTATCGTCTAAAAAAAATTTAGAATTATTTTCAAATGACTACGAGAATATTCGTGAAGGACACAAAATAAAGCTTCGGGACAAGATCTCAGTGTAGTATCTGTTCTGATGCTACACTTCACCTTTTCTGTCCTCGGTCAGTGAAGGAGAAATCCTTCATAACCGAGGCATTTTTTCTTTTTGTTCCTATACAGAGGGCTCCATTTTAGAGAGCTGAATTTTCCCCCACATTAAAAACCGACCTCGTGTCTAACTCTGCCCTCGTGGGGATGCAAGCAAATAGGAAGAAAAAAAAAGAAAGAAAGAACAGTGTTGAACATTAAAGAGAGTTCGTTTGTCTACAAAAAGATGGCTTCCTTGTTTTGTGCAAGATTGTTTCAAAACTTTTAATGTTTCCACACTTGGGTGTTACAGAGATGATACGAATAATTCTTTGTGGAACACACATTTCGGACTAAGAGTAATAAAGTCACTTACCTTCTATTTGACTTGTTGCAAATAAAAACACGAAGAGAGAACAGAAAATCTTCATGGCCATTTTCTGCTGGAAAAAAAAACAAAAACAAAAACAGGTGAATGGTGTGCTACGTTCAAATCCAGTTCGTTCTACAGAAACACTTTAAACAAAACCACACTTTGGTTTAACCTCCTGGGAAGGATGTAAAATAAAATAAAGACCTGGACAGTGATAGATTAGTTCGAAAGTCAATTTCGCAAAGCCGTCCAAAACATGTCAGCATTTAAAACGAACGTTAAACCGTTGATGACGACGATGATGATGATGATGATGATGACGACGACGGTGGTGATGGTGGTGGTGGTGGTGGTGGTGATGTCTCCATAAAAACATGTTCCCATCACATCACTTAGTTGGCACCAAGAAGGGCATCCAGCCTTTAAAGGTCCTGGATATGACCTTAAACTATATCCGATGGTGAGGCCCCAGCTTGCAGGCCTTAGGGAGTGTGGAGCCACCCTTTAATTGCCATTGCTCACAGGTCCACTCTGACCCGGAGTGGTAGCACCTGTTAGGGTCCCAACTATGGGTTAAATAGAATACGACTTAAAAAAAACAAATACACTATATTAAAAAATCGTTCTTACAAAATCACCAGATTCGGCATTAAATAACCTGAAAAGGGTTGATATGCTGTAAAACAAAACAACCAAACCAACCAACCAGCCTTTAAAAATCATGTCTCGTTTAAGGAAATAACATTCAAAAAAACTTGAGCAGAGATAAGTTTAGAAGTGATGAACTGATGATGATGATGATGATGATGATGATGATGATGATGATGATGATGATGATGATTGTCCTTATTAAACGTTGCTATTTTTTATTTCTGCTAAGTTGTAGCCAATGTGCTGGTTGGTTGGTTGGTCGGTTTTGTTTTATGGCATATCAACCCTTTTCAGGTCATTTAATGCCGAATCCAGTGATTTCTAAGAAAAAGTTTTTAATAGAATATATTTGTTTTTTGTTTTTTTTTTCAAGTCGGTTTCTATTTAACCCATAGTTGAGACCCTAACAGGTACTACCACTCTGAGTCAGAGTCGACCTGGGAACAATGGCAATTAGAGGGTGGCTCCACACTTCCCAAAGCCCGTAAACTGGGGCCTCACCATCGGATATAGTTTAAGGTCATATCCAGGACACCGCCAATGTGCCCTTTCAGCTGAAATGTTTTTTTAAAAAAGTTGTCGAACATCTGCCAGCATGTAAAATGGGCGTTAAACTGATGATGATGATGATGATGATGATGATGATGATGATTTTCCTCATTAGTATTTTTATTTCTACTAGAATAAATAATAACAGTTTGCCCTTTCTGCTGAAATATTAAAAAACAAACAAACAAAAAAAACAAAAAACAGGTAAAGGTGTGCTAAGTTTGAATCCAGTTCCATATAAACACTTTAAACAAACCGAAACCTAACATTTTGTCCAACATCAATGAAAGTATAAAATAATTTAATAAACAAGAACAAAAATCTTGACTTAATCAACGAAAATTCCATGAGAAAAGTTTCTTTCCTAGAACTCTCTGTCTGTTGAATACTATACTGCGGATCTGCTTCCCCACTGACTATAACATGGTCGTCTTCAAATCCAATGTGAATAGATTCGTATTGAGCCATCCTCTTTGATAACCTAGCCCTACCCAAGTTCCACCATGACTGATCTTGTTGTTTCATCATCTACCTAACAGTTAACCCTTATCCTAGAGTAGCCTCCTGGCCTTGATAAATAGTGACCACCAAAGTAAAAAAAAAAAAAAGACAGAATTTATTGATAAAAACAAAAATACACCAAAAATCTCCACACATCATTTCCTATATGCAAAGAATAATAAAAGGCAAACTGGATTTGAAATATTCTTAGAGATATTGTCTTGAAGACATGTCACAGAATCAAGTTTGGACTTGCAACTGAGGATTGTCCTTAACATTATAACATGAACAGCATTGGATCCTGTACATGTATTAGAGACATTGTGTCAATAACGAGTGAGTCTGCTAGTACAAAGTTTTACATATATGCACTGAGTACAGGTAGAAGTGACACAAATCTTCAAAACAGAATAATTCCCAAGGGTGAATCACAGATGGGTGACATGTAAGGTCAAAACACAAAACAACAGGTGAAAATAGGAATATGAGTCGATAAAGAAACAAGAGTTTTAAATCGGTCTGTCTATCATAGCCGTGTGAAAGGGACCAAAAATAATGGAGTCAGTCCACTCCTAATGCTGTAAGAAAACTTTGAATATTGCCGAGAGCAAAATAATCCCCCACTAAGATCTCTGTTTGCATGTTGCCCTTTTGAGCTAAGTAGATGAGTAAACTAATTATTAGGGCTAGGACAACAGCATATTCTTTTCATTACTTTGACTCTCGACTATATATCCGACACAGTTAGACACAATTAATCAACCGAGAACCACATCACTCTACATAAAAAAACATATAAGATATCAATGAATATATAACTGAGAATCAAAACAAGGAAAAGAATATGCTATTGTCATAACCCTACTAATTAGTTAAGTGAACTTTAGTCTTTCTTTCTCTGTCTGTCTGTCTGTTTGCTTGCTTTCTCTCTCTCTCTCTCTCTCTCTCTCTCTCTCTCTCTCTCTCTCTCTCTCTGGTGTGAGTCAATTCTCTCCAGAAACAAAACCTTAGAAACTCTCAGTGAACGTCTCCGTATTTCTTTCTGAATGGAGGGAAGTTTTATTTGTCTAGCACCGCGAAGGACGGTTCAGAACCAGAGTAGATCAGAGCAAGCAAAGAAAACGAAGCAACCACTAGACGAAATAGCAAAAACAAAGAGAAATGGCAACGATAAAACACCACATATAAAAAAAAATTATTTTGATTTATTTCATTAATAACAACATTACACACGCACGCATTCAATGTATACACATCGGTGTTTCGTGTATGCATAGAAGAGGGGTATGGCAACAGTGCTGTTGTGTATGACATTAAGAGTAAATTAATGTATGTGTATTTTTATTTGTGAACAGTGGACATTGAAACAAGCAGTAGCAGTGATGTAACAGAGTGCAGAGATCAGAGAGAAGGAGCATGATCACGTGGGTGACGTCACAGCCATAACGAGAAGCCACGCATGGCAGGAGAATAAGGGGTAAAAGGTATTTTCTTAAAACCTAAAACAGTTGAAGTTCTTTCCTATTCTTTGTCTCCTTTGCGACTGAGTCTACAACATGTTGGGTCCCAGGTGTCTACATGTTAATGCGTGTGTAAATGTGTGTACTATGTTGAAGTGCTAGTCTCAATAGTATCAACAGAGACTGTGTGTGACATTATTATGTGTACGTGTGTGATTGGCAGTGTAGCATTTTGTATGTGTGTTGGTTTACCTTGTTCTTATCTCACTGAGTGTTTCATTTTACTTCAGTCAAAGTTCTCAGAAATAAATTTATAACTTAAAATATTGCAGCATTAAGGTTTTTTTTTAAAATTCAATTTATAACATTATGTAATGAATTCTTTATGCTGCAATATTTTAAGTTATAAATTTATTATATATTTACTAAAATATATTGTCCTTTTCTTTCCAGTTTTAACAACTAGTCCTTTACTTTTTCATGTTTAAGCTTAACCATATCACTTTTCATGCTTGCATTTTTCTTTTGTAATCCATGATTCTTCCAGGTTTCCAGTAAATTCACTTGTTCTTTGTTTAATTTCAGTCTTACTTTTGGTCCCCATAAGCATAACATACACATATGTAATAACAATGTACGGCGCTCGTCTGCTTTCAATAAAATCACCCCAATTATCTCCATTTCATTCTTTCGTTCTCTCTGTTTCACTTGTTACTTCTCTTTTCGCGAGAGCAGTGAATTGGTAGCAACAGTAGTCGCTGAAGCGACATGGTTGCTATAGATACCAGTCATAAATAATGTCGCTCACCTCCTTACGTCTTTTATTTTTACGATTTTGAACACCAGTAAATTCGTCATAACCTTTGTTTTACTGAACGAAAATTGAAAAAAAATGTCACAATATAGTTGAGAAGGTGATCTATAAAGTAAAATAATTGTTTGAAATTTGGTCGAAAAATGAGTGAGCGGTGAAGCTTTAAAGCAGTTCTAAATGACTAAAACTGCCACTTAGCCATATATTCAAACACGATAGTGTTTGAATCATATATATATATATATATATATATATATATATATATATATATATATATATATATATATATATATATCAAAAATGGTAATTAGTAAAAACCCGAAGAAGATGCTCAATACTATTGCAGAGCAAACATATTTTTTTATTACCGCTTTATTTGTTTGGTTACACATGTTTCTGTTACCGTTGATACGATTCGGTAACAGAAACATATGTAACCAAACAGATAAAACGGTAATAAAATAATATATATATATATATATATATATATATATATATATATATATATATATATACAGTCTTTGTTAAGACATGCATCTAGGAGAAGGAAACTCTGATGCAAAAACCTGCAGTCTACTGTACACTCTGTCCTGTAGCAGTCATCTGCACTATACAATGATTAGCAGTAATAACAAAAAGTGTGGTTGGTTCTACACAAAGCCTTCACCACTATAAATAAATCATCTGTGTGGATTTCTCAGCAACTTAGTTGTTATGGTGGAAGCTCATACACCGAAATCGACATCACACACACACACACACACACACACACACACACACACACATATATTTGTATATATATATATATATATATATATTTGTATATTTTGGCAGCAAGTCATTATTCAAGCACGTCAGATTGAACACGGCAGAGTTAGTTATTCTTTTTTCCAATTTTTCTGGATATCTTTTTCGATTGGTCAAGCGGTCATTTTTATTTCAGCTGGCACGTTGTATATAATGGCGCCCAAAAGTTGTTGTTTAGCCATATTCTTCTCAAATGCTTTCTATCGGTGCATCCGATCGTCATCAGGAGCGATTGTTGTTATCGTTTTCTATTTCTTTTTCTTTGAGGCTCAGTGTATTTGCAGATTTTTGTTTGTTTTTTTTATTGGTTATAAAGGTGGGTGCAAGAGGGTTAGGAGCGAATTTTTTTTAAATTTCGATTTTCTTATTTTATATTTTATTTATTTAGTTTCTTGTTAGTTATTAAATACTGTTAGTATATTTGTCCCAGTGTTAAATGAGATCCGATCGAGCGGAGGCATTTGGACGATGTCAAAACACCGTTAATACATTACCCACACAGCATCAGCCATATAGCGCAATGGTGAGAAGCCTTGACTGTCATTTGGGCGGTCAGGTTTCGATCCTGGCTTGACACAGTTGCCTGTCTAGCCACACTGATGAACTGTGAAACAGCGAAACAGTACTGTATGTGAATGACTATATATGTATATATGTGTGTGTGTGTGTGTGTGTGTGTGTGTGTGTGTTAGCTAGCATTTGTTCATTATACTATTTGTTTTAACAGCAACAGCATGTTTTAACATGACATGTGAATTTTATTTCCTTATCTGTGTCAGTAGGAGCTGACGGTGGTCTAGTGGTTAACGACATGGATTGACGACCTGTGTTTTCCAAGTTGTATATATATATATATATATATATATATATATATATATATATATATATATATATATATATATAGAGAGAGAGAGAGAGAGAGAGAGAGATAAATTACTGGTAATGTATTGGATTTTTAAGTTTCCAAACCCAAGTTTTGCATTCTCTGAAATATTGTCTTGCATTCTAATGTATGTTGGCACCACTTGTTGAGAACTGCACATCTATTCTCACAAATTAATACCTAGATCAGGTATTCCCAACCTATGTTCCATCAAACCCTGAGTTTCCTTAAGAACTAACCAAGTGTTCCTTCAAGAGATTTTTTTTTTTTTTTTACATAGGCATCAACAGTTATCAAGGCCCAGAGACCACTCGAGAATAAAGGTTAAGAGTGTACAGTAGTCAATTGAACGGCTCATCAAGAACTTGTTTACATTGGACTTGAAGACGATCAGATTGTAATCAGCTGGAAAGCAAAGTTGAATGTCGCATAAAAAAAAATACACATTTTATTTTGGGTCAACATATTTTTGTTTGTATTATTTTCATTCTCTTTAATAAATTATTTCAGTTATTTTTCAATTTTGAATAAACTGAGAAACGGTCCAAGTTATTATGTGTTTAAATAAGTTGTCAGAAAAAAATACGTTGATTTATTTTTTTAAATTGTCAATAAATTTCAGAAAGACATTTTTCTTTATCTAAACTGGTTATAAAAAGAAAAATGTTGCTTGCATTACCCAGTAAGGGCGCTTCAGACGATTCACTGAACAATGAACTAACCGTTTCTCAAAGAGTGAGGTTGGACGACTAAGAACTGCACAGGGCCAACATAGAACGAGTCACCTCAACAATGGCCTGGACCAGGGTTCCCCAACCAAGAAACATTGGGGTTCCTTAAGAGTTTGCCAAGTGTTCCTAATAAATAGGCTGAGTGTGACATTAAAAAGTACATTTTATTCTGGGCCAATATATATTTTTTCGTATTATTATTCTGATTGTTATTATCTCTTCAACAAAATTTATTTCAGTTTGTTTTCAATTTGGAATAAACTGAGAAACGGTTCAAGTTATGTGTTTGAACAAGTTGTAAGGAAAAAAAAAAATGTTGATTTATTTTTTTTAAATCATCAATAATTTTTTATGTAAAATATCACGTTTAAGCGTATACACCTCCTAATATATATATATATATATATATATATATATATATATATATATATATATATATATATATTTATAAGTGAATTTAGTTTACAAACAAATGGCTACACATCAAGAGAGATGTCCTTGGCCTGACGAAGCGATTCCCTTACTGGGTTTTCGCTGAAACATGTATGCTTATGTGTAGCCATTTGTTTGTAAACTAAATTCACTTATTTTGGCTCTGTCTAAACATTGAGCACTCTTTTGGTGGACACACTTATATATTTTGTTTTGAACAAACAAATAATTACTACCAATACAATATATATATATATATATATATATATATATATATATATATATATATATATATATATATATTGTATTGGTAGTATATATATATATATATATATATATATATATATATATATATATATATATATATATATATATATATATATATTGTATTGGTAGTATATATATATATATATATATATATATATATATATATATATATATATATATATACTACCAATACAATATATAATCATTGTATAGTGCAGATGACTGCTACAGGACAGAGTGTACAGTAGACTGCAGGTTTTTGCATCAGAGTTTCCTTCTCCTAGATGCATGTCTTAACAAAGACTGTATATATATATATGACTTCTAATTAATCAATTTTTGATTATGATTTTCTATGTCTCACTGACTTTAACAAATAGGGTGCATACCATTATAACTATTTGCTAATATTTTCTCCTCTAAACAGATGGTAGACATCGAAACCCTATAGTATAAGGAGTTAAAATTTTTAAAGTGTTCTTTGTCTTACTTAGAATAATTAAAATCTTTGATATGAAACTCAAACCTTTCACTTAAAAAAAAAGAAGTTTTTTAAATTCATTGAATCACTATAATTTGATATATATATATATATATATATATATATATATATATATATTTTGTGTCCAGAAAGTTGTTAGATGAGACAAGTCATTGGTACCGTCGGTTTCAAGCCCGATAATTAGGACCGTTTAAGATATCCTTATCAAGCTCTCTTCAGCCAATATTCGTCGAATATTAGACGAATATTGGCTGAAGAGAGCTTGATAAGGATATCTTAAACGGTCCTAATTATCGGGCTTGAAACCGACGGTACCAATGACTTGTCTCATCTAACAACTTTCTGTACACAATATATAAATATGTTCTTATATTTCGGAGTGTCCTTTTAATTGAGTACTGTGCTGGATTTCTTTATAATATATATATGTATATATATATATATATATATATATATATATATATATATATTGGGATGGATGGCTCTCGTCTGGGTGAGGCCCCGTGTTTTGACAAGCTTCTGGGTTTGACCATTACTCCTGATCTGAAATGGAACACATACATCAAGTCTGTTGCCAAGGTCGCTGGATAGATGGTGGGATCCTTCTACCGCTCCAGAAGATATCTCACTACTGATGCAATTCTCTATCTATATAAAAGCCAAGTACGTCCAAGGATGGAATACTGTTGCCATATCTGGGCAGGAGCTGCTAAAAACAGCCTATCCTGCCTTGACAGGGTACAAAATAAACTTCGTGGCTTAGTGGGGGATACCCTTTTCTCTACCCTGCAACCTCTCTCCCACAGAAGAGACGTTGCAAGCCTATCCTTGTTTTATCGTTATTTCCATGGCAGGTGCTCGTCTGAACTCCAATCTCTGGTCCCCCCTCACCAATCTTTCATGAAAAACACCTGTCTAACTGAATCCACTGTGAAATATTTCCCTCACTCTTTATCTATGCCTAAATCAAAATGTGGATTCCATGAACAAAGCTTCTTTCTTAGAACTGCACGCCTGTAGAACTCTGTTTCGTCTGCCTGCTTCCCACCTGACTACAACTTGGATGTCTTCAAGTCCAACGTTAACAAATTCCTAATGAACCGCCCCCTTAAGTAAACACTTATTCAAATCTCCACACTAACGTAATGTACTTGCAATAACCCTTATTCCTGAGTGGCTTCCGGGCCTTGATAAGTGGTGATCACTGTGTAAAATATATATATATATATATATCAGTATCAAATATGGCAAAATTAAACGGTTTATCCACAATGAGCTTTGAATTTAATTATTTTTTTCCTCTTTTTTCTTTTTTTCGTCGATAAAATTCAGAAAGAAATATTGCCGTCCAAAAATTTCCGAAAAAAATATTGCTTGCCTTATAAAGGAGAAATAAATCAATAAACTTATAAAATATTTTCTTATGAAGGGATTCTTTAGGAAGCCCTATTATTTGGAAGATTCCATGAAAGTAAAGGAGTTTAGAAACATTGGCTTATTACTTACTTACCTGTGATGTGTATCTCCTTTAAGATGCTCACGTTTGTGCCAATCAAAACTTTAATCTATATTTATAGTCAAGTTCATGAGAACCAACAACTGGAAAGATAAACGTCATTATTTGGCAAGATGTTCGACTAACCAATTAGAAATGCAGAATTTGAGGATTTCCAGATAAAATTCTCCATTTTCCTTCTTCCATGTTCAACAGCGTTTTATACATTATAGATTAATTGTTTTATATATTAATATATTAATTGTTTTATATACGGATATTTAAATTGTTTTATACAGGGTGACCCAAATAAAACGGGCCCCAACTCTAATAAGGCCCCATTTCTTAGTGTTTTGTCCGAACGAAATTTAACACAGTGTATTCTTTGTACCAGCTCCCACTAGGGGGCTTGGTGTACTCACGGTCGTTGATTCTGCCATGTCCTGTAAAATGAGGGCAATCGGTGAATAAATAATGGAGATATTACGTTTTTTGGGGGTCACCCTGTATATTGATATTAAAATTGTTTTATATATTGATCTGTTAATTGATTTATAAATGGATATTTTATTGTTTTATATATTGATATTTTATTATTTCATATATTGATATTTAATCGTTTTATATATGAATATTGAATTGTTTTATATATAAATATTTTAATTGTTTTATATATTAATATTTTAATAGTTTTATATGTTAATATTTTAATTGTTTTATATATTGATATTTTAATTGCTTTATGCATTGATATTCTAATTGTTTTATATAAGGATAGTTTATGTATTTTATATATTTTGATTGTTTTAAATATTGATATTTTAATTGTTATACGAGTTCACTTAGTTTAATTGTTTTAATTATTAATGGTTTAATTTTTCATTAATTATAATTTAATCGATTTAGTATGAATTTAATTAGCTTATTTGAGAACAGATTTTTAAAAAATTATTAATGATGTAATTTTATTATTAATATTTGATTTGATTTAAATATTAATAGTTTGGTTGTTTTATATTGTTTTGTATATTAATATACTGTTGCATGTATACACACACACACACAAACACAAACACACAAACACAAACACAAACACACAAACACAAACACACAAACACACACACATACACAAACACACAAACACACACACACAAACATACACACAAACATAAACACACACACACAAACACACACACAAACACAAAACCACAAACACAAACACACACACAAACACACACACACATAAACACACACAAACACACAAACACAAACAAACACACCCACACACACATAAACACACACACACAAACACACATACACACACAAGCACACACACAAGCAAACACACACACAAGCACACACACACACACACACACACAAACACACACCCACACCCATAAACACACACACACACACATACACACAAACACACATACACACACACATACACAAACAAGCACACACAAACACACACAAACATACACACACAAACACACAAACAAACACAAACACACATACAAACACACACACACAAACACACACACACAAACACACACACAAACACACACAATCACACACAATCACACACATACAAACACACACACACACAAACACACACAAACACACACAAACACACACACACACAAACACACACAAACACACACATACACAAACACACACAGACACACACACACAAACACGAACACACAAACACACACACACAAACACACACACAAACACACACAATCACACACAAACACACACATACAAACACACACACACACACACAAACACACACACAAACAAAAACACACACACACAAACACACACAAACACACAAACATACACACAGACAAACACACACACACACAAACACAAACACACACACACAAACACACACAAACACGCACAAACACACACAAACACACACAAACACACACACACACAAACACACACACACACAAACACACAAACACACACAAACGCACACACACACACAAACATCACAAACACACAAGCACACAAACACACACAAACACACACAAGCACACACAAGCACACACACACAAACACACAAACACACAAACACACACAAACACACACGCACACACAAACACGCACAAACACACAAACACACACACACACACAAACACACACAAACACACACAAGCACACACAAACACACACAAACACACAAACACACACACACACACACAAACACACACAAACACACAAGCACACACACAAACACACAAACACACACACACAAACACACACACACAAACACACAAACACACAAACACATATATATATATAAGTTAAAAGTACAAAGAGTAAAGTTACATTGAAACTTTATTACATTATCACATCAATAAGGGTTACAGAAAGCGAAAAAAGGGAGAAACCTCTTTAGGCTATGGCATTTCGAAGCTAAATCCTTCTCATCAGATGAGATGAAAAGTCGGCATTATGCAAAAAATAATGGTAAAAAGAATACACCCTGTTGTTATTCACTTGATAATTTAATAAAGTTCCTATATAATTTTAATCTTTACCCTTTTAACTTATTCTATTTTTTGCTCTTCTTAATCGCTTTTTTAAGAGCTTTTTTTTTCCTGGTAGGTTTATCATATTGAAATTTTATTTAAACTTAATTTTATAACTATATATATATATATATATATATATATATATATATATATATATATATATATATGTATGTATATATATATATGTATGTATATATATACGCACACATAAGCAAATTAATTTGCCAAACAGAACAGTTTTTCACCACTTTTATGTCTCTTTATGAAGATTAAAATCGAGATTTCATGATACTAAACCTCATGTCTGGAATCCTTTCTACAATTTGGATCAAAATCCATTACATGATTTTGGTTCTAGACTGCCACATTTGGGCAGGATCTGCTAAAAACAGCCTATCCTGCCTTGACAGAGTACAAAATAGACTTCGTAGTTTAGTGGGGGATGCCGTTTTCTCTTCCCTGCAACCTATCTCCCACAGAAGAGCCTGTCTTTGTTTTATCGCTATTTCCATGGAAGGTGCTCGTCTGAGCTCCAATCCCTCGTCCCCCCTCGCCAATGTTTCATGAGAAACACGCGTCTGGCTGAAACTACTGCCAATAATTTTCCCCACTCTTTATCTGTGCCTAAATCCAAACGTAGATTCCATGAGCAAAGCTTCTTTCTTAGAACTGCACGCCAGTGGAACTCTCTGCCTTTGCCTATTTCCCACCGGACTACAACTTGGACGACTTCAAGTCCAATATAAACAAACTCTTGACAAACCGCCCCCTTAAGTAAGACACTCTATCAAAACCCTCAATACTAATGATTACTACAATACTATCTCATTGATTACTGTACACGCAATAACCCTTATCCCTGAGTGGCCTTCGAGCCTCCATAAGTGGTGACCCCCATGTAAAAAAAAAAAAAATTAATCGCTCTAGTGATAGTTCATCACCTTGTAAATATAGCATAGCAAGGGGAGATAATTAACACTTTAAGTTCTTGATGAGCCGTTCCATATAAGTTGTCAAATTTACCAAATTTTCATTACTAATGATTACTATATTGTCCAATTTCTACTGTACACTCTTTAACCCTTATCCTTGAGTGGCCTCTTGGCCTTGATAATGTGGTGATGCCTATGTAAAAAAAAAAAAAAAAAAAACTTTACAGAAGGAGAACAGGGTTGAACAGGTGCTAGCGTAATAGCAAGAATTAGCAGTGAATGAAGTAAGTTCAGATAACTTCTGCCATTTTCGACCAAGAGAAGAATCTATCAGGCATGTGTACACAGCATGATAATGTATGGAAACAAGATTTTTTTAAACTTTGACCCCTATTATGACCCTTTAAAATTTATCGTTGAACTTTGACCCCTTAACAGCCAAATTTCTGGCCGAAAACCAATCACATAGATTTTTCCAAATCTCAGTACACTGTATATCAAATTTCGAGTCTGTAGACTAAAAATTGCGTAGGGAAATGTACACAGACACAGACAAAAACACAGACACACAGACACGTTCACTTTTATTTAGATAGATAGATAGATAGATAGATAGATAGATAGATAGATATACTAATCGGAAATATTCCAAAATATAAAAATTTTGTTTTTAATTTTGACCCCTTAGCAGATATTTTACCGGCTAAATGCCAAATCAAATTTGTTCCACAAATCCAATTCCTATATATATCAAGGTTCAAGAGACCGTTCCTCAGACAAACAGATAATGTCATTTATATATACATATATATGGTTTATTTGTGACACATATTTGTAATCTCTATCTTCTCTTCTCTATCTATCTCTTCTTCTTTTCTATCTTCTTCTATCTATCTTCTTTTTCTTCTTCTTCTTCTATCTTCTTTCTTCTATCTATCTATCTATATATCTATCTTCTATCTATCTCTTCTTCTCTATCTATCTTTTCTATCTATCTTCTATATATATAAAATGAACTCATTTTTCCCCTCCGATTTTGACCTTAATAGGATTAAAAATCAAGACATTACATGCAAATGTAATATGCATAAACTGCAACACAGTATCTGAGGTGTGTTATAGGCCTATTACATCTCCACTTCCTCGATAATTCTTTCTGGTGAGAGTTCACGGCCAAAATCGGTTAGAATCAATGGAAGTTGTAAAACTATTTCTCTCTAATAAATTCCTCCTACCCCCGCGACCCCTTAACACCATTTTCTTTTTTTTTTTTTTGCGCTTTTCGCTTGGCGCTGTGTTTTATTGTTTTCGTTTTTCAGACCAGGTCCATCGTCTTTTTCTCTGATTTATGCTTTCTATTTTTTCAGATTTATTTTTTGGAAGACATTTTACGTTTGTTCCCTGTTTTTTTTGGGGGGGGTGGGGGCGATCTTTTTACAGAAGTTTAACATCGTTTTTATTTGGATATTTAAACAGGGTTATTTCTTCGCTTATTCTTTACTTTTACCCCTATCCCCCACCCACCTTACACACACACACCCAAACAACTGGGCATTTGTTTATCAAACATTACATTTTAATTGTTTAGTTCTTTTTTCACGGCATCTAACGACATCTCGATTTCAAAGATTCCATTTTTTTTGCTGTGTTTTTGTTTGTTTTTTGTTGTTTTTTTTTGCTATTTTTTCTGTTTTTTTTTGCTGTGTTTTTGTTTGTTTTGTTTTGTTTTTTTTGCTATTTTTTCTGTTTTTTTGCTGTGTTTTTGTTTGTTTTGTTTTGTTTTTTTTTGCTATTTTTTCTGTTTTTTTTGCTGTGTTTTTGTTTGTTTTGTTTTGTTTTTTTTGCTATTTTTTCTGTTTTTTTTTGCTGTGTTTTTGTTTGTTTTGTTTTTCTTTTGCTATTTTTTCTGTTTTTTTTGCTGTGTTTTTGTTTGTTTTGTTTTGTTTTTTTTTGCTATTTTTTCTGTTTTTTTTTTGCTGTGTTTTTGTTTGTTTTGTTTTGTTTTTTTTTTGCTATTTTTTCTGTTTTTTTTTAACGATCCGTCTCACGTTTGTATATAACAGATTTTTTTTTTTTTTTTTAGATTTCCGTGTGCTAAAAACCACTCTGCAAATCGTTTCTGTCGCAAAAAAAGAAAATACTTCTCATGATATGAAGAAATTACCTTTTCGAAAAGTGGGTCATCACTTTTCCATGTTACTTTAGCTTAACATGAGCATCCACTTTCTGGCCACCTGAGAGAGGGGGCATTTTCTTTTGTGTTTATTGGCTAAAAGGTTTTTGGACAAGGCAGTTCGGTATGCGAGTGCATATTTACCAGCCTTCGTTTATGCTCACGCGTAGCATAAACAAAGGCGAGGGCTGTGAAATGGAAAATAGTCCCAGTGTTCATGAGTTATCGGCCAATAAACACACAAAAAATGCCGCTTTCTGAGGTGGCCACAAAGTGGGTGCTCATTCTAACTCAAATTTACATCGAAAAGTGATCACCCACTTTTTTTGCGACGGAAACGGTCTGCAGATTCGTTTTCAGCACACCGAAATCTACAAAAAAAAAAAAATACTTTGTTATATACGAATGTGAGACGGGCCTTTAAGTAAAATAATACCTGATTTTTTGGGCAGATTTGCCGTTTAGTTGTACATATATCCTCGAACCAGGTAATCACTAAAACGGACTCTTAAAAGTCGTCACTCGTATCGAGCAAAAGTTTGTTTACATGTTTTACAAACTTTAAGTGGGTAAACTATAATAACATACTTACTGAAAATGTGATCATGTGCTTAACAAATTAAAACAATAAACTGAAAGATGAAGTTTTGAAATCATTACATGTGTTTTATTTCATTTAACATGAAAAACTTTGAACAATACCAATGAAATTTTCGGTATTTATGTACTTTTGGTGCCATGCTGAAATATAAAGTCAGTATTTGAAATAATGAGGAGGTGAGAGTCTTTTCTAACTATTTTGTGCTTCCACCTTACAATTAGATAATAATAAAAAAAACTATAAAAAAATAGTACGGTTACCATACACCCGGCAACAATATCTCCTGTAAAATTAAACCAAATTTTGGTGCTTATGCATTTTTGATATCACGCTATTTTTTAAATAGTTTCTTTAGGTTAAATTAAAGTTTCACGATATCTTTCTTTTTTTTTTTACCTGTAAGAGGTAAGCACAGATTTTCATTGGAGAGGGGAGGGTGTTTTGTAACCATTCTGTGCTTTCAGCTAACAATTTATTATTATTTTTTACTTGTAAGGTGTAGGCACAGATTAGCTAAAAAAACATCCTGCCCATGTTAAGAATGTCTTATTTATTAATTATAACATTATTATTTCAGCACAGTAACAAAAATATATAAGTACCCAAAATTTTATTTTTTTATTAAAACTATAAATTGTTAGGCGAAAGTACAGTTTTTCTGCATTTTTTTTTTGTATTGTGCTGAAATAATACCTTTTTTATTTATTATTTTTTTTCATTGGAGAAGGGAGGGTGTTTTGTAACTATTCTGTGCTTTCAACTAACAATTTATTATTAAAAAAAGATATTGTGAAATTATAAAAAAAATTGTGAAAGTATACGTCAGTCGATTGTTGGGGTTTTGCTTTTTTTTACCGTAAATTTTTAGGTTAAAGCTTTTTTTTCTTTTTTTTTCAGAAAACTTTTAACAAAATTGAAAGTACACTTTTTTTTAACAGAAGTTGTTTTTTATAAGAAAATATGAATGCTTTTTCTTCATTAAAAAAATTGTTAGATGAAATACAGATAAGTTTCTTCCCCAAAAAAACGTTATTTTTTAGCCATTCTTACCATGGGGAGGGAAGGGTGTTTAGTAACTATCCTGTGCTTTCAACTAACAATTTATTTAAAAAAAAACAAAAGGTAACTTTTCACATTAGGTCCACCTCAACAATTTTTAACATAGGTAGGTTGGGGGTGTTTATTCCGAAAGCAGTTCTTAACATGGGGAGAATTGTGGTATTCATTCCAAAAGCCATTATTAATATGGGGAGGTTAGAGGCGTTCTTAATATGGGGATTTTTCCGTTACACCAAATCGAGCCACAGCAACGCGTGGCAGGGCACAGCTAGTATATAATATTATATAAAATACTATAAAATAATATATATATATATATATATATATATATATATATATTCCTACAAATTTGTTTTGTTGTGTGTATTGATATTCATATTAAAAACCCTTTTTTCTATTTATTTAAAAAGAAAATACAACTTTTATATATGGTCGTTGAATTGTATTTATCTGCTAATTTGCATATTCTTTTAAACATTCATGTTAATTCCCTACTAGTTTTTTTTTCGTTTTCTTATGGCATGATCATCTTTAGTTAACTATTACGTGTAATTATATTCATGCAGATATTCTACATGATTTATATTTACGTAATATCTGCGTAAGTGGTGCTAGTGCACTTACTGATCCACGCTATTTTTTAAATCATATTTCCAAGTTTAATTAAAGTTTTATGATATGTTTTTTATTCAATTGTAAGGTTATAGTATAGAATAGGTACAAAACACCCTCCCCTCCCCATGTTAAGAATGGCTTTTTAAATAATAACGTTATGATTTCAGCACAGATCAATAAGTGCATTAGTACCGTGTAAGTTATATTAACGCAAAACTCTTTCTATATATAGTTATGTATGCGTATATATCTTTGTTTAAAAAATTTTGCCTACCAAACTCCTCCATCAGTTTTTGGTCTACAGACATGAAACTTCATATATAGGGTATTCGAATCCATATGAAACTTTATATTTGAGTTTTAGCTGGGGAAAATTGGTGTAAAAGTGTGAAAATTTAAAAAAAAGATTAAATTTACCAAGTGAAGGTCAGACGACGGCATTATGAATATGCATGCGTGACGTAATAGCTATTGGTTCATATTTTAATTTTTAGCTTTGCAGTAAACGTGTTTTTATAGTTCAGCCATTAACGTTGAAGGAAAAAGTAAATCGTAAGCTAAACGTTTTGGTTTCGATTCTTGGTGGCGGCACATGAGTTATTTTTTTAAAAACTTTTTAAATCATTGCTATATATATATTGGGTCCATATTTAAGCGTATTTTACGACGGGTTGCCTGCTAGTATATATATATATATATATATATATATATATATATATATATACACATATATATACATATATATATATACATATATATACACATATATACATATATATATACATATATATATACACATATATATACATATATATATACATATATATATATATATATACACATATATATACATATATATATATATATACACATATATATACATATATATATATACACATATATATACATATATATATATATATATATGTATGTGTGTGGAAATATATCTTCTGTTATAAATAAATGCCTGCTAACCCGTTATTTAAAATTTCAAATGCTTAGGCCCAAAATTGGCTGAATAGTTTACTAGAGACCGCAAAGGTCAAATCTTTTGAACTTTGATCCCTTGGCAGCCAAATTTTCGGCCAAAGACTTGCCCTATATATATATATATATATATATATATATATATATATATACTTTATGTAAAATTTCAAATGTTTAAGCCAAAAATTGGCTGAGTAATTTGGTAGAGATCGCAGAGGTCAATTTTTTAAAACTTTGACCCCAATTTTGACCCCCTTCACATTTATTGTTTTGGGCTCAAATTTAGTTAAAAAGTTTAATCTATATCCATGTAACTTAAATCTAAAGTTTCAAGTGTTTAGACCCATAATTGTCAGAGGAGTTTGGTAGAGTTTCCAAATTTCTGGCCAAAAACGATTAAGCAAATTTTCCCAAATCTCAATAACCCTTATCTCAAATCTCCCGTCTGTAGAGCGAAAATTGACAGAGTAGTTTGGTAGGGAAATATACACACACAGACACACACACAATTTCACTTTTATAGATAGATAGATTCTTTAAGGACGATACATTAATTGTGTAGGATAAGTAAGAACTCTTTATACCATGGTATTTCCAAGCCTAATGCTTCTCATCAGAAGAGGAGAGAAGATGTCAGGTAACATAATAGGGATGTGACGTCTACCGATAGTTACATTAGGAGCGAAATAATTGTGCAGCAAGAAATAAAAAAATGAGACTGTTTGGAGTTGGGAGAACTAAAGTGATCTCTGTGATATAGAAGGAATATAGTTTTTATTATATAATGAAGGTAGGTGTATACCACCTATGCAGTGGTGGGTTAACCACCTATGCCATGGTGGGTTAATCACCTATTCCATGGTGGGTTAAATATATGTAAGGAATATGCGTGATTAAACTCTTGGGAAGAATATATGGTAAGTGAATTGAATAGGGATTTTTTTGCTATGTGCTTATATTTTAGTGGGGGGTATTGGTATAAACAAACCGATACCCTCACTAAACTATACGGACATAGCATAAATCCCCTATTCTAAATAAACTCTCTCCATAGTTATAACCCATTAATACATATGATTAAATAAGCATTATAATCATAATATTCTTCATCATTCAACTGACAACCTATCCATATTATTAACCCTTATCCTTAAATGTTTTTTGGCCTTGATAAGTGGTGATGCATCATTCAAAAAAAAAAAAAAAACAGTACCAAAATTATTTGGGTCATATTGTCTGCTATTTTTTGATTTCCTGGTTCTACCGTTCATTTGGCTGGACATGGTTAAGCGGACAAGAAAAACATTCTTAACAGGATGAATGGGGAGAGGGGACTTTCACATTATCCGAAAGAAAGATAATCATTAATCAGAAGGGACCAAATCTTGCTTGTCACCATCGTCAGCAAAGCGGAAACCGGAAGCCATAAAGAGAAGACAATCTTGAATTCCCTATTATTTGGATTCTTGTCACTACTGTTCTCACCTTATTTTCACGTTTTGGTTGATGTAACCTCCGACCTTCTTCAGGTGTATTTTGCCGAACTCGGTAATCTTTCTGTCAAACTCGGTAATCTTTCAGCCACAAGGCTTGGTGGATAAACTACTTTGTAAAATTCAGTTGTAAGTTACACTCTTTTGGAGATTGAAGGTTCAATCCTTAATGCAGGCGACACTAAGAATACAGCTGCAAATTGCTTGGCACTTCTATCTGCTGATGTCTGATAGAACGACAGCGTGTTACCTTCATGAATAAATACAAGAGTTCCATTCGGAATTCCGTGTAGATTTCTGAATTCGGCAGAAAGATCCCCAAGCTTGACAGAAAGATTCTCAAATTCGACAAGATACACCTTAGGAAGGTTAGAGATTACATTGACCGAAACGTTGTGAAACTAACACTTAAGATGAGAACAGAAGTCCAAAGAATCCAAATAATACGAATAATCAATCCTTATCTAAAAAAAGAAAATCAAGTAATTATAGATTTTTGATTAAGTTTTTGACATTTATTTAATAAATAATATAACGAATAATACAACTGTCCATATTTTATACGACGATTTTCATAAGAGCGGAAGTTCTTTTCTTTTCTTTTTTTTTTCTTTTTTAAATTTTATTTTTCACCCCCCCCCCCCCCCAAACAAGGCACATTGCCACTTGGAACGTAAAGCGTTACTATTTGGGATCATGTTTAACAATGGACTATGGAGAGTTTAGCAACTAAATGTCTGTTCACATTACATTTAAACTTTTGAAGAATGTTATTTCTCTAGGGTTCTGGCTTTTCAAGTCCCACTTTCCTGACGTTGTGTCACATATTCGGTCTGTGGTAGGTCGGTAAACATCTGCCAGAAGAGGTGTTCAATGTCGGTATAAAGCACCCCCCCCCCGTTCTTTCCGCCAATTCTGTGATATACGGGGGCGACCACAAGGAAACAACTATGTTTGCTACCAAACTAACAAAATATAATATTTTGGTGATTTCAAAAAGAATAATATATATATATATATATATATATATATATATATATATATGCCAAATAATTATACATTTTTAATTAAATCTCTGACATTTATTTAATAATTTTTCACAACGACTAATACAACTTCCCAAATTCTTCATAAGAAAATCCTAGGAAGTTTAATGAAATTTAAGTTTGCGTTAAATGGCGTTAAAATTGATTTTTCAAAAGCGATTTCATATAATATTTTTCAGCAAACTTTACTATTGATGCCATAAATTATTTTTAAGGAAATACAGTTGCGAAATTACTCCCCAATAATTTATCGGTCCTTGTCCAGAATTTCCCCTAGATTAAAAAAAAAAACAAAATAAAGAAATAAAATCTGTGATGTATGCACCTGTAACGAAATGAAAATATCTTATATTCCAAAAATCACGTAAATTAATCATATTCCAGATAACTGAGAAACGTAATCTTGTATCTGTGTGATGCATGTACCTGTGATAAAACGAAAATATCTCATATTCCAAAAATCACGTAAATTGATCGTATTCCAGATAATTCAGAAACATAATCTTGAATTTAACGCTTATTTGAAATATTTTGTTAAAAAAAAAACAACAAAATGACATAAATCAAAAGTCAAGAAGCAGAAAATAGCAATATTTTACCTTTACTTTTTTAATGAAGACGGGCAGAGGAACAAAACAAGTGATTAAAACCTGTTTCACATGTGACCTCAGTATAAGCTTAGTGGCGAATCACAGATTAATACATACGTATATATATATATATATATATATATATATATATATATATATATATATATATATATATATATATATAATCAACCTAATTAGGCTAAAAAGAATGGATATTCGATGCGGCAAGATGACGGGAAATATTAATCTAACTTTATGATGCTTTAATCATCTTAATAAACATATAGCAGACTGATCACCGTCAGCTAGAGAAGGCTTAGTAAAATACTAGCAGGGAGACCCGACGTTGCCCGGGATTGAATGAGCATCAACGAATGTTCCACACTTCCAATACTTTTATTGTCATCGAAATTTTTTTCAATTTAGTCGCTTGATTGACGTCTCTAGTGGGGGGCACACCGCTGTGCACCAGGAGGAAGCTTCACATGCCTCCTCCAGTGATTTAGTCCATAATACATTACACTGTAGAGAACCTACTGTCGATTTTCTAAAATTATTTTTATACAATGGCTTGAATTAAAAGTTTAAAATGCCAAGGTCAAGTATAAATTGTGTTTTAAACAGAAACATTAATTTCGAACGTGCCCCTGTCTTATCAAAGAACCTATTGTTGATTTTATACACCAGACCCTTTCTATTTTTGTCGTAATAAATTTCTCAACTGCACTTGCGATGTTAGGCCGTATAAGGGTAATAACTTTGGACAAAAATCGGACTGATCCTTCTTTAATTGGATTTTTTTTTATTTCTGTTATTTATCAGAGGCATTCCGATACAAAACCTATCTAAGAATACTCCCGGATACGTAGAGTACGTTTGTCTGAAATTTTAAAAAAAATCAGCTCAGCCGTTTCGGAGTCTGTAGGGAACTAACACACACACACACACACACACACACACACACACACACACACACACACACACACACACACTTTTATATTATAAGCACAGATTCGAGTACGTTGTGTCAAAAAAGAAAAAAGAATTTTCGCATAAACGTTATCTACTTCCAGGAAAAAAAAACAACGTCATTATATTTTGTTTTACTATTTTATACAAGAAAATCTACTCGGCGTTGCCTAGGGGTCATCAGAGTAATAGTACAATATCATACCTGGAAAGTTGTATATAGTAATAAAAAGTGCTCAATATCCTAGATAGAGCAAGTATGTTTAAAGACCGCGTTGCCCAGAAAAACTAACATCAATATGTTGTTTTTTTTTACACTATTTTATTCAAGAAAATCTAATTAACCTTAAACTTTAGATATATAATCTTCAAAAAGTGCTCAATATCTTAAGAAGAGCAGATGGGTTCACACTTCATTTTGTCTATTTGCCCCAGACAACACCAGGGTAGCCCTGCCAGTGCAGGAAGATGCGAAACAAGGCCATAAAGTTAGGATAAAAGGCCGGTGCTCAAGAGATGACACACTGTAGTCCTGTAAAAATACCTGAGCAGCCCCATTGGGGCTTGCCTCTAAGAATGCTTTAAGTAGTTAGCGATAAACTAACCCTTCCTTCAAAATGAAAAAATAAAGGTTGGTAGATTGAATCTTCTTGAACTATCCAGACTAATACCTCAGACTGACAGACTAAGGCAGCCTGTTACCACAGTGGCTGACAGGTGAGCACTCGCAGCATCAGCTGCCTTGTTCTGTTGAACTGAGATTGTTATTGTTGTGGTTGCAAGGTTGAACAATAATTAGTAAGGAAATACAATGAAGACGCAAACAACAAGATAACGCAATAATAAGTGTATTAAAGGAAAGGTATATTTACAATATGTACAAATGACGGTATCGAGTCAGAGAGTCTTGGTGGGAGGACATGTACGCTCTTCGGCGTCACTTCTGGTGGCATTTGAGTAAGACACACCAAGGCCAACCTAGGCTTGCCATTTATAGTGTTATGTTATTCGCATATGCAAATAAGTGGTTGCCACCACAACAGTTATTCTGTTCAATCCTGGCGAGTCCATCTTCCCAGGCTTCTCTCTTTGAACAGGTGCTATTTTATCGTCTGAGGCACCTCTATCTGGAAACTGGGAATATCAACAGGATTGTGCCCTACCTCTTGTGTGTTAGCCTACTATCTTCACTTATCAGTTTTGTATCACATCCTTCTAGAATGAGAAAGAGGTAGATACTATCTATACCCAAAGTCTTTTTAGCTGACCCTACCGGTCAAGATTACGTTCCTCACAATTGATCTGACAGGTAATTGGCTGCAACGTCAGCTTCCCTATTATGTTGGGCTGAGGTATTGTTCTTAGTTGTCCTAAGAGCTCCACTCTTATTCATTCCTTTTAGAAGGTTGGGTTTTTTCTTTTGGCTTTTTTTTTGTTGCTAACAACCTAATACACCTCGTCCAG